>NW_012150840.1:11693399-11708045 GCF_000956105.1 Propithecus coquereli
TTAATGGATCATGCATTGAGGGTGATGTCCAAGAACTCTTTGCCTCTCTCCTGGTTTTAAAGATTTTCTTTTGTGTTTTCTTCTAAAAGTTTTATAGTTTTACATTTAGATATCTATGATTTCTTTTGAATGAAGATTTGTATAAGGCCTGAGGTTTTAGGTCAAGGTTCCTATTTTTCGCATATGGATGTCCAGTTGTTCCAACACTTTTGTGGAAAAGACAGTCTTTTCTCCATTGAGTTGCATTTGCACCTTTACCAAGAATCAGTAGTGTTGGTTGATTTCTCCATTGCTTCCTCTTTCCCTGGGGTTCCCCCTTTTAGTCTTCCAGCCACAAAGATGGGGTTTTAGAATGGGACAGTGCATGTCCTCTACTTACGTTCTGGGCCGACAGGCAGGAAGACAGAGAACAAAAGCAGCAGATGTTTGCTTCTGCATCTTGGGATCATAGCTGCTCTGATCAAAGAGGAAGTTTCCCTTCCTTCAGAGTTTAGGCGACTGTGGTCACTGGTGCCTGCCACCACCTTGGGATTGCATGAGTTGGGAAACACGAGGATGGAAAGAAAAGAAAGAAGACTGGGGGAGTTCTCTCACTCTCTCCAGGTTTAGGAATCCCCTTTCCTGTTCCTCTAGCTAGAACTCAAAGGATTCCTTCCCTCGCTCCACATCCTGGTACTCACTTCTGGGTGTTGGGCTGCCTCGAGTCCAGGCTAGGGGATTCCATAGGAAAAAATGAATTTCCATAGGAAATTCACTCCCAGTTTGGTGGTACCTTGAGAGTCAGTCTTCTTCCCTAATCAGGCTGTTACCATTTACTTTTCAGAGCCCTCAATTAGCTGGTACATGTGATCTGTCCGTGTGTTACAGCTGCACTCACTAGAGAAATAGGATGGAGTGTGCCTCCTTCATCCTACCCAAAACCACTACCCCTCTATGTTGTTTTTAAATACAAAATTTGGAGTGGTAGTTTTCTTAAGTTGCATAAATCTTGAAATAATAAATATTCTGTGAACAATTGTTTCTTTCAGACTTTTTTAAAAAAAGTCATATTATCTTGGCTGAATTGATTTACATTGTATAAAACGTGAGAACGAAGTAGAAACCTTTTAGTTTTGTGGAAATCCTGTGTTAAGATTACAGTGGGCTCTTTTCTTGCTTCTCCCTACCAAAAAAATGAACAATTTAAGGTAAGCATTTTAATATTGTATGCAAATTTACATTTAGTACTGTTTGAGTTTAGGTGCAGAAATGCACCTGGGACACCTGTAGTCATTCACTGTTCTTTTTACCTTGTGGTTCTCAGCTTCTGTTACATTTAAGAATTGTCTGATTTTAGGCCCTCGATATCCAATTATTGAGTTGCCTTTGAGACGTGAATTCATTCTGAACCCTTTGCCTTAAGCCATAAGGGGAGTTACGGAAAGTAAGGAAGTCCAAATAAGAGAGGCTAATGATTAACATATTCATTCTCTACTGACTTTTAAAAAACATGGACTAAATATAATTATCCAGACAGCTGGTGAAAAACAAATATAATTCAGTGGATTCCTAGTGGAAACAACTATATGGTCTAAAAATTAGCTAATTTATTTTAAGTCATTATTTATCAGTAGAAAACCATTAAAAATTAGTGAGGGGGAAATCAGCTGTAGGTGATCATAAATCTCTTGAACTCCACCTCGGGAGGCCGTGTTGTAATGGAGTCACAGCAGGATCTAGGAGTCGACAATTAGGAAGGCCAAGTTTAAGGTAATTAAGAGTAACTCGGCATTTTAATTATAGAAAGTGACAGTAAAATACAAAGATGGAAGATAGTTGAGTAATCCTATGGTATCCTTTTATGGATACATGATAATGGTAATTCATTGTTATTTTTATGTTTTTAGCATCTATTTGCCACAAAATGGTAAGTGTCTCAAGGGCTTGGGCACTGCCCTCCCAGTGTTTGCCAGGCTTTTGTTACTTAAGACTAATAACAGTCGGGACTATTTGTGGAGCTCTGTGCCAGGCCCTGTGCTGAGCACCCTACAGGGTCATCCTATGTCGTCATCACTGGAGCCCTGTGAGGCTGGTCCTGGTGGACAGGAGAGGAAACAGGCACAGAGGAGGAAAGTGCTTAGGAGGAGAATTCATGGGGTCTGTCTGGTTCTAGGACCTTTGCTCTAAACCTTTTAGCTATAAGATCTCCCAGTTGAATGGGATAAAATTCTGGGAGGCAAAAGATTGGGAAGACCAAATTATACTAAAAATTAACTATGCATTATTGTGAAAGTGAAGGGTATTCTGACCAGGTATGTAGAAGCTTCGAAAACAAAACGCTGGGTTTAGTGATTACCCAGTTTAAACTAAGAGAGAATGGAAACAGTCCCAGTTTTAGGATTCATTATATCATCACAACATTTCTTGTGCCATTTTCCCCCATATCAACGAGGTTTAAGTAGCCACTTTTTATTGCCATTCTTTCCCCCAAGTACATCTCACAGTAAAATTGTGCTAAATGAATCTCATTAATCCAGTGCCAGGGGACCGAATCCAGAGGAAGACTTAGATAGGATTAGGTTCAAGGAGAGAACTGGGTGCTTTTTGCATAGGGATGATTTAGGTTCCTGATGCATTTAACTTCCTAAATTTCCCAAATGATCTTATGGATTTGAGTCCTTGTTTGGATTCAAAAAAGATAACTCCTCTCCACCTACTCTCCCTCTCAACCAAATTAAAGCACTCTTAAACCAGTTCATAGATTTTATATTTCTGAAAGAGAATAGAACCCTTAAGGAATTGAAGAATGGTGTTAACATCCTGTCCAGATGGATATTTGTGCCTGGATGTTCATGTTTATACACATTTTTCTTTGTGAATGTACAGGCAGCAGCCAACTCACAGTGAGCCAAGCCACTTGTGTGGTATTCTTCCTTTTTATGAACAATTTCAGCTGACAGCTAAGCACAGATAAGCTCCTTTTATGATGCCCACAGAGCCGTTTTGCTCTCTTTTTGATAAGTCACTTTATAATTGCTGGCCAAGGACATGCTAAAGTCTTTGGGGGAGATAAGTCTTAAAAGTGGTCAGGATCTGAGAGCTATTAGAATTTTATTCATTTCCTAAATCTAAATACTTGTTTTAGATTGTGTGGATTTGTTTACCTACATCACATCCACAAATGATAAATGTTTGGGATTTGGTTTTTCTGCCTATTAGTTGATTATAATCAGAGGCATTTGAGTGTGAAACTAGTCATGAGGAATGTGCTCGGTGGTATTTTTTTAGGGCGAAGTTGCATATTGCTCTTTATGAAAATGTCTCCTAATTCACCTTTCATTTTACAATGTTGTGTGTATTGTATCATGCATTGTGAGATTTAAAAACCAGACCACATGATTCTGTTCTTCTGGAGCCATTGATAATTGTCGGGAGTTATATATGTACAAAACCTCTGCAGAAGTCAAGGGAGACCCAGCTTAACTGTAATTCATAACAGCTGGTTTGAAAATGGGCATTCGATTTCTGTAGAATTACCTGGGCTACTGGTTGACCATCCCATTCCGCTCCTGTACCCAATTTATTTTCCGCATTGCCACCAGAGTTTCTGCACAAAAAAGCACGCCTAGCCATGTCACTGTCCTGCTTAAGACATTTCTAAGGCTCCTCACAGCCTATGGGAGAAAGTTCAGGATTATCTATAATGGCTTTCAAACCCTGTGATGGGAACCTTGCTGTCCTGGGCCACACCATCTATCACTGTACTTTGAACTTGATACTTGTGATACACTGTGCTCTCTCTCACCTCAGACTACTTGTGTTATTCCCTTTTAGCGCTTCCCTTTCCACCTCCTTGTTCTGTTAAGGTTTTAGTCAAGGAGTTCTTTCCCCCTGACACCACTAGGCTGGGCTGTGGGCCCTACCTGTGCACTTGTAGCACTGTGTTTACCTCTCTTGTTGCCTGTCACTGTACTGTGTTTGCCTGTTCACATGAGAGAGCCATGAATTCCTTGAGAGCAGGGGACCATGTCTTCATTATCTGTGTACCTCCATCCTGGTGCAGAAGCTGACGCGTATAGCAGATCTGATCCTCAGTGTGTCAGTGCAACGTTGAGTGAGTGGTGGAGCTTCCTTTCGCGGTGATGAGTTCCCAGCACCGCAGGTGTCGCAGGCGGGCGCTGAGAGGACTCTGTTACTCAGAGGTTACTCTACCTTTCCTTTCGTTTGTTACCTTGTTTGATGCTTTTAGTTGCACAGCTCTTTTTTTTTTTTCTTTTAACTTTTTCATCTTTTGTCTTTGACCTCAAAATTAGTAATCCAGGTGTTTAAATATTTAAGACTTTTTTAGTAATTAGCATCATATTAATAGCTACAAGATACCTATTCCGTGTCAAACATATTGCTGGGTTCTTTATAGGCATTAGTACTAGTTCTTTCCAGCTGTGCTAGAAGAGAAATGACAATAGCATTGTTTTTATTTTATGGTTTTAGAAACCCTGTCCAGGGTGAAGGAAATTAGTCTGCCCGAGGTTTTATTTGCAGTGTGTAGTTATTAGAACCAGAATTGAAATCCAGGTTTGAATGTGGACATTTTGCTATACCATTTTGCCTGTAAAGAAGACTAATGTTTGCGTGATAGTTTGCTGTAAGGCAGGAATTCCATGGTTGTGAGGTAGCAGTGACTTGATGGTAGGCATGTTGTTAGTTTGGCGACAATATTTGAAATAGAGAGGAATAATAATTTTTTAGAAAGGGAACAGAAATAAAAATGGAAATAGAATTACTTTCCGTTTAGTGTCTCCACCTGGATTTTGTTTCTTTCTTTAAACAAAAACTATACATCCAGTTATGTTAAAGTAGAGAAAGCGATCCTGATCCGTAAATGTAAGTAAATTTTTGATCTGCCCAAAGACAGGAGTTCCCTCCCCTTATCCCATCCCAGCCCTGTGGCATTACTGTGTTTAGGTTAGACATAATCCATTGCCCATAATCCTTTAACTATTTTTGGTGTAGGGGAAGAAGGAGGAAGAGGTACGATAACATTTCCACAAAAACCAAATAAAATAATGTTTTTCAACTATATTAGATGAGTTGTTATAAAGCAACTATACTTTTTTTAAAAAAAAATGACAGGGATATCAATGGGATAAGAATATTATTACAGTTAACCCCCAGGATTCTGTGGTAGTGGGTAGTGGCAACCAGAGATTAGTTTAGGGTATGGATCCTCACATTGACTCTAACCTAACAGTTCATCTGGCTTATAAAACACAAGGAAGCTTTTTGTAAATGTCTTGTGTTTATTGTGTTGTTGATGTTTAACTTCCTGTTTCCCCTGCACACTGCCCATACTCCTGCACTTGCTCTTGGGGGATCCTTCTCCCACCCCACTCATTCTCCCTAGTTTACCACCCAGAGTAGATGAGATGATTCAAGAACTGGAGGTCTTTTGTACCCTAAGAAAACATTGGAAAACATTTATTTTTATTTAAAAGGGTGTTTAATAATAATATGGGTGTGTGATTTAGACAGAAAAAGATAGTGAATCGTGAAATATGCTTTAATGCCATAAATGTATATGAAACTGCTTTTTGCCAAACCTTACCACGTGTCCTTTAAATGTTCTCTAGCATCTACAGTGGAGTTTGTGTTTGGTAGAAACAGGTATCTGACTACACAGGGTTTGATTTTTCTCACATAAAATGTCCGTTGGGAAACCATTAGGGGCGGTGGTTCTACCAAGTCAGCCCGAGGAACTCCGGCTCCCCATGGCCATCAGCATTCTTAGCCTTAGGCCTTTGTCCTCAGATCCACGGGGCTCTGTTGGAGCTCCCGCCAAGATGTCTGGGAGAGGAAGGGAAACGGAAAAGGGCAAAATCTGGAATCTTCCACCCATTGACTTCTACTGGAAACTCCTTGGCCACTCTGTCTTTAAGGGAGGCTCAAGTGTGGTGTTTAGGCGGGCACCCTGCCAGCCCAAACAAAATCATATTTTTATTACTAAAGAAGAGGGGAAGGGGGTTGGAAATTGAATTTGAAAAAGCTGACTCTCTGCCATCAGATACAACATTTATTTTTTAAGTCATGAATCTGCCTAACCAACTTTCCAAAATTCAGAGGCAAGTGTGTTATTTAGGGCTATTTTAAAGAGATATTTCAGCTTTAGACAAATTGTTTCCCACGTCATTTCTATGCTTTTGTTAAATCCTTAATATACTTTTATTACTCTCCAATAAGTTATCTTTTAAAACTATAAATATTAATCTAGGTTTAAAAATAGGCTTGATATTACATGATAGAGGTTAAGAAATTCTTTTATGCCTCTCCTGAAGACACATGTTTTAGAAATATTTATGAAAAATCATCAGGTCTGTCTTTCTCACAGAGCCCCTTTAGATATATTAATAACTCTTGAAAGCTCCAAACCTCACAAGTCAAGAACTACTTTGGGTAGGTATACTCACTGATCTAGTACCAAATTCTGCCACGATCTTCTGATGTGCTGTGGTCTTTCTTGCCTCTGGATTTTTCTGCCTGGTAAGTTCTCTGCATGAAAAGTTCTGCGTATCACTTTCAACCTGGAAAAATTCTGTTGGTCTTCAGGTTTCAGTTCTTCTGCTTGGCCTTTTTTGTCACATGCATGCTGTCTTCCCTCCCCACCCCATCGCCTCCTTCCTGGTTTATAGTGGCTTAGGTGCTCCTACTGGGCGCTTATTTCTTGCAGAGAAGAAATAAGCAGGGATGATGTGGAGTAAATGAGATAGTCCACGAAAGCACTCCCCGCAGTGCCTGCCTCCTGATAATAAGCACACATTATGTATATCCATAATTTTTTCACATTGCATTGTAATTACTTCTGTGCTTTTCTCAACAATAAATTCTTTGCGGGCAGTGGTTGCACTTTGTTTGTTAAAGCTATTCCTGGCATCCATGCATGGTGTGTCATGCGTGGTAGTTACTCAATACATGTGTGATGAATGAGTGAGTGTGAATGGTGAGCAGGAAGAGGAGAAAGAAAGACCAGAGCTTTACAATGTCCACTTTCACCCTACTCAGCCTTTGGGGACGTAAGGTAGTGGGGTCTATAGATCCCAGAGGTAGAAAGTGAAGCATCTGAGCTCAGCAGGGAGTGACAGTTTTCCAACATGCTTTGTTACGTTGGATTGGCTGGACCTCTTGTAGGTACCATGGCCTGACTCAGAACTATAGAATGATCTGTCATTGGAAGACTCCATGTAAGGAGTTCTGTATTCATTTGCTCGAATTGTTCATTTAACATTTGAATATCTGCTATGCACTGGGTTCTGGAACTGCAAAAGTGAACAAGAGCAGTCCTTGCCTTCAGATTTTTCCAGGGTGGTTGTGGAGACAGACAAGTACATACATATATACCTCGCCCTCAGTGTGTGAGTGCTTAAGTGATGGATTAAAGGAATGAGCACAGAAAGGACTGCTGATGTTTATGTTTTGTTTCTTCTTTAAGAACATTAAGTTCTCTTTATGGAAGGTAACTGCTTTTCCTTAAGCTCTTCAGAGATTTTACAAACTTGGTTATATTCATATATTTGAGACACCAGGCTCTGGCTAGCAATAACGAGACAAAACAGCATTAGAGGTGATTGCATAGCCTCTGCAGTGTCAGGATCTTTGACCACCGCTTCCCTGGATGTGGCAACACGAAAGAGATACTGCTGAGACCTTCCTTTTGAGTTCTTGGCTTGCATCCTTTAGGTGATTGCATAGTATAGGGTGGCTACTGGAACATCACATTCATATTCTAAAAGGTAGAAGGAGGGAGGAAAAAGGAGGAAATTCTGAACAGAGTCAGCTTCCTTTAAGCAACCTTTCTGTTGCTTAATTTTCTCAAAACATACAGGCTTGTTTCTCATTAGCCATAACGAGGCATGACAGAATCAAGGCGTTTGGTGCAGGTGGTGTGCTTTCATTTTCCATGGTCTATAGTTTTTGAATCTTAAAATCAGATTGATCTCTCAGATATCTAGAAAATGAACTATTTGGATTTGCCCTGCCCTCTGAATCAGTGTATTGGCGTAGCTTTAGGTGTGGTGGGCTGGGCCGGAATTGCAGGCTAATGAGAGAAGACAAGGCTTTTGTGTGTGACATGTACATGTGGACATGCCTCCTGGTATTTTTACTTTCATTACTGGTTATTAATAGTTTAATTTATTTAAATGGGTTTTACTGAATTGCTGTTATTTTGCTTTAAAGGAATAGGTATATAATTTATGTAGTTCTGTATTTATAGATGCTTTTCCAGAGATGTGTTTGTTTTAATTTGTCACCTCTGTCCTGGCAGTGGTTTTCCTAATGTGGATATTAAAAGTGGTAGGACAAAGTTATTATCCTATCTACAATTGATAGGACATAATTACCTAAATAGTACAGTATGATGTGCCAACTTTATACTACTGTAGTACCCTTGAAAGATAATCATTAAAATAGTGTAAGAGTTCTGAGTGTTTGGCGGCTTCCTCAAAAAATGAGATTGATAAAAATTTTCCAAAATTACCATCAGTTGATGCCATAATTATTTAAGAGATGTCATGATAGGAAATTCATGGTTTTCTTTTATCTCTTTGTTTCTGAACACAAAATTTGAAAAGAAAACTCTTTCTTCATCGTCAGTGAGACTTTTTTGGTCAGCGTGGCCTTGTGAACTTGTACTTTCTGAAGAGACGCGTACTGTGAAGAAGCTTAAAAATATTGTAGGTTTTTGTTGGCATCTTCTTCTTGATGGTATTCATGTACTCTGCATGCCATTGCAAATATGCTCTATTACTCACAAAATATGCGCATTCTCTTGTACTGAGCAATCGGAAATTGGTCCTCTCAAACCATCTTAACGTGGAGAATGGCCTGCTTTTATCAGTCGTGTGAAGAAGTGAGCTCCGGGCCCCTCAGCGGCAGGGTGGCTCCTTCTTCGCAGCTGCTGCTCCTTTCTCTGTGGAGGACGCCAGTTGCTCAGAGAAGGCTTTGTCTGTTGCGTATAAAATGAACTTTGTTTGGGCCCTTCCTCAAGCAACTTAAACTGTTTAAGAGTCCGGCCGGACATTCCTCCCCAGATGATAATTTAAATGCAGGTCAAATTTAGAACCCAACTTATATTAGTTTAAAAATAGACATTGCCTTTAGAAAACTGACCTCTGGTACATTTGGGGCTTGGGGATTTGATAGGCTGGCTCTTGTGATTCTCATAGCTCTGTTTTGGACTCTGAAAGACAGTATACATTTGAGGCTAGATGAAGCCAGTGTGCTTGTCTCTTGGTACTTAGTCTTCGTGCCATACCTCGATTTCTTCAGTCCATGGTCATTCTTTCCAGTAAATTTGTGGGAAGACAAGAAATTATTCATTATCAAATTGAATCTGACTTCTCTACACTAATTTTTTTGGATGCTTTCCAGTTTGAGAAAGGTTAGAGAACATGGAAAGAAAATCTAACAGGATAATTTCAAGGTAATAAGACCATTGTACTGATACATTCTTCAATTTTATTTAGGTGAGTCAGAATCTTTTCCTCAGGGGACAGTGTAAATGTTGTTAATGCTAAAGATGCAACTAGTGCCAACTCTCACCTGGGGCTGGAAGTCAATTTTTCAGATGATGTAACTTAACATTATTCATTATGTAAGTGAAGAATCAGTTATCAAAATACAAAGTAATTCTTTACAAGCCTCATTAATCACACCCAAGTCTAAGGTTTACACAGAATGTGTTAAAACAGAAAGGCTATTAGGGTAAGGTTGGGGTTGGGGAGAAGTTTATTGTAACTTTTTAATGATCAGAGAAGCGAACATTTATTGAGCTTGCATAAATGTATTTGAATTATTGCCTAAAATTTTGACTAAAATTGTTTAACAAAATGGTAAGCTTAAAGTAAATACTTGACTTATCTTGACTTTATTTAAAAACTTAACCTGAAGGGTGATTTTTTTTTTCTTCATGATTTAATAATGCAAAACAAGCATTTCTTTTTATGTAGGAAAACCTGTATTTATTTCTGGATACCACTTTTCTTGTAGTCTTAATTATTATCATCTTCACCAACACCTTTGTATAATAGTTTCCTTCAGGCTGATGTCAGTATTTAACATGTCTTTTTGGTGCTTTCAGCAACACAAAATTATATATTATTTTGTGACCCAACTGTGTCTATAATGCGACTTTTTACATCAAAACAAGTATTTCTCTAAAAAGAGAAAACATGAGTTTTTTACTTGCATTTTGTTTCTAAGAGGATATATTGTCAATGTTATTCTAATAATTGATGTGTTTCTGACAGAGGGCTACTGTGAATACTTTTGCATTGCCAGAGTAATGTTTGGACATCTCCAAGATTACTGTGCCATACCAATTTGGGTAGAAAAGTCATAGAGTGACATTGTTTAAAACATTTGTGGAGGCATTTATGATTTTTTTCTTTGTTGTATACCTATTTGAACAAAAGCAAAATAATTGCTGTAATAGTCATTTTTCATCATAACATAAACTCTGAAACTGTAAGTAGAGTTTCTTTAAAAAGGTGACCTTAGGTATTAGCTACCTATTATTGTACATATGTTGTAGAGGACATTTTCAAAGTTAGTGGTTTCATAGGAATGAAAATGCCTATTCCTGATACTGGGAAGTTTGCTCATTTAACTTAGGAGCAATGATATTTATAATATCTTAATAGTTTTATAGTGCTCTGTAGGAGTGCTTAAGTAGTTAAAACACCCTTTTTAATCCTCAGAGTCCTCCCTTCAAACAGACAGGACATCGATATTTAAAAACAAAAAGAAATCAAATCTACATATTAATGTATTTCTAACTCATTGGGAAGGAAGTGTCAACTGCTAGCTGATTTTCAGCAGTCTCTTCATCAATATTAATTTTGTTTTCCAGTAAAGTCTTCAGTACAACAGAACATTCAAGCAAAACTAAATGTGGGTCTTCGAAACTCTGAGCTATTTAGGGTTCAATTCTCTGAAGTTAAATGAGTGAATGACCATGATTCATTCATTCCCCTCTCCATCCCCCCCACCCCAACCCCGGTCCCCTTTTATGTGTCAGGCATCATCCTGGGCTCTGGGGACATTGTATTTTTCCAAACTGATGCTGTACTTATCTTCATGTAACTTAAGGCTTAGTGGAGGAGACATGGCACAAATAGTATATGGTCACACAAGTAAATATACACATGCAAACGGTAGGGTAGTAAGTGCTCCGGGAGCACATAACTGTGTCTTTCCAATAGTAATAAGGAGCAACCTGATGTTTTATTTAAAAAGAAAAAGAAGCAAGAATTGGGGTTTGTGGGCTACATTTTCAGCAAATTGTACATGAAAGCAAATTCTTCGGAACTATTTGAATTTACCCGAAATCCTCATTTAGCTCAGGACGTGTGTGGTGTCAGGGTGGGAGAGGAGGAGGAAGGGCGACGGCAGAAAGCACTTCTGACACAGATGAGTAGGAATTAACCAGGTTGGGACTTGGGAGGTGGGAAAATGTTTCAGGCAGACCCCTGTCCCCGACAGGAAAGCTGGGTGTGTTTGGGGCGCTTAAAGGTGTGTGTGTGGCTGGAGCATAGTAATTGGGGAGACAAGTGAAATGTCTTAAAAGGTGGAAAGATTTGCTGGGTTATCATGTTGGGGCCTTTAGACCCTGTCAGGAGTTTTAAATTTTGTTCTAAGTGGAATGAGAAGCCATTTAGTGGCTTTAGGCAAGGGCGTGTTACAGGGAGATCAGGTATGTGATGTTTTTCTGGGGTGCGAAGGGGCTGCCTACTTTCCCTCCCCAAACTAGAATTGGCCTTTTGCATTTTGGGTGACCTTTAGTAAGTACTCCTCCCCAGCTAGAATGTAGGTTCCTTCAGGGCCATTAGTTTCGTATTGTTCACCGCTGCATGCCCATAACCTGGGACGGAGCCTGACGCAGAGAAAGTGCTCGACACATATTTCTGGACAGACCAATCGATGGCCTGAGAGAAACGCTCTTCTATTTTCTGCTAATCCAGGTCTGTCAGCGCCTTCCCCGCTCTGCCACCCCGCAGTCTGACTGTATGTAAACCTGTCTGATGGCCAGTGATCAAGGCAGCCAGCATCTGCCCAGACCCTTGTCCTGGACAACAAGGTCTTTGTTTGGCTGCTTTGGGAAATACTGGCTACTACCAGGGCTGAGTTCAAAGAAGTGGTGTATTAGCTTAATTCTTCATGCTAGAAGCCTGGTGGCACAGCTACAGAAAGGATTTGGCAGCAAGGAGCAAGTGTGGATTGCTCGAAGTTTCAAGGGGAGAGGAGGCAGAAAAGCCTTCAGGAACATAGTGTTGGTTTTACTAGTTTAGAAGCTTTAAATTTCAATATAACCATGTTTTCCCAATAGTATAGAGGACCAACTCGATGTTTTATTAAAAAAAAAGAATCAGCAGCAAGAGGTGGGGTTTGCAGGTGACATTTTTAGTGTGTTCCTTTTATTTAAGGTAAATCTTTGACTTTGAAAGAGCTTGACAGATAGAGCTAGTTAGTGGTGTGAACATCTGTTGAGGCTGAGAGCAGTTTTGTTCTTAGATATAGATCCCGTTAGTATAAACTCTGGCTATAAACGATCTCTGTTCTCTGGTTCAGACTTGAACACTGTGGAACAGGACCAGGCCCACGCATTAGCTCTTTTATGGTCTGAACGTTCTTGTGTGAAAGCCAGTCTTCTGAGGAAAGCATTTGAGGAACCAATTCCTGCTTTGCCTTAGTGACCCGGAGTTGTGGGTAAATGCTGAAGTGTGCTTTTCCTCTCGCTACCTCTGGTTACTAAACTTCACCCGGCTGGTTACCTGCTTCGTATATGGGCCTGGAAGTGGCTTTAATTGTACTCCTAAAGCTTGAGGTAAATTTCTTTATTTTCTCTTTGAGGGAAGTGAGTGGTACTTTCATACATTTACATCCTTTTTTGTTGTCCTGGAAGGAAGGGTTTGGGATCTCCTTAACTTCTGTATTGTTCTCCAATTTCCATCTCAGTTTCCATCAAAAGAGCAGGTTTATGATGCCTGCCCCTTTAACCCTCCCTGCAAAAGTAGTTATTAAACAACTAGTTGGGCAGATGCTAGGTCTTTTTCTACTGCTGTGTTTGTGCCAAATACAAAGTTATATTTTTTTATGTATATGTGAACCTGATATTATAAAATCTATATACTTTTATTCAAATGGATTAAAACAAAATTAAAATGTGGCTATACTTGGACAACATGGTCAGATATTTTAAGATGAATAAAATTTAATTCAGTAAATATGTTCTTCTGTTAGTCTTTAAATTGATAGATTCAACTTTTTGTTTGTTTATTTTATGGAAGAACTTTGTACTCCTGATAATGTTGGTAGCCCAGGCTGAAGGGAATCCACACTTTAGTATTTACTGTGCAGTAGTGCACCAGCTTTTGCTTTTAAACATGAGTTCTCTGACTGGGTAGTGTGTGGGGGGTGGCAGGTATTGAAAATCTAGAAAATTGAGACTTTAAAAGGCTTTCAGTTTTACACCTTCCTTTCCAATTTGGATGCCTTTATTTATTTATTTATGCATTACTGTAGTAGCTAGAACCTCCAGCAGAATGCTGAATAGAAATGGTGAAAGTGGGCATCCTTGTTTAGTTCCTGATGTTAGGGGGAAAGCTTTGTCTTTAACCATTGAGTATGATGTTAGTTGTAGGTTTTGTACAAATGCCCTGTATCAGATTAAGGGCTTTCCCTAATTTGCTGAAGATTTCTTTCTCTTTTCTTTTTAAATCATGAATGGTGTTGAATTTTGTCAAGTGCTATTTCTGCATATGTTGATATGATCATGTGGCTTTTGGTCCTTTATTAGTATGTTGTATCAAATTAATTGATTTTTGGATGTTGTATTATTATAACTGATTTTCAGATGTTAAACCAAACTTGCATTGCTGAGATGAATCCCATTTGGTCAGAGTATCTAATTCTTTTTATATGTGGCTGGATTTAGTGGACTAATTGAGGATTTTTTAGTTGAGAATTTTTGTTTGCATATTCCTGAGGGATATTGGTCCATTGTTTTCTTTTTTTTTGTGATGTCTTTGGCTTTGGTGTGGGGTAATATTGAATTCCTCGAATAAGCTGGGAAGTGATCTCTATTCTTCTATTTTCTGGAAGAGTTTGTGAAGAATTGGCATTATTTTTTCTTTAACTATGTGATGGAATTCTGCAGTGAAGCCATCTGGGCTTGGGATTTTCTTTGTGGGAAGATTTTTAATGACTAATTCAGTTTCTTGTTATAGGTATAGTCAGATTTTCTGTTTCCTCTTAAGTCAGTATTGGTTATTTATGTCTTTGTAGGAATTTGTCCATTTCATCTAACTTGTCTAATTTGGTAGCATATAGTTTTTAATAATATTTCCTTATATTCCGTATATATATCTTTTACTTTTATTCCTGATTTTGGTAATTGGTTTTTGTGGGGGTTTTTTGATAATTTTCTTCTTTTTTGTTTTAGCTTACTTTTTAGTTTCTTAAAATAGAAATGAATTGAGATCTTTCTTATTTTCTAACATAGGCTTAAGTTTGAAGCTATAACATTCTCTCTAACCACTGTTAGAGCTGCATGCCATAAATTTTGACATGTAGTATTTTTGTTTTCATTCAGTTTAAAATATTTCTTAATTTTGA
>NW_012150840.1:11709742-11714135 GCF_000956105.1 Propithecus coquereli
TCTCCCTAATGGCTAATGATTTCAAACATCTTTCATGTATTTGCTATCCTTAATATCCTCCGATAAACTGTCCTCTTCAAGATTTAAATTTTCTATGTTAACCACTTTATTTTAAGGACACTAAATATAATCTTTTCTTATTAACAGAGGTCATTGTATGGACTATAATTGCTATGTGGGTTTGGAATTAAAGGGAAGGTTTCAAGGACTATTGGGGTGGTAGAGGCTGCTTATGTCTCCTTCAGAATTCCTTTTCTGCTGTTGGCATGCCTGGTTCTGGCAGCGGTCCCACTTCTGTTCTCTTTCTGGTTTACTGCTTTTATGAAATGATTATGAATAAGCCTGGTAGAACTGTGTTTAAAAAAGAACAGTGAAGTGCCTCTCAGTAAACGCCCCAAGTGCTCTTCTCTAAGTAAAGTACATAAACTCTGTAACATCTGTTTTAGTGCTTCTCCATACTGGGGCCGTGAACTTGATACGAGGGGCCTGCGGATGTGAATCTGTGTATGCACCGAGCATTGTCTGTGGGCTGTATAAACAACATGCCTTGTGATATATATTCTACTATTTTTCAGAATGATGTGGATGCTATTGAGCAATCCTCAATTTTGGTAGTTTTTTAATTTTTTCGTTATATAATTTGTCTACCAACTCTTTTGCTGCTTTCTTTTTGCTTGTCTGATGTGGTGAGTAGAATTTGTCAGGTGGAGCTTTTTTTCCTGGTAAGTGAGGTATTGCTGTGTATGACTAGCCAGGACAGGATGAAATAGTTTTTTTCAGTTCATAATGTTTAATCATGGGTTATCAAACGCACTTTACAAGGCTTGTATTAATTTTTGATGATGTAGTATGGCATATTTGTGTTGAAAAGCCTTTGGTGAAAGTTGGGATAATTGCAGGCTCTTCTCATTCTTCAAATGGTGGGGCCTATATGAATTATCTTTTCTTAATGCTAATCTAAAAAGTGACAAGAAAAAGTGTATTCTTCAATTTATGATTACATAAAAGTGTTTAAATCATGAGTTGTAGGGTTGATTCTTTTCCACATTCATCATGTCATTTTGATGCATTTGTTATAACAAATAAAACTTGATTAGTGGCTTGGTAGTTTAATACAAGGATTATAAAAATAGAAAAGGTCTGATCTTAGTTATTTCTTTTCTTCTGCTAGGTTTAGGACTGATTTGCTCTTGCTTTTCCAATTCCTTGAGATAGTTTATTGGTTGTTGATTTGTGAACTTTCTGTCTTTTGGATGTGAGCATGTAATGCTATTAGTTTTTCTCTCAGGAATGCTTCTGCTGTATCCCACAGATTTTGATGATTTGTGTCCCTGTTATCATTTAGTTCAAAGAATCTTTTGATTTCCATCTGGATCTCCTCCTTGACCCAATAGATTGTTTAATTTCCATGACTTTGTAAAGTGGTGAGTGTTTCTGTTGGAATTGATCTCTAATTTTATACTACTGTAGTCTGAGAAAATACATGGTATAATTTCTGTTTTTTAAATTTGTTGAGATATGATTTGTGGCCTAGGATGTGATTGATTTTAGAGAAAGTTTAATGAGCTGATGAGAAGACTGTATATTAAGCTTTATTTGGGTGGAATGTTCTGTAGATGTCTGTTAGACCCATTTGTTATAGAGCTCTGTTTAAATCCATTTTAACTTTGCTTATGCTCTGCTTGGAGTATCTGTCCATTTCAGTCAGTGGGGCGTTGAAATCCCCAGCTACTATGACATTACTGTTTATCATGTTATTTAGGTCGAACAGGGTTTGCTTTATGTATCTGGGCCGCCCCTGTGTTGGGCGAATAAATACTAAGAATTGTTAAGTCTTCTTGTTGGATTTTTCCCTCCACTGTTACATAGTGACCATCTTTGCCTTTCTTTACTTTTGCTGTTTTAAGGTTTATGTTATCTGATGTAAGAATAGCTACCCCAGCTTTCTTTTGGTTACCATTTGCCTGGAAGTTTGTTTTCCAACCCTTCACCTTGAGTCTGAAAGTGTCTTTGTCGGTAAGATGCATTTCTTGGAGACAGCAGATACTTGGCTTACATTTTTTTTATCCACTCAGCCAGTCTATGTCTCTTCAGTGGATAATTCAAGCCATTCACATTTATTGAGAGAATTGATATTTGGGGTAGATTTTTGTTCATATTGTTGGATAAATTCTTATTGTTTTGTTTTACCTCTCGAGCCATTGTGGAATCAGGATTATGGACTTTAACTCTTGAGTGATTTTACTTTGGTGAGTGTCTATTGCACTGTTCAGTATATAATGTGGGTATGAGTACTTCCTGTAGGGCAGGTTTGGTGTTTGCAAATTCCATCAGTGGTTACTTGTCTGGAAAAGTCTTTATTTCTCCCTCATAAATGAAGCTTAGTTTTGCTGGGTAAAGAATTCTAGGTTGGCCACTATTCTGTTTTAGAAGATTGAGAATGGGTCCCCAGTTCCTTCTGGCTTATAGGATTTCAATTGAGAAGTCTGAAGTTAGTCTGATAGGTTTTCCTTTGTAGGTTATCTGCTGTTTTCATCTTACTGCTTGAAAGAGAACTATACAGAAGATTAATAGAACCAAGAGTTAGTTTTTCAAAAAGGTAAACAAAATTGACAGCCCTCTTGCTAGAATGACAAAAACTAGAAAGGAAAAGACTCTGATAGGCTCAATTAGAAATGAAAAAGGAGAGGTCAATACAGACATCATGGAAATACAAAACATTATCTTTGAATACCATAAAAATCTATATGCCCCAAAACTACAAAATATGGAGGAAATGGACAAATTCTTGGAAACATACAACCTGCCTAAGCTCAATCAGGAGGAAATAAAACTCCTGAACAGACCAATATCAAGCACAGAAATTGAAGCAGCTATTAAAAATCTTCCAACAAAAAAAAAGTCCTAGACCAGAGGGATTCACACCTGAATTTTACCAAACTTACACAGGAGAACTCATAGTGTAGAAATTATTCCACAACATTGAGAAGGATGGTATCCTCCCCAACTCATTTACAAAGCCAGTATCATCTTGACACCGAAGCCAGGAAAGGACCCAACAAAAAAAAGAAAACTACAGACCAATATCCCTCATGAATATAGATGCAAAAATCCTCAACGAAATCTTAGCAAATTGAATCCAACAGCACATCAAAAAAATAATTCATCATTACCATGTGGGCTTTATCCCAGAGATTGCAAGGATGGTTTCAACATACACAAATCTATAAATGCAATTTACCACATAAACAAAAACAAGAACAAAGACCATATGATTCTCTCAATAGATGCAGAAAAAGCATTTGACAAAATCCAGCACACTTTTATGATAAAAACTCTTAACAAAACAGGCATAGATGGGACATACCTTAAAATTATTAAAGCCATATATGATAAACACACAGACAATACCATACTAGATGGGGAAAAATTGAAAGCATTCCACTTAGAACTGGAACAAGACAAGGTTGCCCACTATCTCTACTTCTATTCAAGATAGAGCTGGAAGTCCTTGCCAGAACACTCAGACAAGAGAGGGGAATTAAGGGTGTCCAGATGGGGGCGGAAGAGGTCAAACTCTCATTCTTTGCTGACGAAATGATATTATATCTAGAAAATCCCAAAGGATTTAACCAAGAGACTTCTGGAATTGATAAGTGAATTCAGTAAAGTCTCAGGATACAAAACCAGTGCATACAAATCAGTGGCATTCCTATATGCCACTAACAGTCAAGCCTAAAATCAAATCAAAGACTTAACACCTTTCACAATAGCGTCAAAGAAAATTAAATATTTAGTTATATATTTAGCAAAGGAAGTGAGAGACCTACATAGGGAGAACTACGAAACACTGAGAAAAGAAATTGTAGAAGATATAAACAGATGGAAAACCCTATGATACTGATGGATTGGCAGAATCAGTATTGTTAAAATGTGCATACTACCTAAAGTGATCTACAGAATTAATGCAATCCCTATCAAAATACCATCATTGTTCTTTACAGATCTAGAAAAAATAATTCTGTGCTTCATATGGAAACAGAGAAGACCTCGTGTAGCCAGAGCAATCTTAAACAAAAAGAACAAATTGGGAGGCATCAGTCTACCAGACCTCAAGCTTTTCTTACAAGGCCTTAGTAATCAAAATAGCATGGTATTGGCAACAGAACACAGATACAGACCTTTGGAACAGGACTGAGAGCCCAGATACAAAACCATTCTCATACTGTCATCTAATCTTTGACAAAGCAGACAAAAATATACATTGGGGAAAAGAATTCCTATTCAATAAATGGTGCTGGGAAACTGGATAACCACATGCTGAAGATTGAAACTGGATCCCCACCTCTCACATCTCACAAAAATCAACTCACAATAGATAACAGACTTAAAC
>NW_012150840.1:11716256-11717601 GCF_000956105.1 Propithecus coquereli
TTTGTATAAACTGATTTAAAGTGATCAACTTTCTATTATAAACATACCAGGGTTGAATTAGTCTAAACATTTCTATTTTTACATTTGGGGTAATATTTTAATTTCTTTGAGATTACTTTACAAAGGAAAAATTTAATACATTTTGAACTACATTAAAATTAAGAATTTCTCTTCATCAAAAAAACATTGAGAAAGTCAAAGGCAAGCCACAGAGTGGGAGGAGATATTTGCAGTACATACAGCCAACAGAGGACTCATAACCACAATATGAAAAGAACTAGAAATCAGTAAAAGCCAGACACCCTGCTGCCTCTTGCCAAAGACATAAGACTTGAATAGGCAGTTCACAAAAGATGTTCGTTTAGCCAACAAACCCTTTTTAAAAGGTTCTCAAAACCACTCTTATAAGGAAAGTGCAAATTAAAGCCATAATGATACAACATTGCATTACTTACCAAGTCAACAAATGAAAAAGACTGGCAAATGCAGAACAACTGGAAGTTGTTCCATATAAGTTGGTAGAACCTTTGACCAGCAATTCCACACTGAGGTCTATAGATCCAACAGAAATGCACACATATATGCCCCAAAGAATATGCCGAAAATGTTCATAGCAGCATTATCTGTGCTATCATTAAACTGGAAGAAAATAGCATGTTCATCAAAAGCAAATGGAAGCCAGGCGTGATGGTGCATGCCTCTAATCCCATCTACTTGGGAGGCTGAAGCGGGAAAATCGCTACGAGTTTGAGACCAACCTGGGCAACATAGCAAGACTTTATCTCATTTAAATTTTTAAAAAGTAAATGGAAAAATTCTCTTCATTTATGTTGCTTTCTGTAGCAAAATAGATGAAGTTCACAAACTGTTGAACTAAAGAAGACATATATTAAGTGTGCATACTTCATGACCTTATTTAGATAAATATTAAATTCCTGTGCTTTTTTCATTGCTATAAAGTCACCATTTCAAAACCTGGCAGCACCAATCTGTGGTGCTAGGAGTCATACGGTTTTTGGCTTTGGAGGTTACTGAGGACCCATGCGGGTGGCTTCTGAGGTGTTGGTAATGCTGTCTTTCTTGACTGAGTAGTAGTTACATAGGTGGGTTCAATTTGTGAAAGTTCTTAAAGGTATACACTTAAGATTTGCATGCTGGCTGAGAGTGGTGGCCCACACCTATAATCCTAGCACTTTGGGAGGCTGAGAAGGAGGATCACTTGAGCCTAAGAGTTTGAGGCTGTAGTGAGCTATGATGACACCACTGCAGTCTAGCCCAGGTGACAGAGCAAGACCCTGTCTAAAAAAAAAAAAATCATATGCTTTTCTATATGTATATTTCAATT
>NW_012150840.1:11719966-11721849 GCF_000956105.1 Propithecus coquereli
CAGAGTGCTGTGAAACGTGTACGTGGGATTTATGTTCTACATTTACGAGCATGAATAAACTTTATTGATTCGGGACCATGGGAATCGTTTAGTACAGAATCAGAAATCTGTCTGGTGAAACGTTCACAATTTTATATTTTTATAAAACAAAAAGAGCAGTTTAAAATTTCATGTGCCAAGTTTCTATTCCCTTCCCCCTTTTCTGTTGTACTTATATAGTACATGAGAGAGCAGTTTGTAAGGACAGAAAGATAACGTATTTTTTTGAATTTAAGATACCTTCAATTATAAGACAGCTTAGTATTTTATGAATCATTAAGAAAAAAATGCAGCCTTCTAAACTATGATACATTGCTGAGATGCCGCTGGTTATAAAACGCATGCTGATTTCAGCAATGTTAAAATGAAGAAAACTGTGAATTTTAGATTGATGCAAAAATTCACTTCTCTAACACAGTTATTTGGGTTTTAACTTGGGACCTCTAGCTTTTATAGAAGTCAGTAAGAATCATTCACTTGAACTCTGATTTGCTTTTTGCTAAAATAGTGTTGGAGACATGTTCTAATCAGTGTGTCTGACATTAAGAAGATATGAAAATTTTCGATGAAGTATCACTTTTGTAGACAAATTTGAGTGCTTTTGGGGTCAGACAATAAAAAGCTGAGTTGTGCTTCATATAACCTGAGTTCTTGTCTGATGTGGCCTGTGAGAGCCACTTGGTAGTGTTCCTTCCCTTTTGCATTTTCAATGCTTCTCTTTACTGATCATTCACTCTCCTTCTAGTTTATAGTCTAAGAAAACTTTTTTCTCAACCTTGACACATTTGCAAACTACTATCACCTTGATTTTCTCCCCAGATTACCACCCCTTTTTTCCCAGCATTGCCTGAGTTGCCCATAGATACTTCCTCAGCTCAGTTATTTACTAAGCAGGTCTCTGTGTAAGATTTATGTCTCTATCATTTTGCTGAAACTGCTTTCTCTTCGGTCCCCAGTAGCTTTCTAAGTTTCTAAAGCTGGTGACCTCTTTGTAGTGCGTTTGTTAAAACTTCCCTTTACTGCTCTCTAATATATGCCTCTCCCAGCTCGCTCTCTGTCCTCTGTCCTTAGCACTGACTGTAGTTATTTTCTCTGTGCCAATCTTGTAATCCATAATGTCTAGATTTTCTTCCTATTCATCTACTGTTATTAAATGAATATTGAAAGATAAAAAAAAGCTCCATAAATCTGTCACTCCGATATAATAATTATTTCTACTTTTTGAGTATTTCTGTCCCTGTGTATTTTTCATTCTTTACCTACTATAGTTATAACACTGGTAGGCATATTACAAAATCAAAAAATTTAAGGCTTAATCTCAAAATCCAAAATGTTCCAAAATCCAAAACTTGGTGAATATGGAAAATTCCACACCTGACCTCACGTGACAGGTTGCAGTTCAATAATGGCTCAAGGTACACAAACTTTGTTCATAAACAAAATTATTGAAGATATTACATAAATTTACCTTCAGGCTATGTGTATAAGGTGTATATGAAACATAAATGAGTATCATGTTTAGACTTGGGTCCCGTCACCAAGATATCTCATTATTTATGTATAAGCAAATATTCCAAAAACCAAAAAAAATTTTGAAATCCAAAAACATTTCCAGTCCCAAGCATTTGGATAGGGGATACTCAGCCTGTATTTCATTTTCTACCATGACATGATATCAATTATTTTTCTAGGTTTGCATATGGTCTTCATTATTGTCACATTAAAGAATAATAATTATGGTTATAGTGTTGATGTACCATAATTTTCTATGTAATATTTTTATTGTTGGGTAATTGACTTGCTTCCAGATTCTTTATCTGTTTCATTCAAAAAGCATTGTAGCA
>NW_012150840.1:11721899-11723495 GCF_000956105.1 Propithecus coquereli
AAAAAAAAAAAAAATTTAAAAAAGGACTCTTCAGTGTTAGCCATAATTGTTCTTTGAAACCTTTTTACTTTTATAAACTGATGCTTTTATTTGGCTATTTTGGTTTTATTATTAATAAGGGCCTTTGTGAAGTCTGAATATTTTAAAGACCCAGAAACAAAACTTCTTGGCTATTAGCGTAGCATTTATTAAATATGGAAAACCTGTCAATGTTTAAAAGTTACAGAGAGGTGAAATAAAGTACTGGTAAAATCTTATTCCTAGGGACTCTTTTAGTCCAAAGAGAATATTTTTCATTTGCAGTAGTGCAAATCTAGTTATGGTTTAATATACTTCTAAGTTAATAATATGTTTTTATCATCCTTGTGTTCTCATAAAACTCTTCTAACACTTACCATATTCTGCCACATGTTAAAGTTCTTTATATTTTTTCCCACAGAATACTATAATTTTTTTGAGGGCAGGAACTATTTCTTTATTTCTCCTAGCATGGAGCATTGCTTATATTAAATAATCAGAAAATGTTGATTTGTTCCACATTTTATAGAAGATTTAGTAATAAAAACCCCAGAAGTTTTGAATTCTTAGGCACATTCCCCTTTTATGTAGGACAAAATTAGTTGCCATTTCTTATATGATGTAACATCAGTCCTGGTTGATGATCTTGAAATTTTATAGCCATCATGCCGCTGATTTCCATTGAAAAAATATGCTTAATATATGTTAGCATGGTGAACTTTGTCTAAGTTTAGCTTCAAATGGTATAGATAGTATTATTTAAAAATTGCAGATCCCAGTGGGCGTGGTAGCTCATGCCTGTAATCCTAGCACTCTGGAGGCTGAGGCAGGAGGATCACTTGAGTCCAGGAGTTCAAGACCAGCCCAGGCAACATAGTGAGACCCTACCTCTACAGAAAATTTGAAAATTAGCTGAGCGTGGTGGTGCACATCTGTATTCCCAGCTATTCTCGAAGCTGAGGCAGGAGGATCACTTGAGCCCAGGAGTTTGAGGTTGCAGGGAGCTGCGATCACACTGTTGCACTCTACCTGGGGTGACAGAGCAAGACTCTGTCTCAAAAAAAAAAACAACAAAAAAAGTTAGATTTGGAGTTACTATGTTTGATAGTGTAGGTCATTTTATCTTAAGAACAGTGTATATGAAAGTAAATTACAAAATTATGCAACTAGAAGGTCATGATAGAATTTTCTGTCATGCAACCTATTTTGGCTTTGATGCTGAGCTCATGTATATATTTGGTTACTTTTAAATGTTTCCTGAATGAGGCTGGGCACGGTGGCTCACACCTGTAATCCCAGCACTTTGGGAGGTTGAGGCAGGAGGATTGCTTGAGCCCAGGAATTGGAGGTTGCAGTTAACTATGACCACCCCACTGCACTCCAGCTTGAGTGGCACAATGAGACCCTGTCTCAAAAAACAAAAAAACAAAACAAAACAAAAAAAAAATGTTTTGTGAGTAAATTGCTGCCCCACTCTTGTAAGCTGATTATGCTGACGAAACATTTTAAGATGCTGATTTCATTGATACGATTATCTTATATATTTCCAATAGGCAGGGGTATAATGAATTCATTGGC
>NW_012150840.1:11726360-11763289 GCF_000956105.1 Propithecus coquereli
AGAGAAACCTATTTTGTATTGTAGAATTTCTGAATTATCTTCTTTGTTAAGCAAATGTATGGGAATAGATATTCCTGCTTACTCACAGTCTGATGGCTTTCATCCGTGTGACGCTTTAAATTCTTGCAAATATTCTAGTGTTAAATGGGCTTTTTTCCTCTTCTCATTACATAAAAATTTAGAGGAAGACCTGATAACTTTCTTGCTCTATTAACTGACTATTTCTGTTGTTATGACAGCACAGGTTACTCTCATACGTATGATTTGGGGGAAATTTTGTTGTTGTTGAATTGTGCCCAATTTTTTTCTCTTTTTGTTGTTCATTTGAAAGTGCTTTTAACATTTAAGGTAAAACTTAGGTAATTTAGATGTCATATGATAATTCTGGTCAATGAAAAATGGCTTTTAAGAACTTGGTGTAATATTTATGTTGACAGTAATCAAGAGATACATCTTTCTGTATTAACCTTAACCAATTGATATGCAGTGCAGTTTCATGGGTAGGTTAGACTAGAATTTTGTTGTTAAGTAAATTAGTTAACAGTGGACTGTGGTCTTTTTCTATAGCACTAATCTCACAACTGGATAAATTTTTACTGTAATCTGTGCATCATCAGCTTAACGCATTTTGAAATCTTTCTTGAACATCTCACTCCTTGCACTCCCTATCACTTCTTGTTACTTCCTTTCTGCTTTCCTTTACTGTCTTGAATTATGGGTATTTCCTAAAGTCCATCCATAGTTGCCATCCCCTTTATATAATGTGTTTCATGAGCTCAGCCTTCCTCCATTTTAATTTAGAGCAAGCTCCCCCTAAGCCACAACTCTAGCCCATGTTAGCCTTCTCTTACCAGCCAGAGATCTTTATTTTCAACTCCTTTTTTGACTATGTCGTTCTGAAGCAGATTGACAAATTTAAGTGCCTACAGGGGCCTGGCCGACAAATGTCAATGAGTAAAAGCAGGCCTTTGGGAAATGAGAAATGCTTTTCTACTGTAAGGGGAACAACAAGGTAATGGGATGAACAGTGGCAGCTGGCGTAGGCTCAGGGTCAGGAAGACAGTCCTGGGGACAGTGGAGAGTGGGGGAATACAGGCCTCATCCAGGCTGCATGGCTTTAGCCACCACTGCTATTTGGGAATATGGGCACAAAGTTATCAGATCTACCAGTTTTTCAAGAGAAGCTATAAATGTGGATTTGTGTGTTAAATACCCTGATTTTTAAAAGTTGGGTTGAATTTTTGTAAAATACTGCATGCGGCAAAGTAAATACTCCCATGGACCACATTCTGTGTATCGACTTTTAGTTTATAACCTCTTCCTGTGAAGGCAGCACTTTAAACTTGGTATGTTACCAACTGTTCCCCCTCCCCCTTATTCCCTCTCTTTTCTTTGTTCGTAGAATAGTAGAACCATTCATCTAGTTATTTTAACCAGGAATTTCCAAATCGTCATTGACATCTTCTTACCTCATTGCTTCTTTATTTTGGAAAAGGATTTGGGTGTAGGGAAAGGCTTTTTATGATTAAAAGGATGTTTATACATGTTTATAAGCAGAAGACAAGAAGCCAAAGAGAGGGAAGACAATGGATAGAACAGGGTATGTCCATTGGGGATGGGGTCTGGGTGAAGAACCCAGCCACAGACCTCCACGGGCAAGCCATGTTGGCTAGGGTGGATTTTCTCATAAGATGTGTGGGTTACTTGCCTTCTGAGTGCAGGCATACCATAAATTAACTCCTACATTATCTGGAACATTGTCCAGCTTCTCTAGTCCCTAGAATCACTGGGGGAGTTTCTCATGGCCTTCATCCAGGGGCTAATGCGGGCTAATGCCACACCTGCCTCTCAGAGAGAGGGGGGACTGATGTAGGTGTCATGCTCTTTACTTACCTGAATCACCATCCAAGGCCTGCTTCCTCCAGAATCTGCTGACACTGTTTGTTTTTTCAGGGTTCTGCTAGGAAAATTTATTTGCAAGTCCATCTTCTTACTTGTAAGGGATTCCAGGTCTGTTGGCCTTGTTGGGTTAGTCTTCAGTCTGTTTCCACATGCTTTATATTTCTCCCAGTTTCTCACTGCTCTGGTCTGTTCATGTCAGCTGTATTGGGATTTCCTGTACCTCTGTGAGTTTACTTGTATTCTTATTTTGTGAATAAATTTTATTGAGATAGGATGGCAAAAAGGTAAATCTGTAGGCTATGTTAAAAAACAAAACTTTTCAACAAATTTAAAGATCTAATGCATGGCAGAATAGTTGGTTTTTGTGAGATAGCTTGACTAGTAACAAGGAAAACAGCACAATACGAAAAAATGGATTGGTTAACATCAGGTTACTTTCCTTGGAAGGGTTAAAAGCAGAGGGACTTCCTTATCATGACAGCTCAAGTTGACTGGGCTCTTTCTGATTGGTTGCTAAGAATCTCCTGTTTTTGGAAAAACTGGCCTTTTGGGGATATTTCTGATTTTTAAAGTTTTAGTTTGATTGTGTGGCACCTAATACAAGGGATTCCATTTTGATTTGGCCTGTTGGGGCCTAGTTCAGGAGCTCAGTCCTAAACAATGGTATCCCATAAATTTTAACAATTATGAGCAATTTTGAACCAGAAAACTTTTCCCTTTATATAGTTTGCTTTTCTACATCTGCTTTCTGCTTATGCTAGTTCCCCTTAATCCCTTCTCTGTATGTACAAATCTCAAGTTTAATATCCCATTTACTTTTAATATGTCTATGACATTGCTCATGAAGTTTTTTGGCTTGGAATATTTTTGCCCCATTGTTCTGCCTGGGAAATATTATTAGGGATGCATATAGCTTAGTAGCTGAAATCAAGGCCTAGGTTCATATTTGGGATCCAGTACCACTTAGTAGCTGTGTCACCTTGTATGAATTATGTCTTTTCCTCCTCTATCCCTCCTGAGAATTATGGATAATAATAGTATCTGCCACTTAATGTTGGTATGAACAATCAGATGAGCTAGTCAAAGTAAAACACCTGGGACATCGTCCTGAAACGTTGTTAGCTTGAAAGGATTGGATGTGTAAGTACCTAACCTTGACAGCTCAGCTCATGTGTGGCATTCACTGGTTCCCAGCTCAGAGCTTCTAAAACCCTTATACACTTTTCTGATAGGGGTGATAAGAGCATTTTTTGTTATTATATTTGATCTTAGACCTTGGTTCTTGACACAGGAGTTTCTAAGATCTTCGAACTGTCAGGAGTGATAAGTGTCTTTTTGTATGTTAATGAGATGACTGGTGGCTGAAAGCTCCCATATAGCTTTAGGGTGGGGCCTGGCTGCTGGAAGAATCACCTGTGTGATTAGAGGTTTGGAACTTTCCACCCCATCCCTTTACCTTCATGGAGTAGAGATTGGCTGGAGGTTGAGTTGTTAATTACCAATGGCTAGTGATTTAACCAATCATGCCTACCAGGTGAAGCCTCCATTCTCTGTAAAAGTCCCTAAAAGATGGTGTTCAGAGAGCTTCTGGGTTGGTGAACACGCAGAGGTGCCAGAGGGTGGTGCGCCCAGAGCGGGCATCGCCTTCCCGCGTACCTCACCCTGTGTGTCCCTTCCATTTGGATTCCTCAGTCGTATCCCTTGTAACGGTAAACAGAATAACCATTTTCTTGAGTTCTGTGAGCCATCCTAGGAAATTATGGAACCCAAGGAGGGGGTCGTGGGGACCCACAATTTATTGCCTGTCCATCTGTAGGACCTGAGGCCCCAGCTTGCAATTGGCATCTGAAGTGGGGACAGTCTTGTGGGACTGAGCCCTTAACTTGTGGGATCTAAGCTAACTCCAGGTAGACAGTGTCAGCATTGAACTGAATTGTAGGACACCCAGTTGGTGTCTGCAAAGAATTAAAGAATTTGTTGGTGTGGGGACCCCCCCCAACACACATTCGATGTTGGAATTTGTGTGCAGAAGAAGGAGTTTCATTTTACCTAGCATAATAGTAAAGGTTCTCTAGAGAAACAGAACCAATAGAGATGTATGTGTGGGAATGTGTGTGTAAATACATAAATACATAGAGGGGAGAGAAAGAGACTGATTTTTAAAGAAGAAATTGACTCAGTTGGGGCTGGCAAGTTAAAAATCTGTAGGGCAGTCTGGAAACTCAGGCAGAAGTGGATGCTACAGTCTTGAGGCAGAATTTCTTCTTTGGGAACCGTCAGTTGTTGCTCTTCAGGTCTTTCAGCTGATTAGATGAGACTTGCCCACATTATCAAGGATAGTTTTCTTTACTTAACATCAGCTGCAGACATTAGCCACATCTACAGAATACTTTCTCAGCAGCACCTAGATTAGTGTTTGATTAAATAACAGTACTATAGTCTCGCCAAGTTAACGTGTAAAACTAACCATCACACCTACTGTGGTCTTTACCAGTGCAGAAAGACACCATGTGATTGGCTAAGTGTTACGTCAGTAGATTTTAGAGCATCGGTGCTGATGGCATCAGACATCCAGCTGAATGTTCATGCTTCCAGTTCTTAAAAACAATTCTGTTTTTAGTGACAGTAGAACATGTATGGCCACGGTGAGGTCTGTGCGTGTTTATCCAACTTGTCTGTGAAGGCCGTCTTCCCTCGTTTTGAGTAGTTAAATATGACAGTTACGATTTGAGCCTGTTTCCTTCATGCTTATTTTTAGTGAAAAGATCTGTATACTGGCTGAATTTCAAAAATTTCATAAAGAACCTGATTATTTAGAATTCAGGCCAAACGCACAGTTGTTACTGTAGAGAGGAAAGCAAACATTGCTTTCTGATTTATTCGGTGTGCTCTGAAGGAAAGAATGGAGAATTCGTGTAGCAAAATTATGGCTTAATAAATTCAGTGACCGTTAGGCTGATACACTTAGTACATACCTTTGGGTATAAAAACTAATGGTGTGCTGAAACATATCTCTAGTGTATTCTATAGCAGTTCATTTCTTCTGTTAACCTGTATAATTGCTTCTTACTTAAGATGTCACCTCTACTTAAAATGAAAATCTTTTCTATGGGCTATGGCATTGCTCTTTTTGAAATAGTGCTGTTAGAAAGCAAACAATGAATTAGAGCTGAATCAGCCAGAACTGTCACTTGATGTCTCTATGTAACTTACCATCTGTTTTAAAGATCTTGTACATACTGTCATCCATATAAAATATGGTCCATTATATTCTAAATTCTGAACACTATTATATAACATTTAAACCCAAGAGAAGTAGATGGTATCTTTGATGCCGAGTTTAAATATGTAGCTGATGACTTTTTCAAGTTCTTAAAATGTAATTTTAAGTGATGTAAAGAACCTCTTGCTCTGAGAGTGGTTACTAAGCTACTGGGCTCACCTTACTCTAACCTCGGCCAGGTCGGCGTAGCAATATGAAGGTGTTTTTTTAAAAAATCCAGTTATACTGATTTGAAAAGTTTAATTTTTTCTTTGGTTAAAAATTATACTGTTCATATACATATATATAAATGAATCGATAATCTAATTGGTATGAGCCTTAGAGAAACAATCTCACCTATCCCTGTAGCCAAGGAGCAAAATAGATTTTTAAAACTTTTTTAAAATACTTTTTTTTCTTTTGAAAAACCACAATGAGAATGATACCTTCTCAAGTGTTTTAATTGGACTTTGAGAATTTTAAGTACCGTTTTCTATAAATAACAAATTTATGGTTTTGTTGTGTTTAATCTAGTATTTGCTAGTATCTTTGCTCATCATTCATTTTGTGTTTGAATAAATGCCATTTTGAAGTATGGCATACACACAGAAAGGAGCACAGCAAGGACAGGTAAATGAATTTCAAAAATTGAACTCATCTGTGAAGCCAGCTCCCTGATCATGAAAACAAAAAGGCCTGAAACCAGATTTTGGATTAAGGTTATGACTCTCATCTATCCATGTCTTTTTTTTTTTCCCAATAATCTCAGAATTTTTTTTTTCTTTTTTTTTGAGACAGAGCCTCACTTTGTGGCCCCAGCCACAGTGCAGTGGCATGATCATAGCTCACTGCAACCTCAAACTCCTGGGCTCAAGTGAGCCCCCTGGCTCAGCCACTGGAGTAGCTGGGACTATAGGCACATGCCACAATGCCCAGCTAATGTTTTTCTATTTTTAGTAGAGATGGGGTCTTGCCCTTCCTCAAGCTGGTCTCAAACTCTTGACCTCAAGCAATCCTCCCCTCTCGCCTCCCAGAGTGCTAGGATTACAGATATGAGCTCCCACGCCCAGCCAGAATTGCTTTTAAAAAATTGTAAAAATTGGTCAAATGGCTTCCATACACTCTTAACCCACCTTTCCCAAATGTTATTATCTTATATAACTATGGTAAAATTATGGAAATCAGGAAATTAACATAGATACAATACTATTTACTAATCTCAACACTGTATTTGCATTGTTATCAACTGTTCCAGTAATGTCTTTTGTCTGTGACCTAATCTAGGATCAAATATTGCATTTAGTTATGTCCCCTTTGTCTCTTTTAATCTGTGGTGTTTGTCAAATGGTGGTTTTCTATTTCTTTCTGTCTGCATTTATCAATTGAAATTCTCCTATAAGAAAGCTTGGCCTTCTCTTCCATTTTCTTAAATATTCAGTTATTTATTTTTATCAGTTTGGACTTATAGATATTTGTTTTATTCTATGGATTATAATCTATTAATATAATTTTTAATTTTATTACGCAAATTATCCGAGATTTGGCCCCTTCAGTTTGGTTCCACTTTTTTTTTCAATACATTCCTCTGTTTTTTAAGCACTTCCTTATCTTTTGATACCAAAAGATGTTCCAGGCTCATTTGGTACTTTCCCTGCTCCGGTTTTGCAGCCAGACCTTTCTCCAGGTAGTTCTGGATCTTTTTATTGAAGGATAGTGTTTAGAAACCAACATCTGGGTGCTAAGTGTGTTCATTGCTACGGGGTGTCTTTGTTCCTAGGTGATTTCAGAGCACAGAGCTAGGGGAAAAAACAAACAAACAAAATACACACATGCACACACACACACACACACACACACACACACACATATTTCTACATCTGTCTGTTCCTGTCCATCCGTCTCTCTATTGAAATACATGTTATGAACCATGAGTTCATAGTGATACTTCTGAGTCCAGTCCAATGCCATAGAGTTCATTCTAGCCTTTCCCCTTTCTTTATTTGTCTCTAGCCTCCGTGTATATAGTCAAGATACTGGTGTCCAAAGTGGTTAGTTCTTTTCTTCTCCATACCTTTCACTGTGGTTATGTTATATATTTGTAATGCAGTTCATTTGTTACTTTTTGTGTTTCATTTTAGGTTCCCCCCCACCCCCACATACTGGTTTACTTTAATTCTTTGCTCTTTTTATTTTGAGAAACATTACCATGATTCTAAATGTCAAAACTGTACAAAAAGATACACTTGGAGACTTGCCACTTCCCCTCAATGCCTTGTATTCCATTCTCATTCCCCTAATTCCCACCCCAATGGCTCCAAAATGCTTGTAAGATAAAATTCAAACTTATGTAATTGACAAGCACATCATATTCTGGCTGCCTCTGATTTCTCGTTATTCCTCAGATATGACTGACTCATTCATGCCTCCCTGCCTTTATGCATTCTCTCCCTCTGCCTAGAATGATGTTTCTATTCCCATTCTTACCTTGTGTATCTATAATTTTTCAAAACCCATTTCCATTCTTACCTCTGTGGGAAGACTTCCTTTTCTTATCCTCTTCCCACTTGCATTTCACTCCCCCTACATTTAATAATTCTGTCCTATTAATTTATACCTCCCATAGCCCTTGTGCATGTTTTGTAACTTTTATTACATTTAACTTCAATCATCGATACATAGGCTTACCAGCTTCTCTATGCTGTGCGCTCTAAGACAGGGACTTTTATCTTTGCATTTCCAGCAACTAGGAACATTCAGTTCCTTGCACATTCCAGTTATGCAGTATAGTAAATAGATTTCAGTTATTTTCACTTATTTTTTCTTTAGTCCTCTTTTCATTTCACTCATGATATAAGCCCATGCTAATGGAATGCAAATCCTTGTATTGTGATGCCCGTGGTCTTGTCCTCTCTGGCTTTTGCATGGTCTCTGTCTCTCCTAATATATTGGCCACCACCTTGGTAACTTAATGACTCCCTGTGATCCCTGGGAAGTGATAATATCTAATTAAATTATAAATATGGTGAAATGTTGTTTACTGTGTTTAGTGATTGGATGAAATCAAGGTATAGAGTTTTGAAAACATGAAGGTTTAGAAAGTCAAGATTGTATCATCTGTCAGGTTTGCTTCTTCACTGGAAAAACTGAAACTTCCTGCCAGTTTCATCTGTTAGATTGGAAGAAATTTTTGTACTGGAAATAAAACCCTTCATCGGTCTTTTAAGAGCATTAGTAAGCTTTAAAATTGTCATTATTTTTGTTCAAAAGGCAAGTTCAGTGACCCTCCAACTTGTGTTTCTAAGCTGCTTATGTTACTTTCTATTCTGTGTGGCTTATTCAGCAGATTATGTTAAAATGCAGGGCCTCCTTTCTCCCATCTGTTACTTTCCTCTCTCCTTCTGTATTGCATTCACCTCCTGCCACTCCTGTGTGAGCTGTCTAATCATAGCTCATTCTCTCAAATCCTGCATGAAACTTGGAAGAGGGGGTTTAGTTGCAATGCAGGTATCACCCTGTAAATGAAGAAGAGGCTTCACGAAGTTGCTTTGTGCAGGCACAAGGCTTGCCATCGCGGCAGCGTTTGATATCTAGGGACAGTGAGCTATGGGAAAGCATCCACTTAGCAATGTGGCTCATATTCTTAATTTATAAAAATTACTTAAATTTTTTTAACACGAAGTAAAAACAAGTGCATCATAAATGTACACCTTAATGAATTTCCCCAAATTGAACATAACCTTGAAACTACCCAACTCAGGGAATCCAATATTACTAGTCCACCAAAATTCCCACTTCTCCCCTCTCCCAGTCTCTGCGTCCTCCCACCCCCATTCTAAGGTAACTATTATACTATTCTGACTTACATAGTGTTACCTATTTCTGAACTTTATAAAACAGAATCATACAGTGTATTCTGGCTTCTTTGTCTCAGCATTATGTTCGTGATATTCGTCAGTGTTGTTGTCTTAGTTATGGTTCATTTATATTCATTGCTGTATAGCAGGCAAAACCTTACCTTGCACATTGGCTGTTTTTGTAAATAAAGTGTTATTGGAACACAGCCAAACCCATATTTTCTTTCTTTTTTCTTTTTTCTTTCTAGACTGGGTCTTATTCTGTTGCCTGGGCTAGAGCACAGTGGCTGATCATAACTCTCTGCATCCTGAAACTCTGGGGCCCAAGAGATCCTACTGTTTCAGCTTCTGGAGTAGCTGGTCCTACAGGCATGCACCATCACATCCAGCAAATTTTTCTATTTTTTGTAGAGACGGGGTCTCTCTATGTTGCTCAGGCTGGTGTCAAACTCCTGGCCTCAAGCAATCCTCCTACCTCAGCCTCCTAAAGTGCTGGGATTACAGGTGTGAGCCACTGTGCCTGGCCTTTCTTACTGTTTTGTAAGGCATCTTTATATATTCTGAATGAGTCTTTTGGTAGATATACGTGTTGCAAATATTCTGTTTTGAGGCTTCCACTTTTATTCTTTTAATGGTTTAAAAAAATTTAATTTTTACTAATCATAATTAATGCAACATGGGCAAATCTCACATATATTAAGGAAAGTGAAATTAGATGCAGTATTTGTAGATACATGCACAGTTAGCCTTAGCCTTGTCATACCACCACCTGGAAACACCATTGTCTCTTGAAGCTTACTAAGATTTGTATGTTTTTCAGTCCCTTTTAATTGAGAGTGTGACTCGTTATACTGTTGTTTGTCCTAGGGTTTAGACAAGGACAAAGTTCTTAACTTTTTTTAATATTAAAAGCAATTTTAGGGTCTTAAGAGTCTCTAGTTCTAAGGGTTCATTGAGCATTCCATGGTATGCTGAATATTCAGTGATTTTTATTAAGCAAGATGATGCAGTGTCAAATATTTGAATCAGATATGTACTTTTTTTTTTTTCCCCTGAGAACTGTTTCCTTGGACCCCTGAGTTTAGGAATTTAGAAACTGAAGCTGATTTATGTAGCTTCAAGTTGCATTGGATTGAATAGGTTAGTTGTATGTTATGATTTTTGAGATATGTTTAATAATTCTGTTTTTTCTCCTTTTTGTTTCAGTTTTATAAACAACAGTCCAGGGCAATATTATTTGATAAAAATGTATTTTGTTGGGGTTTTCTTTGTATCACCCTGTAGTACCTGAATATGTTTTGTTTTTTGATGATCAGATCTACAATAGAGGCAGATGATTTTGCAAATGTTTGAGTGGGCATGGTGGTGCATGCCTGTAGTCCCAGCTACTTAGGAGGCTTGAAGCAAGAGGATCTCTTGAACCCAGGATTTCGAGACCAGCCTGGGCAACATAGAGAGACCCTGTCTCAAAAAAAAAAAAAAAAAAAATTGGAGATACTCTAATGCTGAAGACATTTTTTGTAATGTGTAATTTAAGTGCAACTGCTTACCTTAGAGAGGCTGATTTGCCTCTTTAAGAATAAAGATAAGACATTTGTGGAAGTTATGCAACTATTGTATTTTAGTGATATTTCTTGTGTATTTTAACAATTTTTTTCTTATTTTATTTCAGGTTACACATTATTAGTGCGGATGCTGTCGTCTAAATTTCTGTAGCCATGGCACAAGAATATAGTAAGTACTATGCCGTACTTCCTATGACCTACCTGCTTTCTAAAGTGTTGAATTTCTGTGTTTCAATTTCTGATTGGAGAAATGAAAATAAAGAAACAAAAATTGTTTAAATCTACTTTTCTCAAAGAGATCAACTGATTTGGTCATCTGCCTTTTGAGTCTATAGCTTTATATACACATATTCACAGTAGGGTTTATTTCAGGTTCTGTTACACCCGTTATTGCTCAGGCTATTCCTTGTAAATACTAACAGAGTGGACGAGAAGGTTGGATCCCACCCCATCTAGTCCTTGTGTTACGGAGTTGAGGAACTGACTGCAGCTCCTGGACCCTGATTGGGGGCAGTCCTATCCCTGCCTTGTTGGTGATTGACTCTTGAACTCTGGCTCCATCAGCCAGTGTGGAGTGTTACCTGGCCTGCGGTTGGTTTCAGGGATGGTCCTATAATCCTGTTCTAGCCAGGGTGACTCCAGTGTAGGCTTGCTTGCCTAGAACTTCGGGCAGAAGTCTTCTCATACTTAGGACAGAGCAACAGGAAGATACTGCCTCTTTTCTTCTGGATGTTGTTGTGTGCTGGTGTGAGGTCTGGCGTGGCTGCAGTGTTCTGGCTTGCAGAGCAAGCAAGAAGCCACAGTGGGTGGAGGATGGAGTCCAGAATCCCAGGGAAACCGGCCCTGAAGCTTGCCCCTTCTCTGACGTCCAAGTCTTTGAGCCAATACATTTCCTTTTTGTTTAAGCCAGTTTGAGTTGGGAGCCAAAACATCCTAAGTGATTCACTTAATCTCCATTTTATTTTTAGTAATCCATTAGTTTCTCCCTGGGGAATGTGGGTGTAATTGCAAAGTGAGGCAAAATAATACCGTTAAATTAAACCGGCAGAGCGTGTTGGTGTTGACTGGCATACTCTTCACTCTTAACAGTTAGCAGGTAGTGATTTAATATTCAAAGACACGAGAATAAAATATATCACTTTCAGATTTTATCTTTTTTTCCCCTGGAAGATTTTGCCTTTTACTCAACCAACTTGGGCTGTGAATGCTGAGAAGGATCTTGGACTATTGGCATAAAACCATCCCCTTGTTACAGGTGTATTTGGCAGTGCAGATTTGTTCTTTGTGTTTTCTCAGAACAGTCAATACCCACACTTCTAATTCCTTGTTTGCTTTTATTTTTGAAAAATTAATAGAAATGTTTCAAATAGAAAAAAAATATATAAGGCATAACATGACAAATACCCACGTGTACCTCTTTCCACAACATATTAGCGAAATGGAATGTTTACCAATTCATTGCACGGTAAAAACCCAGGGAAATCCTCCCTAATGGCACTTTCTGTTAGGTTGGCTTAGGGTGGGAACCCAAAAAGTGTGTATAGGATGAAATGCAGTTAATGGAAAACTTAGACAGTGATCATAAAGCCTGTGAAACAAAAGCCACGGGAGTCTGGAGAGTCCAGAGGTTGTAAATGTAACTCCAACTCAGACCCTTACAGCAATGCTGGTATTCCTGTCCCCCCTGATGAGGACGAAGCTACCCCCCTTCGCCTATCTCTGCAGGATGAGACCAATGCAGGGGTCCCTGAAACTGGTTGTTTGAAAAAGACTTTATTACAGTGGCTGTTCTGACCCAGTTGCTCACTGCCCCCGGAAAAACCCTCTATAAAACTCAAGGCTTTCCCCTCCCTCGTGGTGGATGTTTTTTTTGGCTTCCACCCATCTGTGCCCATATGCTCAAATAAATGGCATTTTGCTACACCTGAGGCTTCATGTGTCTCCCTCTTGGCTCCAGACCTAACACTTCCCTTTTTCTGCCCTCAGGGAACCACAATCCTGGTTTTTTGGTCTTTATTATTAACATGCATTCATTGTGCTTTTACTACATATGTATCGTATGATTTTTATATGCTTTTGAACTTTGAGTAAGTGTAGATGTTATGTGCATTTGTTGTTTAAAATCACCAGGGAGTTTAGAGAAAATTCAGGCCCACCGAAAGAGGCTATAAATTTGTTCTTAGACACTTGTCAAAAAATCTATTATTAGGCATCCTAGTGATCTGTAATAAAATGTGTTAGATTTTAAATGGTTGATGAGTTTGAATCAACATGCCATCAGCTTTTTATCTTATCTACTGGTGTTATGCAAAGCACTTTCCTCTGGTACTTGGTCTGCCATTGAGTTCATCTTCTGAACCTGCTTCTGCACTCCTGTGCAGGTTTGGAATGTGCAGGATACCTTTTGATCACCTGTGTCATCAATGAGCTTTTCAGAGTATGTTAGCTGCTGTTCCATTTGAATAGCTTCAGTCATCCCATGGTCAGAACGCATGCTTTTGGCAAACTTAAGGTAAGTCTATGCATTTTTCTGCATTGTGACAATTAGCCATCATGCCTACAAAATCTACTTCTGTTCTTTCTAAATTTGTCAGTTTGTCACTTTGTTACTTGTCTGGTGGCAGCAGTTATAGAAGAGACATCCACTACCATGAGCTGACTCTGAAGTTGCACCTTGACGCGGTGCTGTACCATCGTCACTTGGCAGCCTCCTCGGAATTCTCTGCTCTGTCCTTATTTCCCTTTATGTCCCCTTATTTCCTTTGTGACCCAACAGTGGGTCTCAGCAACCATTTTGTATCTTGTTCTTTTTGTTTCTTTTTAAGACAGGTCTTGTTCTGTCGCCCAGGCTAGAGTGCAGTGGGGTCATCATAGCTCACTGTAACCTCAAACTCCTGGGCTCAAGCCTCAGCCTCCCGAGTAGCTGAGACTACAGGCACCCGCCACAATGCCTGACTAATTTTCCTATTTTTTTGTAGAGCTGAGGTCTTGCTATGTTGCTCAGGCTGGTCTCGAACTCCTGGGCTCAAAAGATCCTCCCACCTCCCACCTGTAATCCCCCAAACTGCTGGGATTATAGGCGTGAGCTACAGCTCCTGGCCCTATATTTTCTTCTTGTCTGAACTATATCTTAAATCTTAATTTCTGCATTCAGAAAACTCATTCTTTTACTGTTGGAGGATTCATATTACCCTTTGTTCTTGCTTGGAATGTTGCCTCCAAGAAACTAAATAGTCAGTTCTACTCAGAAATCGTTTCAACTTGGGAACCTGATTACTGATAAAGTATCAGAGAGAGATTTATGACAATGAAGAGAATTTCTGTTTGTTTTTTTTTTTTCTTTTTCATGGTATCAATTTTGCTTAAACGTTTAGCATTTGGGAAAAAAGGTAGACTCAAAAGATCTTTTTCTCCTTAATTCATACATATTATATCCATGTTACAGGAAAGAAAATAATAACATCTTTTGTTGAAATTGAATCTTAAGTTTTTGAAAAATCAATTCGGTGAACTATTACTCTTATTTTTGTGTCTTATGGGATGGCATCTTCTTACAATTATTATGTTATATGTAATAGGACTTGTAGACTTGGGTTGTTTTTATACCTCAAAACGAAATGCTGCCCTTGTGGGGGCTAGCCCCCTGGGCTGAGGGAGCTTCTAGACAGTGACTCAGATCTGTAATTAGGTCCTGCTCTCCGCACCCTTGTTGACTTGAAAGCACTGGCCGTAGACCATTTAGTCTGGGAAAGCAATGCATGAATCATCTAAATTGGCACAAATTATCTGGAATGCTACTAAATGTTGCCTACTCTTTATTCTGTGATTGAGGGAATTAGAAAAGAAGACTTGTTCTTTGAAAGTACTACAGAGGGTCAATATGCATTTGTGAAAGTAAATTTCTTCCCCATAGAATGAAAAGCACTGGAATATTTGACATTTGTATACAGTTCTGATTTCACGGATCTGTCTTAGGGGCTTCCCCCATGCTTTGTACTCTTCTCTTTGTGAGGAAGGTGGGAACCGTGGCCTGTCTTCCAGCTCCCGCTCCTTGCCCCAGTCCGACCCTTCCAGAAGGGCAGTGTGGGGCTGTCTTGCTGCCTGGGGCCTCTGCTTGACCCCCCCACAGCACAACTGAGGCAGGGGGAAATCCTGGAAGCTTATATTGTATCTCTTGCTTCCTTCTCACTAGTCCCACAGCTCAATTTCTTTCATCTTTGGAATGGAAATTTGGTGTCCTCTTCTCCCTTTTCTCAAAATGGTGGGTCAGCAGACTTATGGAGGCCTATTAGGCACTTGGCAATGAAGTGGGCCAAAGTCATTTTTTGTGTTTGCTCAATGATCAGTTGGCTTCTTCGCGCTCGCAACAGGCTGTGCTCTGATGCTGACTATGGAACAGGAGGCAGAGTAAACCCACCCCACGTGTGCCTCGGCCCAGGCCTGTGCCTGGTCTGTGCTGCAAATGGCGGAACATGGAGTTGAGGGGGGAAAAATAATAAGTTGATGATGTTTCAATTTATTTAAAAAGTCAAAAGTTTTCTTTGTTTCAATTTATATCAAAACTTTAAAATAATATTATAATATTATAAAGGTGAAGACATGTATAAGTCACTTGGAGATAGAGATAAAATGGGGACTTTCTCTAGATAGAGAGTAACTTTAAATTCGTTTTTTTCTTTTTGTTTTCTCCGATGGTGTATTAAGTAAGAGTCTTTCCCAGCACTCATTATCTTACTGTGTCTACTCTAAAGAGAGAAGGACAAGCAGATTTATCCATTCAGTAGCAAAAAGACTAGATTTTCAACTTGTAACATGAGTCGATTCTTAATATTTGGATAAATCTTTATTTTCATGTTAGAGTACATGTGAGTGGGCATCTCAGAAGAATGCATCGTTTGGCAGTAAGGAGAAGAAAGCCACAGCTCACTGTGCAATTTTGTATTTCACAGACATAACTGCTGTTTTGTGTCTGTGGGTGCAGATGCACATGCGTGTGAGTTAGGTTGTTTTTGTTAGTCTGGGCCATCGCTGTTTGTTAGACCATGTCACTTTCATTTTGGAGTTGTTGAAAATCACACGTTCAAAGCACAAACTCATCATTTGCATATCTGCTGAGTTAAATTGAAAAATTTTAGAGTGAGTTTCTAAGAAACTGATCAGTAAAATATTTCTTGTCTGTGAATACTCTTTTTTTAAAAATTCCTTATTAGGTGGATAGTTCAGATCTTTTCTCTAATATAAATCACAGAGATCTTCATTTTAGGGATTTAGGCTATGTTTAATTATAAAGAGCACCAGTTCACCAAGAAAGGACTTGATTAGTACCCAGTTAGCCTTTCACTTAGTTTCTTTTTGCAGTTAGGAGCCAAGAGACCAGACGATGTTTCGGTACCAAAAACAAATCACCCAACCTTGTTACCCTTGGTTTTGTATGTTGTGTGAATAATTGGGTTATTAGCCAACACCTAAACAGAGGGGTGTTAAAAGTTCACCTTTAATAGGAATTTAACAATACTTTTTGGCTTCTAAATTACTTTGAGTAAATTATTTTTTCCATGGCAGTGAATATCTCTTAGAGGATGCAGTTCTAAGACCTCAGTCAAGAATTCCAAAGTTCTTAATGGGTGGAAAAATATCTAAAGGAGTTTTATGTTTGATTGTATTTTATTCCCTCCAGTAGCAGATGCCTTCTCAATTTTCTGAATGAATGCTAATCCCTGATGAAAGCTTCCCACCCTCATTTATTTTAAAATAAGTTTCTTTCTCAAACCAATTAAATAGAATTAGTCCGGTCTATGGAGTTAGGTCCCCTCTGTAATCTGGAAAGCTCTACAAAACAGAGTATGTGCAGAGAGACCATCTGTCTCTATTTCTGTCTGAATATTTGGCCCCATCCCTAAAATTTGATGATATCCCCATTGTATTACTACCTAGTGGCCTCGATTTAAAGGCAGAGAAACCAGTATACAGCCAGCCACTCTGCACATGTATGGAGTCTGCTGGTTGTAAAGATTTAGGCCAAGCTCAGCATTCATTGTTACTATAATTTGATCCTTTAATTATATTTCGATGATCATTTGGAATAACATCCATTCAGTTGTACTTGTTCAGAGCATTTAGAAAATCTCATTTAACACTCTGTTCTCAGCAAATTTAAAAAATAACTGTTACAAAAATAGTACATACTTGTGAAAAAATGTAGGAAATGCAGATAAACATAAAGACAAAAATGAAAACCATCTATAATTTTACCACCAAGAAGTGGCCATTATTGACATTGGCTAATAACGTGTTCTCACAGAACACAGAGCACAGCATGAAGGGAGGAGGGAAAAACCCACATCAGTGATGAATAAGGCACTGGTTGGAGGTGATGGCAGCCAGACACTCCTAAATATCTGTATATATGGTATGTATTAAACTGAATAACTTCTAAACTGCAAGTATGTATTTCTCTACTGGTGGTGACCATTTTGTCATAGGATAAAGAAAAGAGCCACTTGAAGGAGAAGCTGGGCACTGGCCTATTCTGATTAACTTTTGTTTCTATTGAATTTTAGGGAGAGGTTTTCTTGTGTAGGCCATGTTTTTCTCTGTGAGCATGAATTTTGTTTTTGATTTTTAAGAGAAGTGATCATATAAAATGAACTGCTATATAGAAAGAGTAGAAAAATAACATACTTTTAAAAGAAATGCCTTCTACTCTGATGATAGAAGCATAGAAGAGAAAAGTCAGGTCACCAAAGGCTGCATGTGGTAATTAGCAAGGGATAACTGAATGTTAGTCCCTCCTGAAATTTTTTTTGAGACAGGGTCTCACTCTATCGCCCAGGCTATAGTGTAGCAGCCTCATTATAGCTCACTGTAACCTCAAACTCCTGGGCTCAAGCAATCCTCCTGCCTTAGCCTTCTAAGTAGCTGGGACCACAGGTGTGTGCCACCATGCCCTGCTAATTTTTTTATTTTTTGTAGAGACAGAGTCTCACTGTGTTGCCCAGGCTGGTCTCAGACTCCTGGGCTTAAGTGATCCTCCTGCCTCAGCCTCCCAAAATGCTGGGATTACAGGCCTCAGCCATCATGCCAGGCCCCTCCTGCATTTTTAAAAATTACTTTTAGTATACTGTATCTGTCCCCTGCCACATTCTAACTGATATGCCTCTTCTCTTTGCTCCCTCCCTCTCTGTCTCTAGAACAGCTTTGTGTAACTTAACACTAGATTGCAAAGCTATGGAATTCTGCTAATTCTTTCACTAACTCTGATCTCTCTGATTGCCCCACTAGCATTCTCTCATCCTTCAATTTACAGTTAGTTGGGGTATTGTCTGGTTTTCAAATCGTTACACTGCAAAGGTTCATATAAGCAACAGACATCTTCCTGAAAGTATTTGTCCTTTGTGCTGTTTTGATAGTTTCTGAACATTTGTTTGCTGGTTTCCTTCTCTGACGCTCAGAATAACTTAGTATGCCACAGCCCTCTTAAGTTGCATTGGGCTTCTTTTAAGTGTCTGTGCTTAAGAGAAGCATTCTCTATGAGCAATGATGCACTTCAGCCAGTTGGCCAGGAATGATCCCCACAGTTTCTTGTCCTGAAGCCATCGTGGTATAAACAGAGCAGTGATGAGAGCTTTGTCCTCTGCCCTCTCTTCCAAGTAAAGAGTGTAAACGTTGTTTTAAAGGAAGTCTGCATTTTGTGGTATCACTCAGTTTTGGAGCTGTGTCCATTTAGATTTTAGCCTGGAATTCTTTGGGAAACTCCACCCCTGGGAGAAAATGATTTTTAAAAGAATGTGTTTTAGCAGCTGTTAATGTTAGCAAGAACAGCAATGTCTTTGAAGATTCTTTAGTTACACTACAACAGCTTGCTGGATCTCACTCCTGCAATCCCCTCCACTGAGAGACTGATTTAAATTGTATAAAGCCAGCTGTGGCCTATGCCTGTAGTTCCAACTACTAAGGAGGCTGAGGCGGGAGGATCACTTAGGCCAGGAGTTTGAGACCAGCCTAGGTGACATAGCGAGACCCCATCTTTTAAAATAAATGAATTATATTAGGCAAATATTGCCAAATTTTAGATTATTTTATAACATATTGTTGGAAAATGTTCAAATTGTGATTCACTGATGTTACAATGTGTTCTTAGTTTTAAGCATCAAATTGAGATTTTTAGCATTTAAATGATTGAAGAACACAAATTTTTATTGGTTTAAAAATATTAATAAGTAGTAATTGTATTTTCCTGCTTGCTATTCTTTATGGGACATTTAGATATTGTATGATCATATTCAATAGTTCTGAACACTTATCTTTTTATCCACACTGTTGGGGTTGTGTGTTTGTTGGCTTCCTTGCATAGCACTCCTTAGATTTATTTCAGTTAACTATTCTCAGCCCTAATGGTAGTGACATAAATAAAGGACCCTCACTATGGGTACATTTGCTACTTGGACTCTTAACAAGTTACAACAGGATCTCTCTTTAATCGTGTTACTGATTCTATGCAAAGATTGATAGGTTTTTGTTTTGTATGAGATCGTAGTGTAATCTTTTTTAAAAGGATTTAGATAAGGTGTTTTCAATTGGTCTCCCATTCCTCATTCTCATTCCTTTAGAGTGGGCTTCCCCCGCATTTCCATTTCCTCCCAACCCACCTTTTTTTTTTTTTTTTTTTTTTGAGATATAGGGTCTTGCTTTGTTGCCCAAGCAAGAGCTCACTGCAGCCTTCACTCCAGCTCTTGGGCTCAAGCAATCCTCCTGCTTCAGCCTCCTGAGTAGCTGGGACTATAGGCACACACCACCACGCCCGGCTATTTTTTTACTTTTTTATTTTTTCTGGAGAGACGGGGGTCTCGCTATTGCACAGGCTGGTCTCCAACTCGTGGCCTCAAAGATCCTCCTGCCTCAGCCTCTCAAAGTTCTAGGATTTCAGGTATGAGCCACATGCCCCTTCTTTTTTGATGAGAGAGAAGTTTGACTTTCTTTTAAATAGAAGATGGGGGTAAAATCAAATTCAGGCAAAGAATGAAGTGGTGGACCAGATCTGGGAAGAAAATTAGAGAGAAAAGAGTTCAGGTAAGGAATTTGTAGTCTAAAAGATAAAAAAATCTGCCATTGCTCCTTTAACTGTTTTTGTGTTGTTCTGAATCACACCAGGTAACTACCATTTTCTGATCAAGGTCTGAGGATGGTATTTGAGCAATAGCTAACTTGTCAGCGTTTGTTTTTCTTAGTAGATAATCAGTTAATAGAAAGTTTGACTGACTTGCTAACTTGTTAACTGCAGGGGGGAAAAAAGGCTCACTCTCTCCTTAAAATAGCCTTTCTAGTTTTCTACCAGATGAATTCCTCCTTCATTAATTCTGTGAGGAGGCTATGAAATAAGCTGAACACTTTATTTTTAATGGAATCTTCTTCTCAACTATTATACATTAAGATCTCCCTTTTTCTCAAGAGGAGTGAGAAGTTATTTTCTCTTCAGGTTTTAAGCTGATGAGTTGTCTAGTTCCCAGTGAATTAATTTTCAACTATGACATTTTTCCAGTCCTCCATAAACTAAATGAGTTAAAATTTTGTTCTGAAATTTTGCCACATTCTTTGATTCTTGGAATCCTCTAGAGGTGGTATTGAAACACAGCTTGGAATAATTGCTTTAGAAGTAATCCTTTTAATTGGTATACAGGGCCATCATCCTTTGCAAGGAAGGTGCTTAAATCTGTGAAGTCTGGCAGGATGGCATCTGGACTCGAGTATTTCTCTGATGCCTTCTCTGGTTTGCTACTTCACATCTTTCTGTCCTTATTGCCAGGTCTCTAAGCTTCATTATCAAGCTTACCTTCTGCCTAATTTTAGGATAAAGTCAGGGTCATGGTGCTTTTTGGAGTTTGTGCGTGTGTTTTCTCGTATTTCTGGCTACAAAAAAAGGCAAAATAGGCCCATTTCTGTAAGTTTCAAATGCTTGACAAATGACCAAAAAGAAGAAAGAAAGAAAATCTGGTTTCTTAAGTAGTTATGGTCTTCGTTTTTCAGACTTGTTTTTAGTCCTGTTTACTGAGTGTGCATATCACTAACTGCAGTCGTGCAGTGCTGCTTTCAAATCTGGGAGAACACAGTGGTCTACAAAATAGCTTCCTAGTTACTGTTTCTCAGCTGGTTTTCAGCACAAGAGAAGATGCAATCATTTCAATTTTGTTACATTTTTCCTCCCAGATAGAGAGCCACATTGTTCTTCCTGTGATCTTATAAGGCCATGTGGTCTGTTTGGAGGACTTCAGTGCACATCCTGTTCAGGTCTCTGCAGTGCTTCCTTCTCCTTCGTCCATTTTCCCAAAGCAGCTAACGAATACAAAGCTATTCTCTCATAAGCTGTAAAGTGTCTAAATGGGAGAAGGCATTATCATTACTATTATTCTCTGCCTGAGTGGCCTAATGTAAATTCAGTTTGTGACCTCCATGTGAGAACCCACTGCTTTTCACAATACTGTTTCCAGGGAATAGCTATTTTTTCATTAGTCTGGCTCTTACCTGCTAGGACCTTTTGCAAAGGAAATCTAGAATATTTGCACTTTGAACAAATGTGGCATGTGTTGCATTAAAATGAGTTGTTGGTATTTCATATTTGCAAATGGAAGAGTTACTTACTGCCTTTTATATATGGCAGTAGGTTTCTATTGGAAGTTCTTGGCCACATGAAAACTAACTGGCTTTTGTAATTAGAGTAATCTCAGAGAGTCTCTGTCTAACTTCTGATTCAGAGAGGACTCTTTCTCTGACAGATGGACTTGTAGCTTTGTTGAGCTTTTATATAGAATACTGATTTTTGTTTTGTGATCTGACTCTCTGCCCTCAGGCTTTTCAGTTTGCACGTATTGATATGAAAAGCTCTTCTCTTGGAGAGATGTATGACCCAGACTAGAGGAAATATAATTTGCAGGGAGAATTAAGGGAGGGGAGCATTTCCTTCCCCTCTCTCCCGGAGTAACCGAGGAATTAAATATATCACTATAGCTAGAAAGTGGAACTGTTGTTGTCTGTATCGTTAGCAACACCCTATGGGTGAGGAGATGCTGCTTCTGCTGCAAGATATTATCTGAACGAGTGTCTCATTCAGTGGGTTGATGCCATCTCACGCTTGGAAGCAGGCCTAAATATGCTTCTGCACTGGCAGCAGCCCCTCGTCAGAAATGCTTTCTTGCATTTTATAGTAAACCTGTGTTGACTCTGATGGGGAGCTCTAAAAATACCGTATCACAGAGATTTGACATTCCTCGTGGCTGGCCGGCAGTTTGCATTGACAAGCCTCTTGGAATTGTTTCAGGGCACTAATCGCTTGCTGTCAGCAGCTTGTTCTGCCGAGGGGACGAGCTGGGCTGATTACTACGTGTTTTGTAGGACTGCCTGATTAGAGGGACGTTTCTGAGCTCACACTGTCTCTTCTTTCCTTTCCAATATATATCGAAATCTAAATACGAGGAAAGGCTGATAAAACTGATTCATAGAGTTTGTTTTCAGGAATTTTGGATTTTTAAAAAGTACAGTGTTAAAGTTAGGGCTAACAAAAAAAGATTATGTCAGTTATCTTGGAAGTGATATCTTTGCTGAATGAGAAAAAGAAGTATACAGTAGCAAGGGAAATACTTGATTCACCCTGATGAAAACATTCTGTTATAACAGAATTCTCCTCCTTCAAGAGACATGGTTATTTAGGCATTAAATTGTTTGAAATTGGGATGAAGTCATGTAGCATTCAAAAAGTACTCAAATATACAGAGGAAAGAAAGTCTAAGTTCTAATACAACAATCAGAACTTTTCATGTGACACGGAAGATAATTTTTTCTCCCTACCTCTGATAAGAATAACTTGCTACTCCACAGGAGGCGAGTTAGCTCCTTTACTGAATCATTTATTAAATATTAAGTTCTGCCAATAGGTGAGTATATCAACCTAGACAACGCATTTCATATTTAGAATGTCTGACTAATGTAAGGATTCTGCTGTTGATTATATCTATGAGGGCTTCATTTTAAGGGTAAGTAAATAAAAGTTCAAATGCATAGTTATTTGTTAAAAGTAGCAAAACAGTCATTTAAAGAGCAAAGGAAACAGACGGGCTGGTGCATGTTCCTTTCTGTAAAAGTTAATGGATGTTGAGACAATGCATACATCATTCAAAAGAAAGATTCTAGTCCTTTGCCTGTGGTTCTCTTGTTATGTTAGACAAGCATTATAGCCACTGCGTAGTAGTAACTTAAGGCTTCCCGTGCAGTGCATTTCCCACTGAGTGGCTCAAAGGAATTGAAAAACGCCTAAGAATCAATGGTAGTTGATTGTAGGGCTAAGGGAGAGGAAGGAATCTGGTAATAAGCCCCTGGATCCAACCTGTCAGGGAGCAAACTTACTTCTGGAGAGCACCCCCACTCCTTCATGTCTTCTCCTCTCCGTTCTTAACTCCTACTTTCCCTGTTCTTTACAAAGTCTTGCTCCTTTCCACAGCTGACCTCTTCGTTCTGTCTTTCCCAGTCCCTCCGCCTCCCTCCCCATCTCTTCATGCTTTTTCTTTGTCTGTGACTGTCCTCTGGCTGTCTCTTGTTCTCTGCCACACACTGACCCACCCCTCTCAGATCCTTCCCACTCTTTCTCTTGTTGCTTCTGGTTTAGGGAGAACAAAAAGTGGAAGAGCGAGAAGAGTACTCCATCACTCTTTTATTTTTTTACCCTTTATTCTTAAAGTTCTTTTTAAATTTAGCTAGAATATACATCCAATAAAATGCATAGATCTTGGGCTGGGTGGGGTGGCTCAGGCCTATAATTCCAGTACTTTGGGAGGCTGACGTGGGAGGATTACTTGAGGCCAGGAATTTGAGACTAGCCTGGGTTACGTACGTAGTGAGATCCTGCCTCTACAAAAAATAAAAAAAATTAGTGGGGCGTGGTGGTGTGTGCCTGTAGTCCCAGCTACTCAGGAAGCTGAGGTGGGAGGATCACTTGAGCCCATGAGTTTGAGGCTACAGTGAGCTTTGTTAGTGCCATTGTACTCTAGCTTGGGTGGCAGAGTGAGACCCCATTTCTAAAAAGTTTTTTAAAAAAAGCATAGATTTTAAGTGTTGTTAAGATTTGGGTTGTTTCTGGTTACTGGCTGTTATGAATAAAGTTGCTATAAACCTTCTTATACAAATCATTTTGTGGACATACACAAAATACCCTCGGGGCTTTTGCCCTCAGGCTTTTCGGTTTGCTCACATTGATAGGAACAACTCTTCTCTTGGAGAGATGTATGACCCGGGCTAGAGGAAATACAATTTGCAGGGAGAATTACACTGTGGCTTCTGCTGTTAAAGCCCTATAATTTTGTGATCTCGTAATTTTCAAGTCCATGCGGTTTCATTTCTCTTGGGTAATACCCAGGAATAGAATTGTTGGGTCATAGGGTAGATGTATGTGTTACTCTGTAAGAAACTGCTTAGCTGTTTTTCCAAAGTGGTTGTGCCATTTTACAGTTGCAGCAACAATTCATAAGGGTTCCAGTTGCTCCATATTTCTTACCATTATTTGATATTTTCAACTAAAAAGGAAATTTGGCCCAGCGTGGTGGCTCACGCCTGTTATCCTAGCACTCTGGGAGGCCGAGGCAGGAGGTTTACTTGAGGTCAGGAATTCAAGACCAGCCTGAGCAAGAATGAGACTCCGTCTCTACCAAAAATAGAAAAATTGGCTAGGTGTAGTGGCTCACGCCTACAGCCCCAGCTACTCAGGAGGCTGAGGCAGGAGGATCGCTTGAGCCCAGGAGTTGGAGGTTGTAGTGAGCTATGATGACATCACTGCGCTTTATCTGGGGCAACAGAGCAAGACTCTGTCTGAAAAAAAAAAGAAGAAGAAGAAGAAGAAGAAAAGTTTAATTTTAAGTCCAATTTATCACATTTTTTAAATGGTTAGTGCTTTACTTTGTGTTATCCAAGAAATCTTTGCTTATCCAATATTGGGAAGATACTTGTCTATGTTTACATCAAGAAGCTTTAGGGTTTTATGTTTTACATGTAGATTGATAAACCATCTGTAATTTTTTGTGTATGGAAGGAAGTAACTGTGGAGGTTTACTTTTGCTCTTTCTCATATGTCTATCTAGTACCATTTGTTGAAAAGACTGTTCTTTTCCCATTGAGCTGAGTTGGTGTCTTGATTGAAAAATCAATTGACCATCAATGTGTGAGTGTCTTCTGTTCCACTGTTCTATTCGTCTGTTCTTACGTCAGGTATACACTGTCTTGAGTACTGTAGCTTCATAAGAAGGCTTGAAATCAGATAACTAAGTCTTCCAACTTCATTCTTGTTTTTTAATTGCTTTGGATATTATAGATCCTTTGCATTTTCATATAAATTTTAGAATCACTTGTCATTTTATTTTTATAAAAGCCTGTTAGATTTTGACTGGGACTTCACTGAACCTGTTTTTCAGTTCGTGAAGAATAGACATTTTAATAATATTGAGTCTTCCCATCTCTCCACTTAACTTCTCTCAGCAATGTTTTGTAATTTAGAGGTTTTGTGCATATTTCATTAGATATGTTAGATTTTTATTAGATATATTGTATTGTTTATGCTCCTGGGTATATAGTTTTTCAAATTTTATTTTGTTCACTTGCTAATATACAGACATAAAATTACTATTTGTATATTGACCTGATATCCTGCAAACCTCCTAAATTCAATTGCTAGTCCTAAAATTATGTGTGTCTGCGTTATTGACATCTAATCATGATTGATGTCTGTGAATAATGACAGTTTTACTTCTTCCTTTCCCATCTTTATAACTTTTAAAATTTCTCTGGCCTCATTGAACAAGCTAGAACTTATGGTACAATGCTAACTGAAAGTGGTAGGAGTCGCCATCCTTGCCTTATTCCCAATCTTAGGAAAAAAGTATTCAGTGTTTCACTGTTAAGTCTCATATTTAAATTTTTTACACTGTGACTTCTGCTGTTAAAGCCCTATAATTTTGTGATCTCGTAATTTTCAAGTCCATAATGCTCAATCTACATGTTCCTGGGCTTTCCTTTGCTTATGATGTTATTACATTACCGCCATTATCAAATGTTTATTGAGCTGGTACTATGTGACTAACAGTGTTAGTGTCTGAAGCTACACAGGTTGATGGGACCCAGTCTCTGTCTGAGAAGCGCTCGCTGTAAAGCATGGAAAGTGCTTTGGAAGAATCAATGGTTCCTGGGACTTGCCCACAAGGAACAGACATCTCACCTCCTCTGGTGGGGGTCAGGAGAGAGGCCTAGTGAGGGAGATGATTGTACCTCTTCTGTTTCCTCCCCATGTACCCAAGAACAGGGATTGGCTCTCCTGTTTTCCTTACATGTGATTATACCCATTCTCAAATTGTTTTTGTGTCATCTCTCTGGGCACAATTTCCAGGTCCATTCAGAAATATAGTTGTTGTAATTATACTGTGGTGCTCATTGCTTTGTGCCCTGCGTGATTTTTGTGTAAAAAGGACCCCTGATAGCCCTTTAGCTCTCGATGGTAATAACTTGTTTGTCTTGATCTGTAGAAACTCTACAGAAATTTATATGCATTTGAAAGTCAAAAAAAAGTTAATGAATAAACTCATTGAAAAGTTTTGGTTTTTGTTCATATGTGTCTTATATTTCATTACTGGATAGATTTTTTTGTTAATTATGAAAATAATTTTGAATTGCATTAATTTTCCAGAATAATTTTTTGTTGAAATATTCCTTTGGTGGGGGGAGCTTCTTTCCCTCTCAGCCACTGAGATGTCTCTCTGACTTGTTGCTGTACACAGAGTAGATTGTCTTTTCTTGGATAGTAAATGCTGGTGAGCTGCACTTTAAGATTCCTGCCTTGGGTTTTTCATTCCATTTCTTCACCCAAACGATGTCTGTTGCTTCATCTTTGTTCGCCAGACTGCCTCTCTTATTAGATAGCTCTGCTTATTCTTGTAGAGCCCTAATGACATCACAGAACACGTTTTTTTAAGGAAGTGCCAACTAAGGATCACTTTCAGATAGTTAAATTTTGAAACTATGAACAATGTCTTACTGGAAATGTAATGGCTATGTGAGGCATTGTTTAGTGATTTAGTTGAAATGAAGGCAAAACAAAGAAATTTTAAAAATACACAAATTGAATTATGTATTTCTTGCTTCAGGCAAAAATATACCACTTAGAATCCATTAAATGTGGCCATCCATATATGGCTTTATTGTGATTAAGAGTAAGGTTAGAAGTCTGTAAACCCAATTAAGTAATGAAAAGTCTGCTTTCAGCATTTTATTTGCTAAATTTCTATCATTTAAAAAATCTGAAATAACTTTGAAAGATACATGATCTTTGAATAACAGTGGATTTTTATGTATATCTTTATGGTTAGGAATGTGATGATCATAGAAGGTATTTATATATCAGATAAAGTTAGTGTACATTGAATATGTTCTATGTGCCTTAAAAATGCCGTTTTTAACACTGAATTAACAGGAGAATCAATGTTTTAAGTGTACTTTACATTAGGATGTTTACATTTCTAATATTCTTAAGTAGAAAGAAAATACATTTGGTATTTAGTATAAAAGTGAAATGAAAAGACATGCTTATAAAATGAGATACTGCCTAAATTTTATTTGACCAGGAGCAATTGAGACTTATCACTAAGAGGTTATTTTTATTGTTTCTTGTTTTAAAGCCAAGTCTGCTTTTTCTGTTTTTTCCTTACATATGATTAAAAATGCTTTGCTTTTATTAAACTTAATAAGAGTTCAAAGTGATTCAGCATTTGAGTGTTTTTAAGTGCTGGAAAAGATTTGGAGTGACTTTTTCACAAAGTGGCTCCCTTGGCCTTCCAGAGGGCCCCACAATGACAGGTCCATTTATCAGTAGATTGGGACTTACTTGGTATAATTTATTCCCATTAATTGCTTCTCTCTGAAATTCTACTTTTTTTTTTTTTTTCTTAATAGACTGGGTCTCTCTATTGCCCAAGCTGGTCTCAAACTCTTGGGCTCAAATGATCCCCCTGCCTCAACCTCTGAGTAGCTGGGATTACAGACATGAGCCACCTCCCCTGGCTTAGTTATCTTATTATCTTTTGTGGGAGAGACTTTTCTGGTTGAAGATCCCCTATTTAAATTTTTATTTTTTAATGCCCTATGACTTCTTGTTCTCCATAGCCCTCCCAGAGAAGGAGCTGCCCCACAGGTGAGCCTGGTAATTCTGCTGACAGCCATTCTAAGCCCCAAGACCTCTTTTGATTCTTTTGATGATTTATTTATTCTTTTATTATCTCTGCCCAGATTGGCTGGACAGAGTTAGATTTGAAGGTCAGCTGCAAACATTTGATGTTTTCCAATCACAAATTGGCCAATGGGGAGGTTTCTATCTATAATAGTTACTTGAAGTAGGTCACGAGACACATTGTATGAACCCCATAGTTTAATGGGCCATCTGTTGAGTCACTCTGGTAATTGTTCCTTTTTGTGAATTCCAGTGTACACAGTTAAGTTGCAGCCAAGGGTGTCAGGAATCTTTTCAAAGAGACTAGTACACTGAACAGCGGCCCCTCTCAACTGGAACTTGCCCGCAGAGAGTTTTTGTTGACTCCTTTGCTTCTGTATTCCTGTTCCTTAATTGTAAGAGTTTTATTTTTTGATTGTGAAAGTTGAGGGTCATGCTTGTTGAAGATAATTAGAAAAGGGGGGAAGTGGGATTGGAAATAGAAAAAATGAGGCCAGATATTTGGCTGTAGCAATAGTGGGATTTCTTTGCAGTGAAGCTTTGGGCAAGACAAAAGGAAATGATGGACAATTAGCCTGATTCCACGCCATGGGGCTCCTCTGCGACTCTCAGGAGAGGGGCTCAGAAACTGTATGATGTGGAGTAGTCAGAGCTGCAGTTTTAAGCAAAGTAGCTTAAGTTGGGTCACTCAAAACATCTGCAAAGTAAGAGTCAAAACATGGAATCTTAAATCTGATGGGCAGTGGCTTTGTAGATGGAGAACCGGACTGAGGCAGATGTCTTTGAGTGTATTATCTGGGAAAGAGAAATGCCAGCTCTGTTCTGGGCCCTCTTCTGTTCCCTCCCGAGGTGATATCATCTGTTCCAAAATTTTAAGTATCATCTGTGTGCCTTGATTTCCAATTCTGTATCTCCAGCTCAGACTTTCTTCAGACTTGTATTTCCTACTGCCTTCCTGATACCTCCACACTGATATTCAGTAGACATGAGTCATTTAAAGTGGTCGACAAAGAACTCTTGATGTCTGTGTAGGGTAATCAGCTCATCCTAGTTCCCTGAAACTTTCATGATTTTAACACACTAAGTCCCACATTCTAGGAAACTCTGCAGTCCCAGGTGAACCAGGATGGCCGGTCACTCTATTTATAGTCCTTAAACCTGCTTCTCTTACTTGGAATTCCTTGGGAGAATCATCTACCCAGTTGCTCAAGATAAGCATTCAGGAGTTATCTTTGATTCTTCTCTTTCTAAACCCATCGGTATGTCATGTTTCTTAACCACATCTAATCTGTGTGCCTTGTTGTCTCTGTCTCCAAAAATTCCCAGCTCTGTCCGCTTCTCTCCCTCTCTGCAGATCCCATCTTAATGTAAGCCGTTTACATCTTGAGCTGGGTCATGTCATGAGACAAGGACGTGGAACCCTGCAACTGCTTCATGTTGCTCTCAAAGTCCAGCCCCGTGACTGGGGCCTCCAAGTGTCCTCACAGGCTGACACCATCTGTCTCCCACTGCCCCTCCGCCTCCAGCCACACTGGTTCTCCTTACCTTGGATTTGGTTGGGGTCTTTCTACTTGCTCTTCCCTCTGCTTAGAATGTCCTTTCCTTGTGCAGCTGATTTCTCCATGACATTTAGGTCATTTTAAATGATTTCTGCACATCGAGGCCTTCCTTGGCCAAATCAGTTGAAACTAGCCGGCCAGCCACTGTTGACCATATTATTGTATTTTAATTTTCTGGTTGGGACCAGATCTCACTGTTATATTATTTATTGATTTCTTGTTCCAGTTCTCTACTAGAACATAAGCTCCTCAAGAGTGATGGCCATGACTGCTGTGTTTACTAGTGTTCCCCAGGCTTTAGGACAGTTCACAGATGAGGTATCTAGGGAATATTATTAATTGAAGTAAGGAATAAATTTAATTATCCCAAAGCATATAACTAGAGCTCTGAGGAAAAGGAGATCTTAAAAGATTTTTAGCAACCAAGGATAAATAAATGGAAATTAATTGTACCATACCTGTTTTTACTACTACAAAATCAATAGAATACCATTGATATTATCTTTTTTTTTTTTAAAGATAAGGTCTTGCTGTGTCGCCCAGGTTGGGGTGCGGTGTTGCAATCACAGCTCACTGCAGCTGCGAACTCCCGGGCTCAAACGATCCTCCTGCCTCAGTCTCCCAAGTAGCTGGAACTACAGGCACACGCCACCATGCCCAGCTAATTTTTCTTATCTTTTGTAGAGAGGCAGTCTCATTGTGTTGCCTAGGCTGGTCTCAAACTCCTGGGCTCAAGCGATCCTCTCACCTCAGCCTCCCAGAGTGCTGGGATTACAGGCATTAGCCATCGCACCCAGCCCAATATTATCTTAATTTAATAGGTTATCATGCGTATTTGATGTTAGCTAAAATTAAAAAAAAGAAAACTTTCCAGGTTTATTCATAAATGTATATTCCCATACCCGTTGTTTCTTTTAAGCTTATAAGTTATTCAATGGTGAATTCTCCTGCAGGAGTTTTGTGACTGTGCCCTGAGTTTGAAAGTAGAACCATACATGAGTCTGTGGGGAGTGCAGAGCGCCTTGGAGCCTCCCTTATTTTGATCTAAGGGATTATGTTTTGAAACTTGGGTGATTATAAAACTTTGTATTTCAGTGTCGAAGGTACTTGTAAACCAGGATCTCAACCTCAGGACTCTGGCATTTGGAGCCAGAGAGTTCTTTGTTATGGAAGGGGGTGCATTATAGGATGTTCAGCAGTATGCATGGCCTCCACCCAAGAGATGCCAATCGTGCCCCGTCAGTTCAGACCACAGAGACCTCCAGACACTGCTGAATATTCCCTGGGAGGACAAAATATCCTTCATTTAAATTCACTCTTCTAAGCAATGAATATGTTTTCTTCTATTTTGTTTACATTGGGAAATAATTTTTAAAAAACAAAGTAGAAATCTGGTTTTTTTTTTTTTTTTTTCTTTTCTCTGGTGGGGGGAACATAGCAGATTTTAAGAAGCTTTTATAAGGAAAGATTGTTCATCTTACACCATTACTCAGTTATAAGAGTCTATTTTCAACTTGTATGTTTCTATAATTCGATGGTAAGCTTTGCGTGAGAAACCCTAAAATATTCTGAGGGAATTTGTTCTTTCAGTGTTTCTATATTTTTCGCCTGCTCCCATCACCATGGAGCTAAACACTTTGAGACATGTTAGGTTAAAAACAGTAATGACAGAAGAGGGGGAAAAAAACCATTTTTCTTCTGTGCTTTTTCTTTCTTCTCTTTTGTTCCCCCTTACCCCTTGGTGAATCAAATGCTGTATTAGTTTGAATGTTTAAAATTGGGCTTCAAGATAGGAAACGAGTGTTTCTCAGAGCATTTTTTTTTTTTCTGGAAAATGCTAACAGTGTAATTTGAGCAGACCCATGGATTAATATTCTGCAATGAGGAAAAAACACACCAGAAATGTATAGGGAGGAGCCTTTTACCTTGGCCTGCACCCATTTTACAGATCTATGTGCTTCAAAGATCCCATTGCATTGTTTAGGACCCCCCTACATCATATAAATTTTTTTTCACATAGAAAGCAATATCAAAATGTATGTAAAGCTCATTTTTAGTGTAGAACTGATTGATTCATTGAATAAATGCAATGCTTATTAGCTTTCTGAAACTGAGACCTTAGCACAGTATTGTGTATAAAGTAATAAGTAATCAGGGACTGTCTTATTAATTAAAGAATTTGAGCATCTCATCTCCTTAGGTAGCAGTGGAAATGTTGAAGGTTGCCAGATGTAGCTTACTTGAACCATCACTTAACATCAATCAGGAATGCAAAAGATGGCTTTGGTTGTCTTCTGTATTTTTCAGGGTAGGGTTTTTGTTTGAAATTCATAGCCTCCTCCAGTTACAGACTTTGAGCTCTGGCCTATCTAAATGGAATATTCTGTTCAATCCCTTCAAATGTACCGAAAATTGGAGAAAAAAGTTTTCTTCCCTAATACTGTGAACTGTGGCTTATTCTGTTAATTTGTAGGAACATGTACTAATATGTTATTCCTGTTCAGCAAAGGAAGTTCGGAGAAAAAGATTAACATCTTGATATTAATTAGCAATCCAACCTTGTTTTCAAACGTTCGGACATTAATTTCAGGAAGTTTTGATGCCTCCTTTCTTTTTAAACAATATTGCTGTTTTCTTTGCACACATGAAGACATGATATTGAATTTAAAAATGGCTGACCTTAAAGAAAACCATGTAATTTAAACACCAGAGACTTAAAAATAAAAAATATAAAGATTAAAAAAAAAAGAAAGTTTAAAAATATATCTGCTCTTCTGATGTGGGCTGGTGAGAAAAGATGGTCTTTTTTGGTTATTTTAAGTCTCCAGCTCCTTGTCCATCATCCCCCACTATGAAACCTCACATGTTCTTGGCCTTCTTGAGTCAAACTCCCCACAGGTAACCTTCTTTATAAAGAGCTAGTGAGGACTTCTCTTTGTTCGTTTGTATATCGATAAGAAAGCATAACAGTTCACAAATTACAACATCCTCCGATTTTATTCTTACAGAAATTTTTTGGTGAGTTTTTGGATGTTTCCTTCTTGTTCCCCTTATCTCCTTAAAATACTTAGTAAACCCTGCTGTAGACAGATCCAGGCTTTGTGGTTCCATTTCTAAAACACAGGCTGAGTAGAGTTAGCATAATTCTTAAGGGCCTTAGGATTTTCAGAATGGTACGTGAATACTGGCTTCGACTTGGAGTCACCAGCTGCATTAACCCCTAACAAGAGAGTCCGCCTGTACTTTGGAGCTTTATAGCCATGCATTGACTTCTCTCTAGCTGTGAACTGTGAAAGTCCTGGGTGGCATCATCTTTTAATATAAGGCTGTTTTGTCTACACTGAGAAATCTGTTTTTAATGTAGCCGCCTTCACCAATGATCTTGGCTAGATATTCTGGATGACTTGCTGCAGCTTCTCCATCAGCACTTGCTGCTTCACCTTGCACTTCTATGTTACGGAGACGGCTTCTTTCCTTGAAGGTCATGAACCAACCTCTTCTGGCTTCAGACTTTTCTTCTGTAGCTTCCTCACCTCTCTCAGCCTTCATGGGATTGAAGAGAATTAGGGGCTTTCTCTGGATTAGACTTTGGCTTAAGGGAATGCTGAGACTGATTTATCTTTTACACAAACCACTAAAACTTTCTCCATATCGGCAATGAGATTGGTTAGCATTCTTACCATCTGGGTGTTCACTGGAGTAGTACTTTTCATTTACTTCAGAAAGTTTTCCTCTGCATTCACAACCTGGCTAATTGACACAAGAGGCCTGGCTTTCAGCATGTGTCAGCATTCCTTCCTTACTAAGCTTAGTCATTTCTACCTTTTGATTGAAAGTGAGAGATATGTGACTCTTTCTTTCACTTTCAAATTTCACTTGAACTTAGAGGCTACTGTAGGCTATTAATTGGCCTAGTCAGTGTTACTGTGTCCAGGGAATAGGAGGCCCAAAGAGAGGGAGAGAGAAGGGGGAACGGGCAGTCAGTAGAGCAGTCAGAACACACACAACATTGATCGATTAAGTTTGCTATCTTGTATGAATGTGATTCAAGGTACCCCAAAACTATTACAGTGGTAACATCAAAGATCACTAATCACAGATCACAATAACAGATATAATAATAATAAAGTTTGAAATATTGGGAAAATTACCAAAATGTGACACGGAGACACAAAGTGAGTACCTGCTATTGGAAAAATGACGCCAATAGACTCGCTCGATGCAGGGTTGCCGCAGACCTTCAATTTGTAAAAAACACACTACCTGCAAGGCACGATACAGTGAAGCACAATAACACTAGATGTGCTTCTATATATTTTATTTATTGAACAGAAACATTTTTCAAATATTTAGGCAATTATTTATTTTTTTCCTTTTGTGAAGTGCCCCTTAATACTTCTTTTCTCATTTTTCTTTTGGAGTCTTAGTGTTTTATCTTGTTTTATAACAATTCTTGGCATATATTCAGTGTATTAAAGCTGTGTTGTATTTGTTGTATTTTTTAACTAGTTTTTGTTTGCCTTTTAATATACAGATGTTTTAAAGTGTCACGTAACCAAATCTGTCAACGTTTTCTTCTATGATTTCTTTCATTAGTTTCACACATAGAAAATCTTTCTCCATTCAATATTATATTTTTTTCTGACATTTTATTAATGTCTAACTAAGTCCTCACCACTCACTGATTTCATAAAAAAGGAAGTCTACTGTTTGTGAACAAGAATTTTTACAGTTCTCTGCACAAAGGGGCCACTTGCATGTAACTGTTAACTTCTGGCTTTGCTATGGCACGTGATACTTAATGCCTATTTAATTCCATATATCTTTGGTTTTGATAAATTTGGGTCCTTACAAAATTACTTTATTGAATATAAAAGTTAAAAAAATACACAAAGTAGAATAAAATTAAACCAGTTATGTTTGACTCCTACTTGAGTTTATACTTTATTTTAAGAGGCCCAGAAATGAAAGTTGACCCTTTTGAAATGTAACTAATATAAAGAAACCTACCTCACTTTCTTGTGATTGTCATGGATTGTGGCATTAGGCTCAAGTTGACTGCCAAATAGAACATAAAATATTAACTCTGGCATATTTTATGATGATAACTGTTAATTTTCTGATCTGTACAGGTTCAGTTTTTTAGAAACGTAGAAATCAGTTGAAAGGAAAATGTTTCCCATTTGCTGGAAAGTGAATACTGCCAACCTACATTTGTAATTATTAAAAGTATTGATTTGTGATACATAAATCGGTTGTCTCATGATTTTTAACCCAAAAACCCACTTTAGAGTTAGCATTCCAGGTGGCATAGGTAAAAAATATTTCATTAAATTTAAAGCCTAAGTATTTTATGTTGTTCTTACATGATATGTTTGTTTATTTAGTGTCTGTGTCTCCCAGTAAATATAAACATTTTTGGGCAATATCTTCATGTAGAATGGTACCTCAAATATTTGTTGCATAGTAGATATTTGTTGAATGAATATCAGGGCATAGACTGAAAAACATTAGAAGGAATACTTTTGCTTGAGTACCCAGAATGTACCAGGCATTGTATGAGATACTCAATGATATTACAACTATATAGACAGCATTAATTTTCTACAGATGAACCTGGTTTTTACCTTTTGGTTAATTTTATGGATTTTATGGATTGCTTAGAAGATGGTAGGAAGCTGGCCATGCAGAGAGCTCCAAGATGTTTTAAGGTAGTTTTCTGTTCTGGGAGGTAGTCAAGAGCCTCCGTGACCTGCCCCTGTGATTCCGTTTAATGAGCTGTAATCAGGAATGGTGTGGAAGGCTGGCAAAAGCCGTGGCTGCTGCAGAGTTGGCATATATGCACCTGGGAAGGTTTTGTCTGTGAATCAGGATAGTCTAAGTCTCCTCACTTTTTAATTTTCTGAAGCATTCTGAATGCATGCCAACTGGCAGAAAATGTCAACATTTTCATTTTCTGCTCAATCTTAATTGCGGCTTCACTTTGTAGAGAAAGACAAAAAATTTTTTCCAGCTTTTCTTAATAGTATGCACTGCTTATAGATTTTTTTCCCCCGGTGACATTGAACTCTCCTAGGAAAATTTTTGTTCTAGGATTATGTTAAAACATTACCAAGGATTCATGATTTTATCATTTAGGGCAGTAATGATCTCACGGAGATGTTCATGTGACATACTGTGACTCTTTTATTTGTGTAATAAATAAGCATTGAGTAATAAAGAGAACAATTTTTATTTAAAACCAGAAGATTTGGACTTAGTTTCTAATTTATCACTAGAATACTTTGAACCCAGTTCTGTGTTACAAACAGAATAAAAAATTTTCTGCATTTTTTTCCTACCAAATGTAAAATTTAATTTTTAAATTTCCAAAAGTGTGTTTTCTAGTTATTGAAAAAAGAAGCCTACTTCCGTTTAAAGTTAAATTATGTAGGCTTATTTTTTTGCATGAAGATTCACTTTATTGAATTAGATTTGATATGGAGTACTTTTCCTTGGATAATTATTGAAATACAGGCTGAGAGAGTGAGACTTTTCATTAACACACCAAATTTTGCTTCATGTGTAAGATATTTGCGTATTTTTAGTGGACTCTGATTATTGTAGGAACTAAATTTGGAGCTGTATCTTAAAGATCCTATTGTAATCTACCATTTATTTATTCGTTTGTTCATTTTACTTTCAAACACCTGTTTAAACTTCATCTTCAGTCAAAATATTGTCTACTTTTGGTAAAAATTAAATTGCAAGTATCTGTCAGTAAAAATCACATTTACCTATTCAGATTTATTTGTTGTATCAGTTAGGAATGCAATCAACTGCAAGCATTAGAAAACCACTCTAGTAGATTTAGCAAATGGAAATTTATTTTCTCATATAAAAAGCAGCCCCAGAAATCAACACTCCAGGGCTGGTACACGTGCTCAGTGATGCCACAGGGACCCTGGATCTTATTCTGGAACTCCATTGGCATCATCCCTCACGCTGGCCTGGTGAATGTAAGGTGCCTATTGTTCTTCTAGGCATCTTGTACTCCAGGGAGAACATGGGGGAGTAAGAAAGTGGTGGGTAAAGACTAGCTGAAACTGTTCTTTTTTATCAGGAAAGCTGAAGTTTGCCAGGAAGTTGCATGCTGCAGACTTCTGCTTACTTTTCACTGGTCAGAACTAGATTGGGTAGTTATCCCTAGACCAGTCACTGGGCAAGAAGCATGAGAGCCCACAAGTGATTCAGAGAATTCCTGATTTATCCACTGAGGCCTAGGGTAGAGGATTTGTGCCAAGGTATGTTCCACACCTTGCCTGAACACATTGAGAATCTATTGTTAGGGGAAAATTGGGAGGATGGATGTGGGGTAGGTAAGGGACAGTGTCTGCCACACCTTCTGGAATGAATATAGGATATGCTAGATAAGTTTGGGAGTCCCGTGCATTTTGAATTCCCTTGATTCTTGATATCCTGGAATAAATTATGGATTTTTTTCAAGTTCTTTAGATATTCTTCTCTATTCATAGCCTGTCAGTTTTTTGGATGTCTTAG
>NW_012150840.1:11766219-11768063 GCF_000956105.1 Propithecus coquereli
TTAATAATATAGTTAGTAACAACATCATTAGTTTCAGTTGATTTCTCCTTTCATGTCTCAATTTTTGCCTTGATTTCATTTGTTAGTACTTAACACAAAATGTCATGTTTTAGTACAAACGTTTCTTTTATCATAACACCTAGCTTTGATACTTTTAAACTTGACACCCAATAATACTGCCTCCTGGTTTGTTTGTTTTTTTAATACAATTTTGTTAAATATCACCTTTAAATTTTCTCTGTCTTCATTTGGTTTATACATCTTGGATTTTGCTTTTTTGTTTGTTTTAATACAGACTGAGGTTCTTTCAATAAGTTGAAGTAGTTTGCTTTTATTTTTGTACTTCTGTTACTAAGATTTTTATTTTTAAAGCTGTGAATCCTTTAGAATTAAAATCAATGCCTGTTGATCCATTGATCATGATCTGTTTTCTTTTCTATCTTCTTAGGATTTGGAGTGTAATCTCTGAGCTAAACCATTTCTCAGGACCTATTTCTGTCATTGCGTCCACATTCTCAGTCCTGTTATTTTTCTATTCATTCCTCTCTGCTATAGCACACACTCTTTTCTTCCCTGAACTTCTGGTACCAGGCTTCACACTCTCGCTGTATCCTGTTTTACCTTCAAGTTTCAGCTCTACTGTTTTCTCTATGAAGCCTGTCCTAACTCTCCAGCAATTTTAGGTACTTGTCCTGCATATTCTTACTGCACCATGCGTGTATTTCTAGTCATTTGCTTTCCACGTTGCATTGTGTGCAATTCCTGCACACAGAAAGTACTCAATAAATATAAGCCATCGATGTTTTTTCTTCTCTTCTTCCTCCTTGTTACTATTTTCTTTTATAACTTACAAGGTGGCTACCCCTTTTTTGCTCTCTGTACTACAGACCCACTTTTCTTGAGTCTAATGTGAATAAATGAATTAATTTTTATAAATTTTTTCTTTTTTAAATTAAATACGTGGAGGCCTGCTTTTGTTCCAGCAGGTTCTCCACTTTAGAAATATCAGTGATCTTCTCGCCCGTCCTTGATGTTGTCATCACTGCTTGTCCTTGACATTTTCTTTCCTTTTGTTCACCCCTTTCTCTAATCAGCATAGCTGTTTACTTAATTCTAAAATAAGTACTGTTTACTTTGACAGGTTTTTATCAGTATTTTTCCATACTTTAATTTCTCAATTAAAGATACCTTTTTTGTTTTTTCCTTTCATCCTCTGAACTATGTCTTCTGTTTCTCTCCCTAGAAAGAGTACTTGGTTTTCACATCATCAGATTGGCAAATTTTTAAAGTTGTTGAGAATGTGGAAAAATGAGCCCTCTCCTAAAGAACTTTGATTCTTTCTATTTGTTCATATTTTCTCTTTTGGAGTTTCTGTTTGGAAATTTTCATTTGTATCCTAGTGTCTCATTTTTATGTTTACCCCAGTGCCTTTCATTCACTTTATCTCCCTGACAATTTTTCCTTCGCTGTATCACTCAATTTTTGTCTTGCTTTACACAACCTTTTCAGTTGAGTCAGCCTGCTATACTTGTTTGTTTTCTTATTAATTTGCTGGGCCTGGGAGACCTAGTCTTACAGGAGACTTTTTGAAGTCATTTTCTATATGTGCTTTTAATTACAGAGATCCCGAATTTGGTTTTGGGAAGGGAATGGGTAGGCCTGCCTAGTGATTTTACTGAAAGTTCCGTATTTCTTTAATTTTGTAATCAAGCCAAAATTAATAACATTTTGAAAATGCTTTTGAAAGTGTAATCCATCTCTTTTTCATACTGAAGTCACACAGTAGAAATATAATAATATACTCTATATAATGGAATCCTGGCCATTTGCTTTAGCGAAGGTGG
>NW_012150840.1:11768113-11768952 GCF_000956105.1 Propithecus coquereli
GCCATTTTCCAATTATATATTTAGTTCCATTTTGTCCTGCTATTAATAATGCTGTAGTTATATCTATATTTATGTAGATTAATTTTTAATGTTCTAGATTATTTTCTTTAGAATCTTCACATTGTAATGGCCTTTGAAGCATTTAGCTGATTGAAATCCAGTAGCATTATACTAATTTGCGGTGTCAGCTAGCAAGATATGAAAATATAAATTTTTCTGTCAATTTCTCCAGTATTGGTTATTGTTGATTAAAAATTTTTTTGGTGATTAACAAGTGAAGAATTATTTTGACTTTTGTTTTATACTAGTGAGGCTAAATATTTTCTAGTCATATATTTTCCCTTATAAATGGTATTTTTCTGTTCTTGTTCAATTTGTTATGTTTTTAAGTAACAGAATATATTATAAAATGATACATTCTCAGTATAGAACATTGGTTAGCCATAGTTGTCACCTACAAAGAACTGTACTAATATTTTTTCTGAGCAATTTGTATAAACTCTTTATGTAAGTAGTTATATATTTTATTCATAACATACATATACTATTCAATTACCTCAGTCTATGTTTCTAATAATATATTAGTCCCTGGGGATAGATATTATGATCATTGTAACAGCTCTCTCATGTCTATGACATCAGAAAAATAATGGTAATTTTGTGTATTTTTCCTAATACTTTCGTTATTTCATTTTAGGACAGTGAATTTTCCAGTCTTTAATAATAATAATTAATCATTTTTTGTTGTTCAAAATAAGAATGTTTATCAAAAATAGAACCCATTTTTATCAAGCTTTATGTACAGTTTTATTATTTAATATTATTTGGCTACTTTGTGT
>NW_012150840.1:11775209-11778613 GCF_000956105.1 Propithecus coquereli
TTATAAGTTAAAAATTTCTAACAGGGAAATGCCAGTGAAAGCAACAAGGCAACATTTTATATCTTCGTATTGGTAATAACTTAAAGGCAAAGTTGTGGCAGCAAGAGGTGCCCTATGTATTACCATTGGGTTGTGAAATTGTTACAACTTTAGAAAAACAGTTTGACATTTCTAATGATGAAAGATGCTCCAACTCAAGCTTTTAGCAGTTCCCATTCTAGAGTCCTCTAGAGAGACTTCCACATGTGTTCCCAAAGAAGATCTGAAAGGAAGGTTCACTCTGTCACTGTTTGTAATAGCAAAACATGGGAAATAATCTACACATCCATCAGCAAATTCTAGTGTATACAAAGAATGGGAAGACATACATAAGCTATTATAAAGGATCTATATATTTTTTGTAGTGACATGGAGAAATCTTGGTAACAGTTTCGTGTGAAAAAAGAAGGTTGCAAAAGGATAGCTGTATTTGTAATGTTTTATTTCAGTTTCATTTCAGCAAATTTGGCAGAAGACTAATGTTTATTAAATCTGGATGATGGGTATCTATGTTCTTGCATGTTTCAAGTATTTTATAATTAAAAGTTTTTGGTTTAAACTAATAGCGTGGCAGTCTCCAGTTAAACACATGCAGTTATTTCCTTTTGTTCCTGAAGCCCTGTGTCAATGTTATTCAAGGAATATAGAAAGATACAGATATACAAGGACAAATAAAAGGAAAAGATATAGGAGCAGATTAGAATTATCAACACAGTTTTGGTTACCAGAGAGAGAGAGGGATGGATTATAACTAATTTAGTGCTGTGCAAAGAGTAGAATCTGAATGGCTTCACTGAGGGATTCCAGAAAAAGTTGACAACTCAGGATTGGAGGTCCCCAGTAGCTGGGAAGATCGGACTGAAGGCTGGATGGGTTTTAGGTAGACACCTGGGTCCTTTCCTAGCCAGAGTGTAATTACAGAGGCTCTGGAAACAGGGAGGAATTATTTGAAACATTTTTCGCTGAGCTTGGTTTCCCAGAATGTTGGCAGCCAGGCAGGAAATGGGACCATTGTTCTCCAGGGAGACTGAAATATATCATAGAAAGGAGCTACAAATACTGGCATTTGTAGGTCCCCAGTTAGAAGGGAAAACCCCCTCTGATTTAGGGCGGAAAAGAATTTATGGAAACAACACTGAGTGGCTTGCAGAATCACTAGAAAGGCTGTAGAACTGGGTTTGGCAGACGGGCGAGAACAGGGGAGGCCAGGTGGCCAAGACAACACTCTGTCCCGCGGGAAAGCCGCGGTGGTGCTGGCTGTCTAGCTTCATGTCGCCACCATCAGCACTTTACTGAGGTGCCTCTGTGCACCATCGTCACTGCTGCTGCCACCAACTTCCACGCAATGGATTCGCCTCCTTCCCGCTTTCTCCAGGCACTGCTTCTCAGTGCAGAGTCCAGGATGTGCATGTCTCATTGGCTGAGGGGCAGGTTGCGTACCTGCACCCTGTCTGTGAGAATGGCCAGGTCAAGTGCTGGTATGGCATTTTTAGCTTCTGTCATGGAAGGCAAACTGTGTTTAAGGCAAGGAAATTCCCTGGGTATAGATACAAAGCTTAGAGGCTAAGCAGATGCTAAGAAGTCATAATTTTTTCCCCCTCTGTCCAGTTTCTCCAAGTAAACCAACTGAGCCCCTACCTAGTCTACTGCCGTAAAGTCTGTGTAGTGGTCAGCAAGCCCTGCCTCCGCTCAGAGCCTCAGTCTGCTATTTTAATGCCGCGATTTTGAATATAAAGGACAGTCAGTGATAGCAGACACATGAGCAAAACCTTCCACGTGAAGGATAGTGAAAGAAAGCAGAAGAAAAGTAAATCTGGGGAAAATATAGATACCGAAGAAACAAAGAAAACATAAAAAATTAGTTTTTTAAAAGTTTTTTAAAATTAGTTTTTTAAAAGAAAATATGGCATTCATGAAGCAAGAATAAAATGATGTTATTGTTTTTTTTATAATGGAAGAAACAGAGAACACAAAATTTCTTCAAAATTGAGCCCAAGAGTCAATGTGAATGATTAAATATTCTGGTTGGAAAAAAGTTCTCCCAAATACCTAAAAGAAAGAAAAAGAAAGGGAGGGTGGGGGAGAAAAGATAAGAAACTGTTCAGGAAGTACAGTATCCAACAAATAGAACATTTACAGAATGAAAAAACAAAGAATGGGAAGGAAAATTAAAATAATGAAATAAAATTCCACTCAACTGAAAGAGATATGTTTTTATATTGAAAAGACCCACTGGGTGTCCAATACAAGGACTATAGAAAGACCAACACAAAGGCATTCCAGTATTAAAGAGATGATCCTAAAAAATTCCAGAAATAGAACATATTACATATAGAAGAGCAAGAGTCAGAATATTATTGGACTGCTCAAGTTAAGAGCTAGAGGATAAAGAAGTAATATCTTCATATCAGTTTGTTTTCTGTTGCTTATAACAGAATACCTTAAACTGAGTAGTTTAAAAAGAGAAGAAATCTCTTAATTATAGTTATGGGAGCTGAGAAGCCCAGGTTGAGGGGCCACATCTGGTAAGAGCCTTCTTGCAACGGGAGGAACTCCGAAGAGTCCTGAGGTGGTGCAGGGCGTCATATCACATGGCAAGGGGGCTGAGCGAGCTAACACGCTAGCTCACGTTTCTTTCTTTTCTTATAAAACCGACCAGTTCTCCTCCCATGATCATGCATTAATCCATGAATGGATTAGTCCATTCATGAGGGCAGAGCCCTCCATATCCATTCACCTCTTACAGGCCCCATCTCTCAATACTGCCACATAGGGGATTAAATTTCAACATGAGTTTTGAAGGGGACAAATATTCAAACCGTATGACCTTGAAAATTCTAATGGTAAAAGTTTTACTAGTTGTAGTTCTATGCTCAGCCAACCAGCAGTCTGTTTAAGGCTAGACATGCCAATACTCAACATTTTCACCACCCATGTAGCCCTTCTTAGGCAGTTGCTGAGTGAAGATAATGGTCTATCCACATGGGAGAGTAAACTAAGAAAGAAGAAGTGAGATCTAGGAGGGAAAGGAAAGGACTTGGGGTGAGATGGATGGGCTGTCAAGGCCTACGCATAGACCTAGAGATCCGTGGCTGGACTGGGCCCCAGAAGATCTTGAGGAGAGAGATGGAATTGACAGGGAACTTGTTGCTTTTGACCATGTGGAAAACACCAACGAGAAGAATTTTTTGCTGCTTTTATAGAGTTTAGGAAGAATTAAGGGAAGGTATATAGAAACTGAGCAAATGGGAAAAAAAATGAAGTGGTTATTAAATTCAGGAAAAAGAAAGTAAACAACTGACCAAATATAGCTATGATAATTTAAATCCTGATATGTATAGGTTTGTGATATAACTGTAATATAC
>NW_012150840.1:11781348-11782446 GCF_000956105.1 Propithecus coquereli
ATATATATATATATAAATTATTTTGGCCATAATTAATTTTATGGTAATTGTTTTAAATTTCTGGTTCTGTTGTTCTCCCACACATGCTGTATTAATCACCCTGCCTTCCATTGTCCTATGAGAATGTGTTTATTAATACTTTGCTAGAATTTTTAATGGCTGGTTCTATTGTGCATTAGGTTTACTTTTAGTTATTTCATTGTGACAGTGTCTTATCCAGTTCTAACTATGTCACTTCTTGGTGATCTTTTAAGAGATTTGCTTGCTTTTATGCCTGTTTTTCATGCTTTTTGATGAGTGGATAGGATGGGAGAAGGTCAAACTGCCATTATTTTTCATTCACTACTGTTGTGAAGGCTTTTTCAGAGAGAAAGATACAGCTGAAATCTATGTTAAACTTTTTCAGCATGTCTCCTTCAACATGGATTTGTAGGAGATAACCATAATTACAATTTTGATTACAGCATACGTTCTGTTAATTTCTTGGTTAATTTCTATTCTATTTTGGCTGCAAGCATGTGACTTTTATTTCTACTGATAACATTTCAAGAGTACTGAGCTTAGGTGCTTTGGAGATAAGGATTGGACAGATCTATGCTCTGAAGAACCTAAAAGTCTAAACTGGGGAGAGAAGGCTCAACCAGATGTCTAATAAATCCTGGAATTTCAGTAAGTAGCAGAAAGATAGGCATTTTTATTTTTTTATTTTATTTTATTTTATTTTTTTGAAACAAAGTCTCACTGTGTCTAATAAATCCTGGAATTTCAGTAAGTAGCAGAAAGATAGGCATTTTTATTTTTTTATTTTATTTTATTTTTTTTTTTTGAAACAAAGTCTCACTGTGTTGCCCGGGCTAGAGTGCTGTGGCGTCAGCCTAGTTCACAGCAACCTCGAACTCCCGGGCTCAAGCAATCCTCCTGCCTCAGCCTCCCAAGTAGCTGGGACTACAGGCATGTGCCACCATGCCCGGCTAATTTTTTTTTTCTATATGTTTTTAGGTGTCCAGTTAATTTCTCTCTATTTTCAGTAGAGACGGGGCCTCGCTCTTGCTCAGGCTGGTCTCGAACTCCTGAGCTCAAACAATGTACCTGCCTCGG
>NW_012150840.1:11782496-11785511 GCF_000956105.1 Propithecus coquereli
TAAGGGAAGGTATATAGAAACTGAGCAAATGGGAAAAAAAATGAAGTGGTTATTAAATTCAGGAAAAAGAAAGTAAACAACTGACCAAATATAGCCATGATAATTTAAATCCTGATATGTATAGGTTTGTGATATAACTGTAATATACACACATACATGTATACATACATATGTGCATAGAATGGGGCAAGGAAAGTCCACAACAGGACTTCCGCAGGTAACAGCTAAGATTGTTCCATCAAGAAATAGCAGTCTGAGCATGTTACTTAGGAATATGTAAATGCTCGTGGAAACAGTGCTATGAGCTGAAAGTGGCTGTTCGTAGGAGTGGAGAAGATGGAGTGAAGGTGTTTTCTTTTTTCTTTTTTTTTCCTTATATGGCTGTGACACTATTTGCCTTTAACTACTGGATGCATCACGTTGATGAAAACATAAATGAATTAAAAACTAAATAGCATTGCAGTGAGCATCTTTGTATGATAGCCTTTCCTTCTTACAGATTGTAAAATTACTGCTCAGTGTTTGTTGTACCACCTCTTTTCCTATTTAGGTGTGGTTGACATTTATGATTAAGCTTCCACTAAGGGCTGAGTATCCTGAAACCAAATAAGGCACAGTCCCTGGCCTGAACACCTACGGCTCAGAGGGTGGTGCATCAGAAGACTGTGAACAATCAAGATGTGTTCTGTGATTGTTTTCTGGCAACCTAGGATGTGGGAGAGTGTTGGGGACATAGGGAGAATGAGTGGATATCTATAGCTACACCAGGAAAGGGAAAGCCGACGGAGCTCCCGGGACCTGCTGAGGAAGATCCCTGAGAGCTGGTGCAGAGGAAAAGCCCTTGTGTTTGGGGCACCTGTTCATTCCAGATGTTAGAAGAGAGATTACAGAGCTCAACAATATGAGTATTTTCTGCTTTACCCACCAGTGTTTTCTTTTTCCTTGAAAGGGTCCTACCAAATTCTGTTGTCTCTAGCAACATAAGGATGTCTATTTTAACTGTTAACAGTCAGTACTGACATTCTGAAAATATTTTCTAATAGGTATAAAATGATGCAGTGTTGTTTTGATTTGTGTATCTTTTATGCTAATTTAACCATGATTATTAGAATACTAGATGGCCTTTTCTTGCACTTGTGCTCTGTTAAAGAATTTTTCTTACTCCAGTATACTGTCGCTAAACTTATTTTAACTGGAGTTTTGCCATAAAACTTCAAAAAGACAGTTCCTCACTTTTTCTTGGCAGTAGATCTGGTGTTAGAAGGTAATAACACACAGTGAAATCATGATTTCCTGAAAGTGGAAATTTCGATTTCTAAAGTAAAAATCTTGATTTTGTTCGTCAACATAAATTCCCAAGTAATATTAATCCCCAGAGATGCTGTGAATAGGGTCATGTTGGGTGGCGTGGGCTGGGGTGGGGAAGAAGTGGACAGCTTCCTGAAGGACAACATACCCACTGTAAAGAGAAGGAGGATGAAGAGTTAAAGAGGAGATGAAGGGATAGGTAAGAACAAAACAAGAGTAGGAAGAAAGAATTGTATGGGGTCCTGTTCTAGCAGAAGTTACCACTTGGTTTCTCATGAAGTCTCATGAGAATCTGATGAATTCAAGGAATTGCAAATGATTTCCTTTCCCTTTGAGGTCAAGGGTCAGAGAGCATGGTGGGGAGAGCATGGAGAGATTGGGCTATTAATTAGGGAAATTTATCTTGCGTTGGGGAGATTCTGATTTTACCATGAAAACAGAGGGAAGTTACTGTGAAGTTTTAAGCAAGAGAGTGTAAGAGAGTTGTGTTTGCATGCACCATGTAAACATTACCGAATCGACAAAGTGATCCGTTTTTAAAGTGAGCACTATTGCAAACACACAAGACTACATTTTAAGATCAAACTTACCATTCTAGTTAGAGGATTTATTTCACTTTGCCACAAAAATGAAAAGTGTGACCAAAAAGCAGAAGACTTCCTGCCACAACCTTTTATCTTTGAACACTTGGTTGGTTTGCATTTTGTCCACTTTTTTTTTTTTTAGTTTGTAAATGCAAGTTTAAACGATCAAGTTAATAAACTTTGTGAGGAAAACCTCAGAAGTCTAAGATTTTTAAGTTTGGGGGAATGGATTAAAAATCATTTTATTTTAAGGTTATGCATAATACATATGCATATTTGTATAGGTGCATAATTAATCTTAAAAAAAACCTGGGGGAATATGGTGTGCATTAAAGGAAGACGTTATATTTGCACCTATCTTAATTTTTTTTGACACGTTGCCAGAATTATTTGTATAGGGCTCCTATTTTGAGAATCAGGATCTATAAAAAGGATTCAAAATGTGCGAGATGTGAAGTTGAAGTATTTCATCAAGTATTTTATATCAGCTTTGGACGAGGATGTCCTCTGCCTCTCCTGAACAGAAGCAGATTTTTTGTCTTTGTCACCCACCTCTTTGCCTTTCTTTCTCTAAGTACTTAAGTCTCTCCAGAAGTGAACTGTTCTGTGATCCTGTCTGTCCCCGTCTTACTGTCTGCACCCACCCTGCATGCAGTGTCTTTAAGAGTACACACGCTATTAGGAGGGGTACCATTGGGGTTGGGATTGGGACAGTTTGGAGGAGATACGTACTTTTCACTTCTGTACTATTTCAGTTTTTAAAAATTTCAATAAGCATATAACTCATTGATTTAAAAAACAAATTTGAAAAAGGGGACAGCAATGGAGAGACTTTTGTATGGGGGAAAAATTACTCGAGGGTAAAAGATAAAAATCGGCCGGCATGGTGTCTCATGCCTGTAATCCCAGGACTTTGGGAGACCGAGGCAGGTGGGTCGCTTGAGCACAGGAGTTCGAGACCAATGTGAGCAACATAGCAAGACCTTATCTCTACAAAAATTTTAAAAACTTAGCCAGGCATGGTAGCGTGTGCCTGTAGTCGCAGCTACTTGGGAGACTGAGGCAGGAGGATGGCTTGAGCCCAGGAGTTGGAGGCTGGAGTGAACTATCATGATGCCACTGC
>NW_012150840.1:11795856-11797119 GCF_000956105.1 Propithecus coquereli
GTCATACTACATTCCCAAATGATATTTTATTTTTTTAGCAACCAGAATGATGGGGTTTTCTTTTCTCTTAAGTTTTGTTTCTGATTATGAGGGTAACACATGCTCATTTTAGAAAATAAAAAATATAGACAAATAAAAAACCCTCAAACCAGAAATTACGCGTAAGCCAACTGTGCAAACATTGTAAATCAAACTGGAGATTTCTTTTTTTTTTTTTGAGACAGTGTCTCACTTTGTTGCCTGAGCTAGATACAGTGGCATCGTCATAGCTCACTGTGACCTCAAACTTATGGGTTCAAGCGATCCTCCCACCTCACTCAGCCTCCCAAGTAACTGGGACTACAGGCGTGTACCACCACACCTGGCTAATTTTTTCTTTTTTTGGTAGAGCTAGGGTCTTGCTATGTTGCTCAGGCTGGTCTTGAACTCCAGGGCTCAAGTGATCTTCCCAGCTTGGCCTCCCAAAGTGCTAGGATTACAGGTGTGAGCCACCTTGCCTGGCCCAAACTGCAGATTGCATGGGAGCTTTAATATATGATACTAACGTGTATCATGATGTCCTAAGAAAGGTGATATAAAGTGTGTCCCTGCCTTACTTAATTATGGAAACCTTTTTTGTGGATTAGTAACTTGAAGGATTTGAGCACAGTTTGGGAAAAATTGACAAGCATTTCCCTCTGGATACTGGATATTTACCGATTGTCTTTCTGACATCCATTTCTCATGCTCCCTTTTCCCCAGATTATATTTTATGATAAGTTGTTTGATACCAGATCATATCTGATAATCAGTTTTTCGGTTCTAGATCACAGTTTCCAGTGTCGATCATGGTTTACAGTGAATAAGTTTTTAAATATATTTTAAATGAATATTAGCGTACAAGTGAGGACGATTAAAAACACCCATTTGCTTCATTGGTCTAATTTGGTCTCTTGCTGTCCTGGTGTTGGGCATGGAAACTCTCAGTGTCCCTGATGAGTTGGTGGGCTCTGGTTCCTTTTCCTTTGAAGTGTTAATTTATTGGACCTCAAATGCTTCGTATTTTCCTCTAGTAATTCCGATTCACTTTTACCTTTCTGCTTACTACCTTTTACTCTTTTTACCCTTTGTCTGCCCTACTTTAAGCTCCTCCACCCTAGGTCTTTGGCATCTTATTAATTGATTATTGCACGAGTTTAGTCATATTTAAATATAAGAGGTAAATATTCACATACATTTCTATTCTTCTCCTTTATTTTGCCATCTATTGAATCAGTTTCCTAC
>NW_012150840.1:11797379-11801031 GCF_000956105.1 Propithecus coquereli
GAGTAAATGAGATAGTGCACAGTACCTGGTGCATAACTGTGGTTACAACTAATAGCAGATTATTGAAAAAGCATGTTCTGCAAGGGCAACATGGTGTAACAGACAGGGTAAGAGTCGGGGAATGAGAAAATCTGGCTTTAAATGTGGGCTCTGCCCCTAGCTGTTTAACCTTTGGTGGACTTACAGTTTCTGGCCCTGAGACCACATGTGGAAAATGATGGGTTCAGACAAGGTGTTCCTTATATTAATTCACAGTTTACATTGACTGTTGAATTCTGGATTCAGGCTCAGTTGTCTGGCAGAACTTTATGAAAAGGGAGCAGTGGTTTGTCTGGGGCAGACCTGTTTCCTTCTGTTAAGGTCAAAGGAAGCAGTTGGGGGCAGGTGCCAGTGAGTCCTGAATTCCAGGCCTAAATCACAGAATAATAGGGAGGCAGTTAAGGAGCCACTGAAGGTTCCCAGAGTGACATGACCACTGTAGCATTTTTAAAAAGTTGATATCCGTTAATTTTTATCCCTCTGGATGCATTTCTGCTAGATAACAGAGATTCATGCCTGAGTTGGACTTTAGAAGTGATACTCAGGCTATAAAGGGAGGCCTTTTTTCTTTTCTAATGTATTTTCAAAGTAGTTTTTCTGCCATAAATTTTGTAACTACCAGCCCACTATTATTGAGAGAAAGCCCACTTTGTAGTGAGCACTTTGTGTCATACACGATCTACTTTACTCTGTGACTTTGGGCATGCCATTTACCTCTCCATACTGTTTCTTCACACAATGGAAATAGAATTGTCCCTTGAACAACATGGGTGTTAGGGGTACTGAACCCTTCACACAGTTGAAAGTCCACATATAACTTTTGATTCCCCAAAAACTTAACTATTAATCATCTTCTGTTGACCAGAAACCTTGCCGATAGCATAAATAATTGAATAACACATATTGTGTTTGTTATATGTATTACTAATATATACTGTGTGCTTACAAAAAAATAAGCTAGAGGAAATACAATGTTATTAAGAAAAGCATAAGGAAAATACGTTCGCATTACTGTGCTGTATTTGTTGATACTGTGAGTTTACATCATCTGTTTACAGTATGAGTGTCTGTCTGAAATGGCAGGCGACCACAGCTGCAGACCTCAAACTACAGTACATATCAAGCAATTCAGCTTTTTCTTGTAATGTCATGACTTGTCTCTGCTTCTTGGGAACACTTCTGGCATCACTAGTGGCACTTTGGTTCCATGGTGTTATTCAAAAGTTTATGATATTTTACTAAACATGATGAAAAATGCACAAGGACCGCGAGAGATCACTTTATTCCGTGACACACAATGTACTGGAGAGAAGAACTGCTCACATAGAGATGATTAGCATCGCAAGGCATTTTAATTGGAGCCTCGCAACACTTGAGCTCACTGCAGTAGCAAGAGGAGGTGCCTACGAAATTATTACAGTAGGACAGGATGTACTACAGTTAATTTTATTCAGTCATGATTTGATACTGCGTCTTTACATTTCTTTGCATTTCTCTCACTACAAATGGTGCCATGTATGGTATGGTCTGTGTTTGTGTGTGTAAGTTTTGATAAATTTTAACTTTTTGTAAAAGATGTGTGTATATTTTATGGTAGAAAATGATAAAGTAGACTAGTATGACTACTATCTATGTATACTTTATGCATCCATGGCATTTCTTTTTCTTAATTTTTTCAGTATTTTCTAGGCTATGCAGTTCGTGAGTTTTTTCGAACTGTCACAGATCTCCAAAAAATTTTCCAATATATTTATTGAAAAAAATGAGCACGTAAGTGGACCTGTGTAGTTCAAACCCATGTTGTTCAAGGGCCAACTGTACCCACCTCCTAGGGTGCTTGTGAGGACTGAAGGAATGAGCATATGTGAGAGAAGGAGATGGAGGACAGAGTCCTGCTTTCTGGAAGCCCTCGAGGGAGCGAGTTCATGCTCAGAAATAAGGGTGCAGTGAAGCAGAAACGTGAACCATCTGCAGTCTGTATTTAAGGAGATGCTCAGGCAATGTGGAGTGATTCTGTGTTTTTTCTTTTAAGTTCCTCGTCCTTGGGTAGTATTTTGAAATCCGCTAAGTGAAATATGGTTACTATTGATACTAATCATGATTGATAATGATTTGGATATTAGAGTTGTGCATAGAAGGAACTTTATGTTCACCCATTGTTCTTATTGATGCTACTTGCTACTCTTTTCCTAAGCTACATTTAAAGGTGCTTTTCCAAGTGCACTTTCTTAAATTCTTTTTGGAACATAGATACTCAAACGAAAAAACCGTGATATCCTTGATAAAGCCATTTGTGTCGTTCCATCTTACTGAGCCCTCTAGTTTCCTACACGCCTGTCTTCTTTTCCCAGGTAGATTATAGGGACTAGAGGGTGGAAATGTTCCCTCCGTGTAACTGACAGCGACTAGCTTAAGCAGCCTGTGTTGGCCGCCTGAAAAATCTTTCTTAGCGATGCAGATACTCTGCTGTGATTTTTACAGTTCATTATATGTGGATCAAAGGCAAGTTTCAGGGCTTATCTAGATGTAAATCTGACTTCCTACGGTTCAGACCATCACTTTCCCTTCTGCCCTCAAAAAAGAAAATCGGTAGGACCAGACTCCTCCGGGTTAAATAGGCAGTTTCAGTTCCCTGAGCCGGGGACACCGCACAGCACTTCAGTCCTGCTCTCCAGTGTTGGTCTGTGAGTCCACACAGTGACATTCCTCAGATTCAGCTGAAATCTCTGCACAAGGGGGATTGTGGGAGGTACAGAAAGTAGATGCATCCCATGAAAGGGGAACCAGTGACAGCAACCTGTGCTTTGGGCAGCCTCACCTGATTTTCCTAGGTCACTACAATCTTATGAGGGGACAAAGTGGGTATGGGTAGGCTTGTATGTCAATATTCAATATAGAGAAAGCATCTTTCAATGAGGAAACACAAGTCATTGTGTTAATCGTCTATATGAAATAATTATTCAAATCCTATAAATACTGCTAATCTTATAATCTCCACTGCTCCCTACTTAATATAGCCCTCTTTGATTTCATTTTAATTAGGGGATTTAGCACAAGAACATCTCACTGTAAGGACCCGACATCTGTTGCATTTTGACTTACTTAGTGATTTGGTTGGAGATTTAACATAGTACAGTATTTTGTAATTAGTATTCAAGGGTGTGTTCGTCATACTGCATTCCCAAATGATATTTTATTTTTTTAGCAACCAGAATGATGGGGTTTTCTTTTCTCTTAAGTTTTGTTTCTGATTATGAGGGTAACACATGCTTATTTTAGAAAATAAAAAATATAGACAAATAAAAAACGCTCAAACCAGAAATTACTCATAATCCAACTGTGCAAACGTTGTAAATCAAACTGCAGATTTCTTTTTTTTTTTTTTTTGAGACAGTGTCTCACTTTGTTGCCTGGGCTAGATACAGTGGCATCATCATAGCTCACTATGACCTCAAACTTACGAGTTCAAGCGATCCTCCCACCTCACTCAGCCTCCCAAGTAACTGGGACTACAGGCATGTACCACCACACCTGGCTAATTTTTTCTTTTTTTGGTAGAGCTAGGGTCTTGCTATGTTGCTCAGGCTGGTCTTGAACTCCAGGGCTCAAGTGA
>NW_012150840.1:11801836-11808895 GCF_000956105.1 Propithecus coquereli
GCCAGTAATTTCACCACATAACTTGCTCTACATACCTTCTTGATTCTATCATCCCTCCCCTGCCATCAAGCTTTCTGCCAAATTTGCATGTTCTTTCCTTCACCCACAGCTGAACAAAGTATATTCAAGCTTTACTAAGCCTGTTGAAATGTAACCTCCCTCATTGAACTTGTTTATTTAGCAGGGTGGGGGGAGGCAAACATGATTCTCCCTTTTGATCCTTACTCTGGCCAAACAGGCACATTTTAAATTGCTTTCTTATCTCTAAAGTTAAATGTAACTTTATCCTGTTATATATGTTTTGTACCTGTAACTTCCTTATTCGCTTTGTTAATTTCAGCACAAGTGTTTTGAATCTACTTGGTGTCCATCAGCCCTTTTCAGATAGTGAACAATTCGGAGAGCAGGAACTAGATTTATCAAAATTCTGTTTTTCCCAATCCTTCCTGCTTTTTGTTGAAGGGAGAGAACGGAAACTAAAGAACGGGGAAATTCCAGTCTAAAAAGTTATGTGCTGATTCATAAATCTTAAATTATCCATAACGTTGCACTGAGATATTCGTATGTCTTTCAGGCTAACTTGAAAGAGTGAGACTTCCCTTCTGTCTGAGATGTTACTTTTATGGAATGTGGGTGAAATTCAGGAAAGCCAAGAAGGGATGGAAAGAAAATGGTTTGCCTTATTTGATTATCTCAGCTAATCTAATATTCAAGCGCTGTGATATTTGTTTTAAAATAAAGTGTCCTATTACATTCTGAAGTAGGAATATTTACAGGCATTCTAAATCTATGCACACAACTCCAAAAACTATTTACATGCTTGTATAGTATTTATCTCTGAATTACTGGGGCATGTGAATATTAATCAGCAGAATTCTTTCTGTCACCCTGAAACCTTGAGAACTAGCCCTGTTTTTGAGGCTATGCCAGTTAAAGAATCTGACAGCGTCTCATTTTGGAATCTGGAAGTATTTAATGAGGAACACTACATCTTTTTTGGTGAATCTACCATATTGCATAGTAATTATTTCAGAACAGGAATTGTAGTGTTCCCCCAGCCCCACCCGCTTCCCACATCTTCTTGTGTAACCTTTAAACTGCTCTGTCTGCCCTTGGCACAGAGAAAGTTTCCTGTATTGTTCCTTTCATTCAGTTCCTTGAATTATTTATTGTGCTTACTTCCTTCCCACTCATTCATTTCTTTAAAAATTGATTTTTTCGTTTTTCTGCGTGTTAGTTAATTCATTGTATAAAGTAGATAAATAAGGACAATGTTAAATGAGCACCTGCATATTTTATCTGGAGTTTAGCAGAGAGGGTCATGACCAGAGCTTTGGAGGTAACGGCGTAGAGATGATATTTAAAGCTGCAGGCACCTGTGATATCGCCAGGTAGTGCTGCTTACCTTGCGGTTTCCACCTAATAATTGCATTATTCTGTCGTTGTTCAGTTGCACAGACAACTGTGATCCAACCAAATCAACACCCTCCTTTCCGCAGTAATATTTTCACTTGAGTGTACTCATGCCTGCTGTCTCATCCCAATGCACCCAGTGCTCATGTGCATCCTGATAATAATACCCTTTATATATGGATATTATGAATATGAAAAATGGTATGAGAAGTAAACCAAGGATACCCACCCTAGGATTGCTAGCTTTTAAATGGAGCCCATTAATGATACTGAGTAGTGGGCAAAAAGAGAGGGAAGAGAAAAACAAAGAAGCGCATGGTTATCACAGAGGTCAAGAGAAGGGAGTTTCGGGAAGGAGGGAGGAAGGAAGCAAGAGTGCAGATGCCACACAGAGCCAGAATGACAAGGGCCGTTCTTAGCAATTAGGAGATCTCTGGAGGTTCTCTCTGCTTTGAGCACTTTTGGGGACTTGATATTCTGAATGGCTGGCCTGCCATGCTACAAGCAGTCTCACCAGGAGATAGTTCCAATTATTAAAGAGTTTACTGTCAGAACGGGATGCGTACGGGGAGGCGGCGTGACAGCCTCCTCCTTATCCCTGTCATTTTTGTACCTTCCCGAGTCTCCCCACGGCACGTGGAGGTTCCCCTGAAGCAGGGAGGGACTGTTTCCTCAAACATTCTTCCTAGCACTGGCTGTGTGGTCTGTCCTCAGAAGGGACATGCCGGGGAATGTTCTGGTTTAGAAGAGGGGAAGAAGCACTTCTTCCGGAAGAATGGCGTTATCACCAGAGGGTGGTGCGTTAGGTTGTGATAGGCCTTGAGTGATGAAAAGACTGTCAACTAATAGAACTGAACTCACCGAATAAACTGCAGGCCCTCGAGATGGGATTAGTATTCCAGCTACATGGCTCTACCACGGACTTAAATAGCATCTAGAGCTGCAAAATTAAACATCTTATAAGGAATTTTTTTTATATAGCCTGCTCTTTCAACAGATGGAGGTGACATGCTGTAAATTAGTATTGCTCTTCTGTTTAATTCTATTGTTTTTTTTAACTGTATTTAATGATGCTTAGGCAAGTTTGCCGTTATTTAAGAGAAGTGCTAATAATCGTCAACATATGTTTGCTATTTCAGTCAACCCTAAGGAGTTGGTTTTCAGGTGTTATTGATCTGTCATCAGATGACACACATGCATGGACAACTTTGTTTTCTACTGGTAGTTTAATAAGTGCAAAGCATACATATTCCTACCTGTGCTAGTCAGTGCCCAAAGTTGATATTGTACCTCAAAGGGGTTAGATGGTATAAATAAGGATGAGAAAGAGAGGGAAGGAAGAAGGGAGGGAGAGGGAAAAGGAGCAACAGAAAAAAAACATAAGGAAGGTCCTCATGACTGGAAAAAAATCTGTTATTTAACTTAACCACCCATCTCAGACCTCTTCAGTATTACATCGTGACTTCTCACTCCCCATTGTGCCCATCTCTATTTTGAAATGGAAAGAAAACATTGGGTGGTCGTTATATTCAAAATGTAATAGGAGTCTTCCCATTTCTTTTGAATTAGAAAGAATTTTTTATATTTAAAAATAAGATTTTATAAACCCATGAAAAATATAGGAAGTGTATGCGATGGTTTGGAAGAGAAATACTGATGGCAAAGATTGAGCATTTCCAAGTCAGTTTTGTTTATTGTGTTTTCATGCCAGGTTTTAGTTTCCAACTACAATGGATAAACGTTCACATATCCTAAGGAAGACAGTTCTGTAATAAACCATTTCCTAAGGCAAATGAAATGTGACAAGAATGAGTTGGTATGTTGACCTTTTAGACATCATGATGTCTAAAAGGAGTTGGTGTGTTATCACACACCATGATGGAGTTGGTGTGTTGACCTTTTAGAGAATGAATGTTCTGGGAATGAAAGATGATTTATTTGGATTTCTGTGAGGTTGTAAGAAATGTTGAAAGCATCTGATTTTTATGAGAATCTACTTAGAATTACTCTTTATGCTAGTATATTCTTTCTTTGAAAGATACTTGATTGCAATAGGGGTTTTTTGAGATGGACAGGTGTTTGCGTTTGTCAGCTGATTGGCTTTCCTTCCATTTTATGAGGATCACTTCGTGAACCTTAGCCGTGGCCACGTGTGCTATCGCTTGCTGCTGTTGGACGCAACAGTTAGCAAGTTATGCCACTTGCAGGCTTACAGTTGCAAGAAAAGCGTGTAAAGTTCTGGAATGTAAAGGAAATCATAGCAATCTGATGGTAGAAGTATCTAGAAAGCTCAAAAGCCAGGTTTAATTAGGTAGCGACGCAAAACCATTATCCCCTTTACAAAAGATGGTGAAGAGGAGTGCTCGTGAGAACAATTGGCATTATCTGACTGGCTGCACAAACCCAGCCAGCGCAAGCCCAGCGGAGCTCGCCTGGCCCTGCGTTCTGCAGGCAGCATGCATTTTTTTTTCATTTTTTGAAACACCCCTAAATGTTCCAGCCTTTAAATAGCAGCAAGTCTTCTAAAATGATGCTGTGTGCTGCAAGAGACAGGAAAGCGGCTGCCTTGGAGGCAGGAAGCCGACTAGGGAGATGCTTAATTATCGAGGAAGTAAGTGCTTGTTACTATTGAGTGGAGAGTGCAGCAAGCGCGGGTCGTCCTCGGGTGTCAGAGCCGTGATTTGTAGACAATGCCGCCCTGTCAGCTCAGTGCTGGTTCAGCAGCATCTTTCCAAACATGTATTTGGCAAGAATTTAAAGGCCACCTCTTGTGTAATTCGTGGAGTCTTGGAAAAGGATCCTCTGCCTTTCTTTTCAGGATGTACGCAACCATGCAGAATGTTGTACTCAGAATCTCTGCCTCCTGCCTCCTGCCTGACGTGCTCATGAGCAAGTTCATTTTCGTACCCGTCACCTGGAAGGATGCTAACTGTTCTCTGTAGTCTGTTGGAGGATATGGAGAGGGCCACCCAGAGCAGCATTTTGTTTCTGCGGTCTTCATAAATTAGCGTTGACGGGGTGGAGGAGGTCGCACTGCGTAAGGAAATGCAGGCATTTTGTTCATTAGTGAAATACTTCTAGCTTTAAGAGTAGATGAAACTAAGGAGAGCTGGGAAGAGGTGGTGAATGCTGGATTTGTGCTGAAAAACTCCTCCTCTGGGTAAGTAATAAAGTACAGGGAAATACAGAAGAGTGTTAATGGATATAATGGCTCCGGGAAAACCCGTTTTATGTTCTCTCTGCTGCATTTGCTCTTGGCAACTGTGTTAAGCCTTTGTAAAGAAACAAATAACAATAATTGATTTTGAAATACAGAAGGAGTTAAAAAGTGAATGTGGTAGCATATTCAGTAAAATCATTTTTCAGTTTTTACTTATGTCAAAAAACTATGTGTTGCTCTAATTATCTGATTCAGTTGGTTACATCTCAAACTTCTGGGCATTGCAATGGCTCCTGATGTCCTACATTATTAGAGGTCATTGGAGCAAAAGTCTATGCTCGAAGCAGCCTTGATATCCTAGAACGAGATGTACCTCTCTCCCCTCAGTCATCGAATTGAAACAGCTCAATTAAGATAAAGTCTTAATAGTCTCTCTCTTTTTTTTAGAACATAAATGATGGATTTCATTAAATGATTATACTTCCTTCCTTTCTTTCAAACCTGCTTTACTGAAAATATGGATTGTGGAACTGGGAATCACAGTCTGTTACTGAGTTTTATTTTCGTGTGTCTGGTTTTGGCAATTGAATATTTATTTTTAGATGTAGTTATCAAATGCTAATTCGAATTGTCCTTCTTTCTTGCAGAGAAAGCATGGGATTATGGCCATCACAGAATCTCAGTAACACAAGTTCCATTCAGCTTTTTCTGAAAGAAAGCCGTCCGCTAAAGTGAAGCAAAGGAGCTGTGGTGAATTATAATGCTTTGAAGTTCTGGATTTTCAGTGGCTTGAAGTCGGACGTCATTTTACCTTTTAGATGAAAAAGATTAAGATCTCATGCGACTGTTTTATTTTCTGGAAGCCATTCTCCAAAAGGGAAGTGCACATTTAAAACACAGATATGATGGTCCTTTCTGCAGGGATTTAAGTCTGCTCGCTTTCACATCATGACCAGCTTGAAACGGTCGCAGACAGAAAGGCCTGTTGCCACTGACAGGGCCTCCGTTGTCGGCACAGATGGTGCCCCCAAAGTCCACACTGATGACTTCTACATGCGACGCTTCCGGTCCCAGAATGGCAGCTTAGGATCATCAGTCATGGCTCCGGTGGGACCCCCACGAAGTGAAGGTTCTCACCATATCACCTCGACCCCCGGAGTCCCCAAAATGGGGGTTAGGGCAAGGATTGCAGATTGGCCCCCACGAAAGGAAAACATAAAAGAATCTAGCCGTTCAAGCCAGGAAATAGAAACCTCAAGTTGCCTTGAGAGCCTGTCCTCCAAAAGCAGTCCTGTGAGTCAGGGAAGTTCTGTTAGCCTCAATTCTAGTGACTCAGCCATGCTGAAGAGCATACAGAACACGCTGAAAAGCAAGACCAGACCGGCGGAGAACATGGACTCCAGATTTCTCATGCCTGAAGCCTATCCCAGCTCCCCCAGAAAAGCTCTTCGCAGAATACGGCAGCGGAGCAACAGTGACATCACCATAAGTGAACTTGACGTGGATAGCTTTGATGAATGTATCTCACCCACGTACAAGACTGGACCGTCACTGCACAGGGAATATGGTAGCACATCTTCCATTGATAAACAGGGAACGTCCGGAGAGAGCTTTTTCGATTTGTTAAAGGGCTACAAAGATGACAAATCCGATCGAGGTCCTACTCCGACCAAGCTCAGTGACTTCCTCATCGCCGGTGGGGCCAAGGGTTCCGGTTTCTCCTTGGATGTTATAGACGGGCCTATCTCACAGAGAGAGAACCTCAGGCTTTTTAAGGAAAGGGAAAAACCACTCAAGCGACGCTCCAAGTCAGAAACTGGCGACTCCTCCATTTTTCGTAAATTGCGCAATGCCAAAGGTGAAGAACTTGGGAAGTCGTCGGATCTCGAAGACAACCGATCAGAAGACTCCGTCAGGCCCTGGACGTGTCCAAAGTGCTTTGCCCATTATGATGTCCAGAGTATATTATTTGATTTGAATGAGGCGATTATGAACAGGCACAATGTTATTAAGAGGAGAAACACCACCACGGGAGCGTCGGCAGCCGCTGTGGCGTCCTTGGTCTCTGGACCTTTGTCTCATTCAGCCAGTTTTAGCTCCCCAATGGGCAGCACCGAGGACCTGAATTCCAAAGGAAGCCTCAGCATGGACCAGGGAGACGATAAAAGCAATGAGCTTGTCATGAGCTGTCCCTATTTTCGGAATGAGATAGGTGGAGAAGGCGAAAGGAAAATCAGCCTTTCAAAATCAAATTCTGGCTCCTTTAGTGGATGTGAAAGTGCCTCCTTCGAGTCTACCCTTAGCTCCCACTGCACAAATGCGGGAGTGGCAGTACTTGAAGTGCCCAAGGAAAATCTGGTGTTGCATCTAGATAGAGTGAAAAGATACATTGTGGAACACGTGGATCTTGGCGCCTACTATTACAGGAAATTTTTCTACCAGAAGGGTGAGTAGAGAGCCTTTATTTTTTTTAATTTTTTTATTTG
>NW_012150840.1:11810445-11834102 GCF_000956105.1 Propithecus coquereli
CTGTCCTTTAGGGGGATTTCTTATTCTCGCCAGCTGGGCATTGGGGGCCAGATAATTCTTTGTCGGGGTGGGATGGAGGGCTGTCCTGTGCGTTGTGGGATGTTCAGCAGCATCCCTGGCCTCCACACCCTAGATGCCAGTAGGTTCTCCCCATACCCCCAGTTATGACAGCCTAAGATGTCTCCAGGCCCTGCCAGAGGTCCCTTAGGGGGTAAAATTGCCCCTAGCTGAGAACTCCTGCTTTACTGTAACTGGGAAAATTTTCTACAGGTGTTTCTGAGTTGTCTCTAGGTGGATGCCATCTTGCTTCCACCTGTAACTAACGCTGACATTGCGTTGAACTTACTAATTATAATCTTACTCATGTAGCCGTGGATACTTTTTCCATATTAGACAATACAATAATATTAATAATGAATGTTTATGAGCACTTATTATGTCCCAGGCACTGTGCTAAGCATTTGCTGTGACACATTTTCTCATTTCAACCTCCTGATATCCATCAGGTAGGTACTTTTGTTAATCCTGTTTTCCAGGTGAGCAAAATGGGGCTTAAGTGCTTAAGAGAGGTGCTCTCATGGAGCCAGTAAATGCTGGAGCCAGGCTGTCTGAGCAGTCTTGTCCTTAATCACTGTTCTCTGATCTCTGCTATGTTAGACTAAAGGGAAGGGGAATGTTATTTCAAGTATTTTATCTTTCAAAAGTATGGAATAAAAATTTGAACACCTAGATTCCAGAGTAATCCTGCTTATTCATAATCCCTCATAAATTTAAAAGCCACTAATCCAGTAGTTACTAATTTGAAGGATGGAAAATACTCTTACCCCAACATAATTGGAACTGGTTAAGTGAAAAAAATATCAATTAAAGCAGAAAATTGTTAAAAAGAGTGCATATCTGAAATATTTTATTTTCATTAAAACATACAAAATTATATTTGCCAAATTCTTGTGAGGCCAGGATCTTTTCTTTGACAATGATTCTACTTTTTTCAATTCTATATCGTATTAATAGTATAAACCACAAGAGCAAAAGCATAGACCCTAGCAAAGCAATCTGGGTATAGAATCTTAGGTTTCATAATTTTTTTTCTTACTTTTTGTAGCTGTCTTGCCCACATCTAATCCAACAGCTTTCTTTTTAGTGACTTGCCTTTACTAACTCTTAACAAATCCTTTAACTTAGTTTTTATAGAAGCAGCATTTACCTTTTGGACTTACATTTTATCAGCTTGCATAATAATTAAATTTCATAATTAAAATAAGTCAATGACCTTAAACAGGTTTGGGAAGACACAGCGGACTCTTTGTCAGCATGAAGTCCGGCTGATAGGAGCAGAAAATGTGTGTCGCACTAGAGATCGACTGCTAGCCTAGGGCCATTGGTTTACAGAGGATGGTGAGCAGTGCTTAATCCAGGAAGTTGTCCAACGCAAGTCAGTTACTGGGAGCGCCTGCTGTAACAGCTTTTCTTGGGCCACACAACTTAGAATTTTCAAGTCAAGCAGGTCATTTGTTACGATATGATAATATACCACAAATAATGGCTGTGGCTAACATCATTTGAAGCAGAAATTAAGCCCCCTAAAGTATAAACTGTACATTAAATGATTTATATGTTATCCATACTTTTTATTACAGTATAAAATATAGTTAAACAGTTCTATCTTATAAATTTTAATAGACAACTTTGATTCGCTGAAATTAGGACACTAATTTTTCCTGATCAGAACCTTAAAGCAAGTCCTCTTGTTGAAGGAGCACATCAGTGGCAGAGGTAATTGGTTCTCCAGCACCAAGGTGTGACACTGCTGCCCTGGCTGTCACCTCAACCTCTTTATCGTCAGATAGTTTCTGTTCTGCTGTTTCATGCATTCCTGACTTCATTGTAGCCAAGTCTGTGGGGGAAAAAAATTGTATTTTACTGAAGTGCATTCTACAGTTGACATTATGTATAAAATTTAATCATATTTGGCTAAGGAAGCTGCAATTATTTTTTAATATTGCGTTTTTTACATTGTTTTAAAAAATCATTTTGCCAATTTAGACTTTAGGGGATATTTGACTCCAACATATGAGCCAAGTCCATTGCTAAAAAGATGCTGGACCGGTGGAAAAATCCCATTGTTTGCACTTATTAAAATAAGCAGCATGGCATCAGTGCTCTTCCTCCCCATCCTGTCTCCTGCCCACCTCTCTCTGCCATTTTCCTAGGGGAGGTGTGGTTATGTTGAGACTCACCCAGGATTAAACAACAGTAATAACATAGCTAATGTTTATTGTGCTACTACTTTGTGCTTTGTGTAAACTTCCTCACCTAATGCTCATAGGACCCCAAGGTGATCCTGTCACTGTGGTAGAAGTCCAAGTGATACAGCCACATCCTCCTAGGGAAGCACAAACTAGGCAGTAGGGTTGCATTCAAATTAACCTAGTCATCTTCCTTTGAGAATGTATGTATTTTGTGTTTAGTTTTTATTTAGATAATCACCATAATCAAAATACTAAGGAAATTTGTAAGTGGAAAATACCAAGTTATAGGATAATGATAATGTTACCTATAGCCGGCATGGCTTATTAAAGAGGGGATTCTTTTGTAGCTATTACTCACCTCATTTTCTGTGGCCCCAGAGGACTTTTTCAATCTTGCACTGGGTGTAGAATTGCCTGTGAGGCCTGTTCTCCTTGAATCCTATTCAGAGGAATGCATTGATGGCAGACAGAGGGGCCCACAGGTTTGCCTTTGCAGTGACATTTGTTGCTCCATTGATCGATCAACAGTGTTGATAGGCTTATCTGCATGCTAGGTGAGGTGTCACTCTCAAAGTCAAGCTATTGAAGATGCCATGATGGGGAAGGGCCTCCCTCTATTGCACTGGGGCCAGGAGAAACCCATTATCTCATCCAAAGATGTTTTTACACTCCTAAAAAAAGGGAAAACTAATGCTTATGCACCTAATTATTCTTCTGATAACTCCAAGCCATCAGATTTGATTGTTTCACTGTTCACCTTCCTTTTCCTACACCCCGACACACACACACAAATCAGGTTAAACACAAATCAGGTTAAATGTGCTGGTTCCCAGGATTATCAGATGGAGGACACAAGTCAGATTTCAGTGCTGTTTTCTATCTTTACCTCTCACCCTCTTGTAATCAGCCATCTCTAGCATCATTTCTTTAGAATATCACACTTAACTTCATTTGTACTAAAGTGACAGCTTTAGCATTCTGATACATTCTTCAATTTTGCTATCAAGAGCTGTTCTTCAGTACCAGTATATTAAATGAGCATTGTTAAATAGCCATTATAAATTTTAGTGGATTCTTTTATAGTGCATATGGAACATCAGGGGACACCATTAGCTAAGTGTATTTCTAAAAATCTGTGCTTATTTTGTTTATTCAGGTTTTTTTCTTTTAAAAAGAGGCCTTCTATATACGTGGCAACATTAGGCTTGAGAAGTGTGCTGGGGGATGCCTTACAATTCATAGTTAAGGGTAATTATTGTATGTTTAGTTTTTTGATGTAGACAGTTTTATATTTCAGATAAGTGACGAACTTCAGAGTCAATAAGTCTGCTGTCCAGAATCATGTTATGTTCTATGCTGTTGAACTTAACAGTTACTATAATTTCTGCCAGAATGAATGGTGATTTTATATATGTATAATAGTTTATTGTTTTAATGTCCTTGCCTTTCATTTTTTATCGAGATTGTATAAACTATATTCACTTGAAGGAAGTTCTCTAATTATGTATTCCTTCACAAGGGGATTTGGGGCACTAAATATCTTCCTGAGAAATGAAGCTAGGAATGTGCTTTGCTGCGGTCTCTTTATCTGCTTAGGACTGTAGTAAGGAGGCCATGAGATATTAAGGTTTTGCGTGTCTGCTTCTTGGAAACCAAACATCCTCTCATTCCTTAGCTGATACCTCAAAGCCCCAACATGACTAAGCTGCACCCTGGTCTGTAAGGTATCCAGGCTTTCACAGTGCCTAAGCGATCTCAGCTCAGAGGTTTGTGAAAGTTGGTTAAAAGGGCATGTGCTTCTACTACTCCCACATTATTTTATTTTAAAATCAAGATACAGCTGGGTGCAGTGGCTCATGTCTATAATCCCAGCACTTTGGGAGGCTGAGGTGGGAGCATTGCTTTAGGCCAGAAGTTTGAGACCAGCCTGGGCAATATAGCAAGACCCCATCTCTACAAAACATACATAAATTTGTAGAGGCAGTGGTGGCGCGTGCCTGTGGTCCTAGCTACTTGGAAGGCTGAGATAGGAGGATCGCTTGAGCCCGGGAGGTCAAGGTTACAATGAGCTATGATCAGGCCGCTGCACTCCAGCCTGGGTGACAGAGCGAGATCCTGTCTCCAGAAAAATAAAAAAAGACTGTTAATAAGACCACACTAACTCAAACATTTGACTTTATTCAAGGTCATCTTTTTAGGATCCAGTCATGTAAAAATGGAGTTTGTTTTGCAGTAAAACTGGTAATGAAGATATTGCTATTATGTCATCCGTCAGCCAGTTTAGAAAGTTCCATGTGAGAAGTTTATTTTAGAATTTGATGCCAGAAATTGTTTTCTAGTAGCTACCAAATGCCTGCATTTCTGATGACAGGTATTTTTTGTGAGTGTTTTGTTTCACTGTGTCTTGTATTTTGCCTCAACTCCCAGAACCAAATTTGATCCTCAGCTATACGACCTTCATTATCAACACATCTGCTTCCACTTTCATCTTTTATTTTCCTATTCTGTTCCATTAGCATGATTTATATGTGTCCTTGATAATTAATGACCTCAGTTGTTTTTGGAAAAAGATGGTTAGTATACATTTACAACCAAATAAAATAACCTCTGTTCCCAGGCGTTTTCCTTAGATCTAGCTGCAGTTCTCGCCAGCTGGTGTCTGCCCCCACCTGCACAGCTGACTAGTTGGCGTCTCAAACGCGTGTGCAAAAACTTGGAGTTCACCATTTTTCTCCCTTCCTCCTCATTGCTCTCCTGTAAATGCCGCAGTTATTATGAGTCGCTTGGATGTGAGACAGTGACGTCTTCCTCTTCATGGTTCTCAACCTCCAGTCTCAAGTCTACCTTCGCATTGCAGCTAACTTCTGTTCTTCGAGCCCCATTCTCGATTCTGCATCTCACTGTAGATCCTCCTTGCCTCTTGCCTTTGCCAGATGCAGTCATTTCTTTAATCACGTAACAGACGTGTGTCAGTCGAGTCATCTGAGATGCAGATGCTGAGATAGCATAGGCCTGCGGGAGGTTGGTTAAGGGCTGGGGAGTAACTCATGCCCGTGAAAGATAATTCGGCGGAGGAAGCCTTCAGTCCACAGCGCAGATCTGATACTGTGAGAAGAAAGGGGGAGGAAGCAAGATTGGGCAGGGAGCATCGCAGACCACAGTGCAGATCTGACAGGCTCAGCCAACACAAAGGAGCAAAAACGAGCCTCAGAGAAGTCCCTCGCTGGGGAGTAACGGCCATACCCTAACCCCAGCATGCTCAGTGACTGACGAGGGGCTGCCTGGAGGAGCGTGGCCCAGCTCGCGACCGCAGCAGATCTGAAGGGGCTGCATCCAGAGACTTTTAGCTGATTGCCTGTCTTGTGGCTGAGCTGGTTGCAAGTTCTTCCAGGAAGGGAGATGAGTGCCGCACGTCCACTGCTGCCACACGTGCACAAGTGCCACAGCGGGCCTGGTGTGGTTGGACCCTGAAGTGGTAACAGAGTAGACCACGCCTAGGGAGCTTGCCTGCTAGCTGAGGGAAACAGACAGTAAACAACCAATCAGACCCAGGAATATAGGGGCTTATTATAAAAATTAGTAACACAGAGGTACAGAAAGCTCTCCCCGAATTCCGATAATTTCACTTGTATCTTTCTGTATCTTTTCTTAAACACGTGAAAATTTGTGACCCACTTTGCTGTTGACAAGAGTGCCCGTCATACTTTTAAAGTAGACGTAAAAATTATGGTAACTGCACATGCATTCACTCATTTATTCAGTCATTCAGATAATATTTAGCATCTGCTTTATAGTAGTGGTGGTGGAGGAGGAGGATGGCTATAGAAAAACAAATTAATTAGTTCTTAGGGATTAAAAATAAAATTCAGCGAAAAGACTGAATAATAGGACATACAGAGTTACATACCAACTCTTTGTCCAGAAGACGAAGTTGATCAGTATTTAAAAAAAATAAACTGAAATTACAAAAGGAAAAAATGGAGGACAAACTCAGGGGTTCCACCATCCATCAAAAGGGAGTTCCAGACAGAGAGGGCAAAGAGATTTTTTAAAAATTACTTCTAATCAGAAAAAAAAATTAATGTTCAATAGCTTCTCGTTCATCTTAATATTCCTAAAATCTGCCTCCCCCTCCTCCTTTTCCTCCTCCTGAAACCTCTGATTTCTGGACTCAAGTGATCCTTCTACCTCAGCCTCCCAAGTAGCTGGGACTACAGATACACACCACCACGTGTGGCTAATTTTTAAATTATTTGTAGAGGTAGGATCTCACCGTGTTGCCTGGGCTGGTCCTGGGCTCAAGTGATCCTCCTGCCTCAGCCTCCCAAAGTGCTGGAATTACAGGCATGAGCCACTGCACCCAGTCTTTATATGGTATTTTTCGTAATAGCTTCTCTTTACTGTAGAAACCCTGCATTTCTCTGTTGGTATTAATTAAAAATTTTTTTAAGCTCTTTTCCTTAAATGATCTGTATCTTCCTAGTTGTATGTTTTGCTTCTCTTGTTTTTTCTCCTTAATGCTATTAGTTGTCTAGTGACCTTTGTCACACTGATGAATAAAGGCCGAGGTGGCTTAGTGTAGGTGGCTTAGTGTTAGGTGGCTTGGGTCCCCCTGTAGCTCCCCGTCTGGCCTCTACTTACATAGGGTGGCTGAGAGCTGGAGCTGGAAAAGTAGTGTGAGCTCTCTATTGGGAGGTGTCCCTGCGGAGTGAGAGAGCAATGAACAGGGTGCAGGGCAGAAACACGTTTGTGGAAGTTGGGAGGGCATTATCATGCTGCACTCCTGCGTGGAGCTGCGTTTCCTTCCCTGCCACAGTGCATGCATTGGAATGGGTTACACGCCTGACAGGCTCCTGCTTGTCCTCTAGGGTTGAAGCCTTTTGAACTCCCCTCTTCCTCCAAAGTGTATGCCCTCTCACCACTGATCTGAGTCACCCTGGCACCTCTTGTTTCTGCAGGATGCTTTCTGTGATGCATTGGTTCACAGTCAGTCTAAGCGTGCCTTGAAGGCAAGGACCACAGATGAGAAGGTTCAGTAAATGTTTTACAGAATGAATGACCGTTTGGTGCTGATATGAAGTATCAGATTTAGTGAGTTGAGCAGCTAGTGTATCTTGTATTTATAGCATCAGGTACAGAAAGTAAGGGGAGGGTGCTCTCTGTGTATATGGCTTTGTGTTACACTCCAGACACTGAATGATATGTTGCAGTTCCTTTTTCCCTCTTTTGAGGAAATGAGACCACAAACAAGTCTGTGAGTGGTCATAGTGGTTTTGAGGAAATTAACCAAGACCACCAATTGATCCCCATAGGCACAAAATGCCATTACTGTGACCGAGTCTCGCTATTGTAAACTTTAGTAGACACAGCTGAGGGATGCTGAAATCAGTGGGTGACTGTTCGCGGAGAGACAGGGGAAGCATAACCTCAAAGTCTCTCCCGTAAGGCATCTGTAAAGTACAGGAGGAAAGATAGTAATTTCTCAGTGGAGACCTGGCAGACCCAGCCTTAGCTGCAAGAATCAAGGTTGATGTCACGAGCCCCGTGGGAATGATACAGTGAGGACATGTTTTTGTAGCTCTCTTGCCCAAAAGGCACAGCCTCGGTTCAGTCATCTGAAACCACCAGGCAAACCAAATTGAGAGATAAAACTCCTCCAAGGTATCAAGGTCATGAAAGACAAGTAGACTGAGGAAGTCTTAGAATCTGCAGAGGACTAAAGAGAAATGACAGCTAAATGCAACCTGAGATCCTGAATGGGATTTTGGAGCCAAAAAAAAAGGACGTAGTGGAAAAACAGGTGAAATTTGAGTAGGATCTTTAGTTAATGGTATTGTACCAATGTTAATTTTCTGGCTTTGATAATAATGATTGTACTTAGTTATATAAGATGTTTAACACCCGAGGAGGTTGGGTGGGCAACATATGGAAGTTCCCTGTGCTATTTTTGCAGCTTTTCTCTAAGTCAAAAAGCAGCCCAGATAAAAAGTAAAAAACAAATGAAAACCTTCAGATGCAATTAGTAATCACAGTTAATATATAAAACCCTTGTAGGAGTGAAGAGACTTTCCCTCACTCTCTAAAGCTGCAGTCCCCAACCCCCGGGGCTGTGGCCCAGTACCGGTCCGTGTCATGTTAGGAAACAGACTTCGTGTCACCACCTGAGCTCCACACCCCACTCCCCCACCCCTGGTCCATGGAAAAATTGTCTTCCATGAAATTGGTCCCTGGTGCCAGAAAAGTTGGGGACCGCTCCTCTAAAGGTTCAACACTCCTGAACAATAGATTAACGGGAGAAAAGGCACACGTGTTTACTGACCTTCACAGGCACAGGGCCATGCAAAATATGAGACTCAAAGAAGGGCTGGATGGGCGAAGCTTAAACAGCGCCCTCTTTATGGAGGAGAGGGACTTAGGGGAAGTGGGCAATTGTGAGGGGTAGTAAATGATTTTCCTCGGAAATGAAGGAGCCCAAAGAATAGTTGATGGCCTGGGACAAAGTTCTCCTGAGCTTTGGGGGAGGTGGTGGGAAGGTGAGGGGCAGAACTTCACTGTGAACAGAGGTGGTTTTAATGTGCAGACTCTCCCAGGTGATCTCTGGAAGCTGCCTGCAGAAACACAGATGAAAAGTCTCTCTGGGTGTGGTGACTGTTAGTCTTTTCTCTTTTCAGGTGGTTAATTGACGAGAGTCCTAGGGAGGGGATCTTAAGACAATTGCATTTCTTCTGGAAAGAAGTTTACTTAGTCACATTAGGAAAATTCAGAGAGAGTCCCTCCCTCTGCTTGTGGGGGAGAACAAGAGAAGGTTAGAAAGTCCTTGGTTCTGAAGTAGCTTCTAAGGCCTTCTCATTTCCGTTATTCAGAAGGGCCCAGCGTGCCAAAGCACCGTCATTTGGGTTATCATTCTCTGTGTCCCAACGCTGTCCACACGAAAACCAAATGAGAGTGCTGACCCACTTTCCTGTGTGGGATACATCCAAGCGACTACCATGCTTACTGATGGCCACGCTCCAGAGAGTTACTATGCTCTTTGTTTCGCATTCTCAAAGCTAAGGACCTTTTAGATCTATTATTTCAGTACATGTTGATGACATGTGTAATAAAGCCTGCCATCTATTTCCCAATACATACTTCATTATAACTTCAGACACCAGTGAGCCCCTCATCCTGAGCACTGAAATTAGGTGCTACAAAATAATATTTACTTTATTCTAGCAATTTCTTTTCCCATCTTCTCATGAAACTCCCTCTTCTCTTTGGGGAGGCCATTCATTTGCACATCAAGACAGCGAGAAGAGACACTTTCCTAATTGAATTGAAGTCAGAAGCATGAGCAGAGGTGACTACTAGGACTCATAGGGACAATTAGTCAACAAATATGTGGGCTGTGCTGAGTGTTTGGGACACATAGCGTGGTCTCTGCTCTTGTTAGCAGCAGTAACTTCTGCCTTAACTGAATTTCTGGCTATATCTTAGGGACTTCCTCCCGAAACCTTTCAGAATCATTTCACATAGGAAGGAGACATCTTGCTGCAATACCCCTGGTAAGGAGGTACAAAGGATGTTTCAGATATACAAATATAAAGAAATTTAGTTAGAGACAGGTGTTTCATTGTGATTTCTTTCATTAGGATGTTAAGTACTCTTTTTTTTTTTCCTAAGCTAGCATTTGAATTGGTATTAAATGATGTTAAAAATAGAGTTGCATTAATATGCTACTTTTTAACATGTTCTTTATAGTTATTGACCATTTGCAAACCAAATGTATTTTTATACTTTTAAAAATCTTCCAATTATAAAAGTTGTGTATGTTCATTCTAGAAATATTAGAACTATAGAAAATAATTTAGAAGAAAATTAACCATGTGGGAGTACTAGTGATTTTATTTCTGTCCCATCTATTTTAACACAGGCATATTCATTTTTAAATAAATAACAATTTCTAAATACAGTTTTATGTTTTTAATGGTTCCATAATTGGCTATACCATCATTTACTTAAAATTTTTCAGCTGTTGCAAATTCAGGTTTTCTCATTTATTGTTATTATAAATAATGCTACATCAGATGTTCTTGATTTTTTTGTTTGTTTTTCCCTCATTGACCCATATGGCAGTTTGGTGAAGCTTAGAAATTCTCCTTAGAATAATATTTTTAAGTGCATAAAATAAAAATAACAAAGCAAAACCAAGCATACATGAAATACAGTTGCAAAAGTTTTTACGGCATAGTAATATATGTGCTACTTTCTTATTTCATGACAAAAAGACCCTGGTAACTACCATAATTTCAAAGCGGTGATAAGTGTAATTAAATATGTCTGCAACAACTGTAATGTGATAAATTATGATTTCTATTGGCGTCAAAGTCACATGTACAGCTAATATTGCTATAATTTGTTGCCTATATTTATAGTTGGTGGAAATGCTAACTTTCAGTTAAAAGTTACTGAAAATAAAATTTTTGCCTTTAAGTTCACGAACCCTCTAATTTCTATTCATAGACATGTTAAAAAAAACTCCTGGTCTTATATGAACAGCCGTGTCATATAAATTTTCGCCACATATCTATTTATTTCCATAAGGGTGGAGCCCTGTAAGTGAAACATAAACTTTATAGGAGCCTTGATTTTTATTGCTGAGTTGCTCTTAAGAAAGCTTAGAACAGAGAGGTCCACCAGTACGTTTAAGACTGTGTAGTATACCATTCTCTTGATTATTTTGAATGTTTACAATTTTTATTTTTGAACATTTGTTATAGGCCAAGAAAAGATATTTTGTTTGATTCCTAGTGAGATTGAATTTTTAAAAATATAATTGTTGGCCATTTGTCATAGACTGATAGCAGCCAATAAAAAAACTCTCATTATGATTCTGCGACTCTTTATCTTCCCTTTATTTCAAATAGCATTTTCTTTGTATTTTTTCTTTAATCATTTTGATGCAATATATTAATATTTACATAACTTCATGATAAAGTTTACCTATTATTGGAAAGTTAGGGGCCTAATAGGGTATGCTTAGTCAGATGCTGTTTTAAATGCCAAAACTCCATGCAATTTTGGCAAGTAGAACACCCTACTTTTTTAAGAGTTACTTATGGAAAGAAGAATTGGGACCTCAGAGTACTGTGCACTTTGTAAATATGGACAGTTACTCTTACACAACAATAATTATAAGCTTAGGGAGAGAGTTCTGGCATGTGGCCAGTCCTGTGTAAGTGTCCCCATCCATTACTCTGCTGCTTTTGATTATGGTGCAAAGTCTTAGGCTATTTAGTTCTCATAGAACCTCCACCCTTATAATTAGGATGAGCCCTTTGGGGACCAGAAACTGAGAATCTCCAAGTGGTACGTTTCCCAGAAAGAGAGCCTCTTATTACCTCCACTTGGGCAAACCTATGTTTCATTTTAAAAGCAGAATATATATATATATTTTTAACTGTAATTGTCCTATCTTTTAGTTCTGTCCTCTTTCTAACCTAGTTATTAGTCATATTAAGATGTAGTAGGTTGCACAAAAACAAAAAAATCTGAACGGTTTGAACCCAATAGCAGAGATACGCAATTTTATAGAAATGCGCTATAGTGAGTGGGCTTCCTAGTTTTATCCAAATTCTTTGTCTAATGAAAATGTTAAACTAATGACATTGAGTCAAAGTTCGTGTTGTCAACTGTACTGACAGTGGCATATTTGTAACCAACCAAGTAGACTGTTTCAAGAAAAAATAGTTTAAAATATTAAAAATGGTGAAAAAATTTGAATTCAAGCTATGATATTAAGGTTGTCACTGTTCCACTCTTTAGTCTGCTGATATATAATGAAGTCCAAGTCTATCCGCTTATAACTTGTGTCTTTAACATACCCTCTATACATCAACTTATGATGTCTTTTCTAAACAAAATGGAAGAGTTTTCATTTTTCCTTCTGTGTAATCAATTAGGGTAATTCCAAGATTAGAATATGAACATTTTTGTGACTTTAACATATATTACCATATTGCTTTCTAAAACAGTTGGTACCAATCCACAGTGCCGCCAGCAGTGTCTGAATATATTACGTCTATACCAACGGCCAGTTTTTCATTTCAGAAATGTTGTTTCTAATTGTGTTAGGCATGAGAGAGGAGCTAAGTTTTATTTGCTTTGCAGTTCTTTGATTTGTGTTTGTGATGTCTATTTTCCCTATTTAAAATTTTAAATTAATAATTACAAACAGATCTTTTAAGCCATAACTTATAACTTTACAAATTATTTATAAAAAATAAAAATGTATTTTTACTGTTCATAGTTACATCCAGTCCAGATCATGCTGGAGTCCTAGGGAAATACACAACTGAAGTATTAATATATAGCCCACAGATGGTCATGATAACCACCACAAGCAATCCAAAAATTGGTGGGCGAAACCCTGTAACTCTTGTAAATTGGATTTTTCTTTTCTCTTTTACAATTAAAGTGCTGGGCTTAACTTTGTTAGTCTTATATTCATGCCCAACTTAAAACCAGGTGATTGGACTGTACCCGATCTAATTACTTAGAGCTTTGAACTATTTACTATTTCTCCTCTCTCAGAATGTGGAATTTTTATTACAATTATTACTATGAATAGGTCAACCAAAAATGTAGGTATTTATCTGGAATGTTCTAATGAGAATAGCAGAACTACTCTTTGTGCCATCCTTGTTAAAACTCAAGAACCAGAACTGATAAAACTTCAGGCTAAACGTTTATTCAGGTGTTAAATGTGAGGAATGGAAGTGGGAGGAGATCACACCATATGTGGATGTAACATTAATCTCTCTCTTTTTCAACACAGTAACATCTTGGCTACCTAGCATATCGAGGAGTAAAGCATTATGTGTGATCTGACTAGATGAATAGTTTATCCACTTAACCACCAAATTTTATTTATTTTTTATTCATAATAAAATTTTAGAAACTTATGGGAACATAATGTTGTGGATAATGGCTGAGAAAATGAGCTTTGAAATCAGCAGTTAAAATAATGTGCTTGAATCTGGTACTGCTATGTACTGCTTGCGACTAAGTAACTTATCCTTTCTAAATCATAGTTGCCACATCTGTGAAAAAGAAGGAAATATCTATATTTTCATGGCTGATGTTAGAGTGTTTGGCAAAGTGCTTTGCTTCACCGCATTATATCATTAATATATTAATGATAATAATGTGATTACCATGTTGGTGTTTGGCATTCCGGTACGCTGGCTCTAAAATAGTATTTTTGGTGAAGTAATACCTGTATTTCAATTCATCCGTCCGCGATTTTATGCACCCTGCTTAGTTTCCGATTCCTCTTCCCTTCCCCTTTTCTTCCTCTGACTTTCCTTATACTGCATTTCTTCATCAAAGTCTTTCTTGCTTTTCTTCAACCCTCCTCATCTGTAACTCCCCTTCCCTTGTCCCTCCCACCCCCATTTTTCCACCCCAAAAGAAAGACATGCAGATCTGGCTGGGAGAACTTGCAACTGATAGATACCCTCACCAGTGAAGAATGGAGGTAGATGGCTGGTAGGAAAAAACTGTTAAATACTTCATCAAGGAGCAAAGCTGGAAGCACTGCCCTGGGGCTGGGGTCTGAGAGGAAGGAAGGTAGTGCAGCCCAGTGAAGGTGAAGGACAGGCACAGCCAGGAGTGGCCACAAGGACCCTAAGCAACTCTAAAGTTGAAGGATATCCCTAAAAGGCTATTATTTTAGTTTAAAAAAAAAAAAAACTGAAATCATTTGTCTTGAGATCAAAGTTTAAGAACTCAAAAATTTAAGGTGACTTGCTGAACCAAACTCTTCTCTACTGAAGGGTTACATGCTGCATTAGGATTTTGAATTGAATAACCTTGTGTTCACGTGGAAGGAGTTTTCTTTCTCTATCCATAATCCTCAGGAGTGAAAAAATGGACAGTGCACCAAAACAAGGCCTTTATTACAAAAAATTTTTATTCAAGTTGAAAGACTTTTTGAATACGCAAAGTTTGATCCTGATAGTAGTGAATTTAATGCAGAAAATTGGACCAGAATCTCCATCTTTACCAGTGGAACTGAAGCAGTGAAAACTGGCTGGAAAAGCTGTTTTGGAAATAATAGCTAGAGCTCTTTTTCAATTAAAAAAAACTTGATGTTTCTACATAAACACACATAAATTCAAAAAGTTTTCCAGCATTATCAAACCAGAGGTGGATTTATTTGAAGATAGAGTCTGAAGAAAGTGTTTGAAGCTAATTTATAATTATCCCATCACCATTCCCCCAACTCAGAAATATGTTTCTTTAGCAGCTGGGAAAATTTACATAAAAATATAGTCAGATTTTGATGATGACACCAAAAAAAAAAAAGGTTTAAATGATCATTAATTTTCCAGTTGTTATTATTAACAAGTTATTTATTTTAGTCTATTTTATATAGGGTTTATTCTTAACACTATTTTTATTTTACTACCAGTAATGCTAAAATGATTGTGTTTAATATTTATATTTTATAAATTTATATTTTTTATTTTAAATGTTTCTAAGTTTTTATATTTGAGACATATTAAATATCTGGTATCACTAATTTATGTTTTTGTGAATTCATAACACTTTTAAATAAAGTATTAGTATCAATATGCAAAGTAAACACTTTCACTTTGCTACAGTGTGCAATCTCTCTTTTAGAAGATGTCTAAGTCATACTTCACATGAGACCTAAAAGATGAGAAGGTTTAGCCAAATAAAGAGGAGTTACGGAAAAAATGTTCTAGGCAGCATTTTTCAGATCAGAAAAGGCATAGTAAGTTGAACAACTGAAAGAGAATTTCATTATAGGTGGTTCTTCTCAGAGTTTAGAAGAATGAGAGAGAGGTCTGAGTTGAGGCTGGAGTGATAGGCTGGCAGCAGGTTCTGCCGACCTTTGGGAAGCCATGAAAAGTATCTAAGAAACTAAGGATTTTAAGCTGAGTAGTGGTTGATCAGATTTGCATTTTAAAAAGATCCTTTGGCCTCTATGTGCACAGTTTGGGTAAAAACAAACCAGTTAGAAGACCATTACAAACACTCAGGCAAGTGATGACTGGGATAAATCAGTGGCAGCGGGATGGGAAAACATGGACCAATTTGAGAGGTATTTTGGAACTAGAATTCACAGGGCGTGGCAGTGGGTCTGGCCTGAGCAACTGTGTGATGGTGGTAGCAGTTGCCAGACTGGGGCTGCAGGGACAACTACGTAGGTTTATGTGGACTAACAGAGTTCCATTAGGTAGATGCAGAGATCTCAAGCTTAGAGGAGTCTGGAATGGACCTGGGAACTTTTGAGAGTTGTCGACATGGAGATGGCAGTTGAAGTTCTGAGCATGGATGGAATATTCAAAAAAGAAAAAGAAGGGAAACTGAGCAAGAACAGCCAGAGTGGTAGAAGGAAAATCAGAAGAGGGTGACGTCGCAGGAACCAGGAAGTAAGAATGTTTCTAGAAAAAATGAGATAATCGTCTGTGCTAGATGTCATGGAGTTTGTACGAGGTAAGGACCCAAAGTACTATTTGTTTTAACTTTGAGGCAGCCATTGGTGACCTGTGCAGTGAAAGTCAGGTGACAATAATTCTGAAGCGATGAATTAGGCAGCTATTTCAGAAAGTTTCCAGTGAACAAGGGAAAGAGGAGATAACTCTTCAGTTCTGAAGGGTGATAAGAAGTTGAGAGTAAGTGTATATTTAAAGGTGATTAAATGATGATGGGAATTAGCAAGTTAGAAGGAAGAAGTTGAAGATAGAGAGTGATCAAGGCCTCAGAGTCCCTGGGAAGGTGGGATGAGCAGAGTCCAGGATGTAGTGGGGAGGCTTTGGACTGTAAGGAAAGGAAGCAAGAGTCTGGATGCAGGTAAGTTTGTGGGAATGATGGCGGTGATGAGAAAGTTTGCTTCTGAAATGGCTTATTTCCTTTGTGATGTAGACATACTGTCTTGTCATTTGCCAAGAGTGAGGAAAAGGTAGGTAGGGGGAGGTTGAGGGAGAATAGAGAATGTTTGCAACATCTGCTGTGGAGAGAGAGCTGACCAGGGAAAGCTTGAGCACGAGGACAACTTGAGGTTACTGAGGTTGAATTGATAGCTGCCCTGTATCTGTGAATTTCTCCAGCAGCTGAGAACAGCCATCCCACCTGCCCATCCTGAGGTACGTGGGATGTATTTGAGGAGTTTCTAGAAAGTCAGGTTTCAGTTGAGTCCATGATGCGTAAGGGGCAGATAATGAGTGTGACTCGTGCTCATCTTGGATGCATCCGCCATTGTTCTGTGCTGCAGTATCAAAATACCCTCCGCAGTTACTGAAGTGTGTTAAGCTCTTTGCTCCTTCAGTCAATGGCCCCAGACTGCTGTCTTGTTTTTCTTTAAGTTCTTGTCTGCTTTTTTATACTATTTCTGTCTCCTCCCTTTCTGTTTTCTTCCTTGTTGTCAGTTGTTCTATCACATGCTGTCTGCATGCAAGTCTGTATCAGCCCTACACCCTGGACTTTGTCAACATCTGGAGTTATCACACCTCTGAAATAAAGCCGTGGGCTTGAAGACCAGACAACCAAGCTTATTAGAATTGTGTGCAAAGTAAGAGTAAATAATCTGAGTGTGATTCTCATGTGCTGTGCTTTGAGGGTGTACATGAGTGTTTATACATGAATTTTGTGACATTTATTGGGTTGTTTCTCAGTTGTCCATATGAGATGTTTGTTGCGTGTATTCCCATTGTGATTTTATTTTGAATTTCCATGGATTATGATAATATTCTTAGAAAGCTCTCAATATTTATAATTATATCTTTTGTAATTGTGCTTTAGTACTTGCAAAGTATATTCATATGCATTACTTAAATTTCAAAACTACATGATTAGACATGTTATACTATTATTTCTTATTATTCTCATGGATTTTCAAATACTTACATATTTTGTATGGAAATAACATGTATTTTCAAATATTTATGCATTTCATATGAGAATAATGTACCATGTCACAACTCGGTCATTTAGCTGTGTCACATGTAAATGAAATAGAACAATGTGAAGTAGTTTGGAGCTTTGAAAATTAAATTATGTACTCTAGCTTTTCATATATTTCCATGTTTTATCAGCTTTCTCATCTGTGAACATCTCATGTATATATTAACAATTTTAATTTGTATAAAGACATATTAAGACATAATTAAAGACATATATACTTGCACAGTAAATATCACTTTTAAACATTTTCTATAAATTAACTCTGATTTTGACCTTCCTGTTTTGCCAGGAGGAAGGTAAATTCAACACCAGGTACTTAGAGGTTTTGTGCTAAGGTTCGGGGCCTTGGGCTGTGCCAGGACATTGAGGACAGGACCCTGGCTCACCAGTCACCTGGGCCCAGAGCCCTGGGTCCTGCCCCCGCCCCCGTGGAGCACCTTGAAGCTCTTTCCTCTGAGCTCCATCTTATGTGGGCTGCCCCAGAGCAGAGAGCTGCTCAGTGACTCGCATGCATTCCTCTCTCTAATCCAGGGAATCTTTTTCAATCTGGGGAAAACCCTCTCTCCTCAAGCTCTGTTTTCGATAGGTTTCATTTTCTTTTCTTTTCTTTTTTTTTTTTTTTTTTTAAACCAAAAGCTAAAAAGCCTGGACACAAACCTTTTCTTAGGCAAGGAAGCACATACACCATAGCCTATTTAAATGGTGGGATATAGGGAGAAAACACAAGTTCCTTTTGAGAAATAGTAATTTGTAGAGTGGTAAAAAAACCAACAAGCCACCTCTATTCAATGTCATCTCCTCTGGAACTAAACCTGCGCTGCTAGGTCTTTGTTTTTATAACTCACTGAAGAATATTAATATTTGTTAAATGTTTACATTTTATCAATACATTTTTCTGAGTGGTGATCTGAAATACCGAGCATAATATAACATTTCCAAAGTGTTAGGTAAATTTTCTAACTTTGTTTTGTCTTATTTTACCTAAGAACACTGGAACTATTTTGGGGCTGATGAGAATCTTGGTCCGGTGGCTGTGAGCATTCGAAGGGAAAAACCAGAAGAAATGAAAGAAAATGGATCTCCATATAACTACCGAATAATTTTTAGAACTAGTGAGGTAAGTTGCAAATGAGAGAGGTTTGAGGCTTAACGGAAGTGGGGAAAAAAATAGAGTAGTAGCAGTGGCAAAGCAGTTAAATTTAATAGCACAGGGTTACAAATGTCTTTGAATTAACAAAGACCCCTTTCATTAATTCTGGTGGTGATAGAGGTAGACAAGAGGTTTAGATCTGAAGCTGAATCTAATCTTGCTTTTTGTCTAGCTCTGGATAGATGCAGTAAATGGGAGTTTTGATTCAGGGACAGATATGTCTGTTAAGTGTGGCCCAAGGAAATCGAAGCCCTCAGAATCCCAAATGGGATATTGCGTGTCTTGCTTAGGGCAGCCGGAAAGCACCAGGCCAGCTTGAGGAGCTGGGGTACGGATAAGAGGAGGCTCCTGAAGACTTCCACTCTTGTGATCTGTTGCTTAGGTCATTTCTGGACTGAAGAAGAGGGAAGAAGATGCTTCTTCCACTTTCACTTTACAATCTCTTGGACCTATTCTCTGGGACCTGGAATGCAAGCTATTTGAACCAGGGGCTATCTAATTGTGGAAGAAACAGGCTCTTGGAGCTCCTTAGGAATCGAAATACACATAATTGTATGAGTCTTTATTTTAAAATGAAACTTGGATTAAAAAAGAAATTTAAAAAATACAAGAAAATAACCTATGCAGCATTTTTTTTTTTTAAACTCATGAACAACTTTTGGCACCATGAGATTCTTCTTTGACTTTTTTCTAATCTTGTATAGTTGGGCCAGTTATCAATTTATTGCCTCTCAGTTCCTAATTCTCTTTAGGGTTTTTGTTATGCATTAAGCCTGATACTCCCGTGAGGTATCTAGAAAATAATGGTTTCGAAACTACTTTAAATAGGGCATTTGGCTTCATTTCCCCCATTGAATGCAAAGCAAATTTCAGGGGTTGGCTTCACTTAGTAATTGTTCCTAAGCTCAAACTCTGGGGAAATTAAAAATAGGCGTTTTAAAGACAAGACTTTAATATCTAATGTGTTGTTTATAGTGGCCAGAGAGAAATGAACTAACGTGCTCTGTGTACATTTTCTCCATGTCAGAGCTAATCGTTAAGCAGTGTAAATTCTTTTGTTGAGCAGGAAAGGCACAGAAAACATACTATGTTTTGGAAATGTATGCAGGTAGTTGCTTGGTCTAGATTCCCAGATCCTACCAGATTTCTAGAAGCCTCAGTTACCTTATTTCCAAGTGCTATTGTCTGTCTTGTTCTGTTCTTTTTTCCTTCCCAAGGCCACTCCGATTGAAGTCCCCATCATAGTCTTCCTTGTCTATGTTTTTATCCATCTAAATTCATCTTATTGCCACTCGCCCATCCCTTCCTTCATGCCGGAGGTTGAAGTTTTTCAAGTCGGTTCTTTCTCTCTCGGATCCTGTCACTGGCTTCCAGGCATTCGCTTCTCAGCGTGCCTTGCAGGCACTGCACATGTCCCCAGGCTCTCCCCCAGTGTTAATGTCTGTCCTAAACCCTGCTGTGGTCTGTGAACCACACCGACTCCTGCCTTTCCCGTCTCTGTTCTCTCCCCTCTTGCTGTCTTGGCCCGAAATGTTCTACTTGCGCCTCCCTCCAGTTTTATGGTCATAGGGTTCCGTCCTTTTCCTACTAACCCATTTGAGTGAGTTATGTCCCTTGGGTCTGTTTCCTTAGCCCCTGATTGAAAGGTTCGAGTCACATGCTGTTCCAAAAACCATTACCACTTGTGTTTTATGTTCAGATGTTCAGTTCCTGGCAATCTTCTTATTCTTTTGTTCAGGCCAGAAACTATTTCCTCTCTCTTGCCCCCCAGGTCTGGTCTGTCAGCAACACTTGTTGATTTTGTCTTCAAAATACATCCAGAACTCAACCACTTCTCCCACCACCCCCTGGCTAGGCCTGGTCCTCATCTTGCTCTGAGAACTGGTCTCCCTGCTTCTGCCAGGAAGCCTTTCTACCCAGCAGGGATCCTTTTGAAATGTAATCCAGATCTTGCCATTGCTCAGTTCAAAATCCACCAAGTGTTCTCTATATCCCTCTGAGAAAAAGCCAGTGTCCCTGCTCTCCTAGGAGACCATGCTCATCTGCTTCCCAGTTGTCCCTCCCATCTCAACTCCGGTAACTACTCCTGGCTCCCTCTCTTCCGGCCACACCAGCATCCTTCCCCTCTGGGATGGCTCAGGACTCCTCTGCCCCAGGGCTCTGATGCTCCCTGATGCTCCTGTTGCTGTTTCTCCCCCGGGCATCTCCTGCCTCCTTTCTTTCCATCCTCACTCCTAAGTTTCTACTCCCTACCCATTTCATATCCAATTCGATGCTTTATTTTTCATTGATACTTAGCATTATCTTATACATTATACTTATTTCTTTTGTTTGCTTTTAATCACCCTCCCCACTAGGATGTAAGCCCCAAGGGTAGGACTTCCATCTGAGCTGTTCCTTACTGTGTGCCTGTTGCCTGAGGTAGCACCTTCTCCCTCTTCCTCCCTCCCTCCTTCCTTCCTTCATCCCTTCCTCCCTTCATCCTTTCCTCCCTTTCTTTCCCCATTTTCCTCCTCCTTTTCCTCCCTCCCTCCCTCCTTTTCCTTTCTCTAATGTTTAATTACCACTAGCTTTTCTGTAATTTTTTCTTTCCAATAAAAAATAATCCTTAAATGTGGTTTAATTGTAATATTTTTATAAGGCTTTTGACAGAAATATTTGTGGACATTGGTCCCTGTCCCTGACTCCTGGACCTTGTGGGAGAGTTACCTCAATCTCTCTGTTGGAGCCAGTTGACTAGATATGTAATGAAATAAGATGTAACTTGTATCAGGGGCTTCTCCTGTTACTTATTTCTCTGCTGATAAATACATCAAGAAAAAAAGGAAAACAAGGTCGTTATAGTGACATCCCAGTGGCTATGGTAAATGGCATCAAGATAACAGAAATACAAACAAATGTCTTTCATTTCAATACAAGTAAACATTGCAAAACACAAACAAAAGAAGACCTTACGTATATTTGTAAGGCATAGCGTAAGGCATAGCAGTTTATGCACAAAACTTTATGGCATTTGAGTGGTTTGTTTGTTTGTTTGTTTTTGTTTTTTGCATGTGAGTGTTTTTAAGCATAGGAACACGAGGACTTATGAGAGCTCACTTCATGTTTCTGGAAGTCATTAACAAAAACATCGGTAATCCTAGTGATTCGGATGTGAGAAATGACTCATCTTTTTTCTCGTCTGCTTTGGCTTTCATGAAGTTAGCTGCTGTCTTTCTGTGGCTCAGCTATTGGGCTCTTCCCTTCATGAGATAATCCGTGCCTTGGGACAGGGAACCACAAAGGCCAGGAGTATTCTCTGAGTAGAAGCCAAGACCAGAAATGGGAGTCATAGCATCCTGAGCCTTCCGCTCTCCCCAGCTCGGCCGGGCCTCGCCTTCCACCCCACCCTGTGTTCCCCTTAGGTCCAACTATAGCAGTCGCTCTTTCCCACGCACACCCTGTTTTGTTCGACCTCCACACCTTTGCCCCTGTTCTCTCTGATGTTTTCTTTTCACAGAAATCGTTCTTATGTTTCATGGCCCTTTTTTAATGCCACCTCTTCCACTAGGGCCTTTCCTTATACCCTGAGCCACTGTGATCCGTTCTCTGCCTTTGGACTGTCTTAGGACCTCACCTTGTAACTTCCTTAGTGCATTCGTCCTTCCCAGATTGCGTTTGTGTGTTTCTGACCTCTCACCCTCTTACACGCCACATGCATCCCTCAGCGTGTACGCTCCACCCCCGAATAGCTTTGGTAGCTCTTGTGCAGTATCATGCCTGGCAACCTACATGCTCAGTGTAAACGTGTTCCATTGGATGGGTTTTTTTCTTATGTCACCATACGGTATTTAAATTATGTTAACAACTTTGCCACGTGGAAATTTTTAGAAATTAAAACTACTTTAGGCTTCATGTCTGGTTAACTTTTCTCTAACAAATCATCATTACATAGGGAAATGCTTTTGCTGAAGATATTAACAGAAGGTATTTTAAGAATGGAAGGTATTTTAAGAAATAAGGGAAAATCTAAAGTAATTTCAGATGCTGTTGCCTGTACTGCTATGCTAACTATAGTCATTGTCTTGTCGTAGCAGCATTTGGGGATATGAATAGTTTATGCTTGTCGACTGCATTATGAAATTTAAAACCTATCCCCCCTTTACCTTTTATAATTCAAAAAGGTTTAACATCCAGATGGTAAGTACTTATCCTTCAGATACTTCTGGGATATCGTCTTCTTAATTTCCTGTTAGTGGGCTTAGTGGCATTATATAGTCATGTAGAGATCTTGATGTTTATTGATCTCTTTAAGGAAATGTTGTATTTGGCATTTAAGTAAATACCTTTGGAAGGCTTTGAGTTCCCTTGGACTTACCTAGGTCTTCTTGAAAGTATTGACCTTGTTTTCCGTGTATATCTTATCCCACTTCTCATCCTTTCTCCCTCAATGACGTAACCAATCATACATCATTCCCCAGGCCTATAAGGAGCCCGCGGTCTAGGCCTGCAGTGTGTGTGACATGCGTTCAGCCATCTCAAAGCCCCAGAGAGGCCTCACCACAGCACCTCTCTCTCTTTCAGCTCATGACACTGAGAGGTTCGGTCTTGGAGGATGCCATTCCCTCGACGGCCAAGCACTCGACAGCCAGAGGGCTGCCTCTGAAAGAAGTGCTGGAGCACGTGATTCCCGAGCTCAATGTCCAGTGCCTGCGGTTGGCCTTCAACACTCCCAAGGTCACGGAACAGCTCATGAAACTGGATGAACAAGGGGTGAGTTGGGCATTCCAAGAACATTCTTGCGGCTCAGCTTTTCTGCTAGGCTTCCAGAACACAGACCTTAATATAGGTTTTTTTTGATGGGGAAAACTGATACCATTTACTGTGAAAAATAATTCTCTTTGCAGTTACTCATTTTCTTTCCTCTTTTTTCTTTTCTTTTTTTTTTTTTTTTACTCTCTGAACTCTGAACATGTCTTTTCTGATGAAATTCTTTGTCAGAATTGAACACTAAGGTACTTAAACTATGTTCAGCTCTTTTGGTAGTCTTCCATACATGCAATGAATTTTTCATGTATCTGGGAATAAGTTGTAGCAATAATAATTATACAGTACAGTAATAATAATATTACACTAATAACAATACAGGCATAATAATAAGTTGTAGAACAGGGTTCAGACACAGTCTGCCTGAGAGCCTGTGTGTTAGCCACTATACCACACTGTTCTTAAAAGCTTAGATTTTTAAAGTCTGTTAATACCACAAAGATATATTTTAGCCAAGATTTTTAAATATAAAATTT
>NW_012150840.1:11834992-11841084 GCF_000956105.1 Propithecus coquereli
GCTCAGGCTGGTTTCGAACTCCTGAGCTCAAACAATCCGCCCGCCTCGGCCTCCCAGAGAGCTAGGATTACAGGCGTGAGCCACCGCGCCCGGCCTTAACATGAAAATTTGAAGCACTCTGTATGCTTCAGAACTATGGTTCCCAACCACTGGGCCCTGGACTGGTACTGGTCTGTGGCCTGTTAGGAACCGGGACCCACAGCAGGTGATTGGTGGGCCAGCGATCAAAGCTTCATCTGTATTTACAGCCACTGCCCATCACTCGCATCACTGCATAAGCTCTGCCTCCTGTCAGATCAGCAGCAGCATTAGATTCTCATAGGAGCTTGAACCCTACTGTAAACTGCGCATGCAAGGGATGGATGTAGGTTGCATGCTCCTTATGAGAATCTAATGCCTGATGATCTCAGTTAGAGCTGAGGCGGTGATGCTAGTGCTGGGAAGTGGCTGCAAATACAGATTATCATTAGCAGAGAGGTGTCTTTTGTTCATTTTCTTGGGTTTTTTTTGCAAGGCAAGCATGAAACGAAGTTTGTTGAGGAAGGACAAGATAGGTTTACAGGGCAAGAGCAAGACACATTTGCCACAGAGGATGAATGGGCCCCTTGTCGTAACAAAAAGGCCCAGCAGGAAGGTTTGACTGCACAATAAATGTAATTAATGCACTTGAATCATCCCAAAACCACTGCCCCGCCACCCCCAATCCATGGAAAAATTTTCTTCCATGAAACCGGTCCCTGGTGCCAAAAAGGTTGGGGACCACTGCTTCAAAAGACTACTGATACATAAACTTAACTATTTTGGGTGCTGTTTTCCAGTAATATTCTGGACATTTATTCTAACAAAAGAATAGAAGAATGATGAATTAGGTTCAACTTTATTACTCATTTTTATTACTTTGCTTATCCAGAAGAGTAAAGACAGACATTGGATAATACAGTCATATATGTAACATTCTAAATATAGATTAAAACATTATTTTATATAAAGGATTTATTGCTGTTTCCCTTGTTTTATCTATATTAAATTAAAAATTGATACCCCAATTACAGACATTTTATGGGCTTTCTGGCACATTTTGTGCCCTCCGTTAGTGATTGTAAAATGTTGAACTGCAGATGATTCTAATCTGTGATGAATGCTTTATGGTCCCATCCATGCAAGGAAAGATGAGGACACTATAATGAGTTGAACTTAAAGTTAAATTTATTTAATTCACAAAACTGGCCATTACTCTGAAATTATGGCCTGCCTATTCTTGGGGGTATTAAAATATTCCTTCCTTCATAAATTATTAATGATAATAAATGATAGTTGTTTTCTTTAATGCCTTCCCTAGGCAAGATTAAAAGTTGGCAATCAGAATCAGTCTCTTCAATTTTACTTTGGAAATAAGTGCCTTAAATATGTTATCCCATTTAACAGGGGTTTTATTATTAGATAGGAGATTTTCTAGGCAGTAGAATCTAGAAGTTTAAAGCGAGCTGTTCTATATGAGCAGCTCCATATCTGAACTAAAGGGCACCAGCACTTGGCCTCTGCCTTTTCCATCTTCACACACAGCACTCAGAGCCGGGATGGTGCTGACATAAAACAGATGACGCGCATATTTAGGCTTCTAGTCTGGGGAGTAATTTTTCGGTAGGAGATCTCATTAATGCCTTGGGATTATTTTGAGAAACTGATTATTTTGGTGCCTTTACAAATACAGATTTTAAAAGGGAAATGCTTATAAGTGCAGTGGATTACGCATATGAGTCATTGCAAAGCATTTTTAGTTTCCATCTGTGTCGTCATATTTTAAAATTTCCAGCTTTATATATCTTTATATTTAAAGAGATTCATAGTGCGATACCAGGAAACTGGACTCACTAAAAGGAGCTTTCAATCTCCCTTTACGTTTTATTTAAATGATTCCTTTGATATCTTTTCTATTCTTTATTAAATGACTTACATAATTATGCTTGGAAAAAGAAACCACAATTTGTTTGCTGTATTGTGGCATTTTTGCCTTTCAAATCTTTGGGGCTTTATTTCATTTTACCACTATGAAAAGCTAAAACGAACAGGAGAACAAATTAAAATTTTATCTATAAAATGTAAAAGAAAACATTGCACAAAAATCTAATAATTTGTTTTTCATTTGACTTGACAAGGACATATGGGAGCTGAAGCAGGCATTTCAACTCCTGAAGAAATTAATTTTGGAAAATGAATATATGCTTTGTAGCTTATCCAAGCTTTCACATGTTCCTTCTTCATGCCTTTCTGGGTCTGTCACTATTTATTGATGTCCATTTTTGTTGTCATAAAAAAATGGCAATGAGACAATAAAACTAACCTGCCTGTATTTTCACACCGGCAAGAATTTAGAGCACTTTGTGCCTGAGAAAATTTGTATCAACACTGGATTTAGTTTACCATTCATGTTCCTTGACTTTCATTTACAGTATTAGATAATTGGGGATATGTCTCATGATAAAGACAAAGTAGATAAATGTATGTTTCATTACTATAGTATTCTAATCACTCTACTGGTATCATCTGATTTAATCCTCACAGCAGCCCATGTGGTAGGTCCCAGTTATTGACCTATTTTATGTTCAAGGGTAATAGGCTTACAGAAGTTCTCTGTGCCATTTTTCTTCCCTCTCATCTCTTAGTCGTCTTAAACACTGGATACACATTTGCATAAAACTACTTTTCTTTTTTAAGATTTTCAAGGCCCCTGTACTTTTGCATATCTTGAATTATTTTGATCCTTAAAACTATGTTGTAAAGTATTGGTTCTTTCATTATCTAATCAACTATTTAATAATATGGCCATTTCAGTTACTTTTAAATTCACAATATTAGAGCCATTTTTCTTCAACAATCATTTAAAAAATGCCTGTATCTCATTTATTGTGTGCAAGGGGCATGGAAAATTATCATGTCAAGCCCTGGTTTTTTTTGTTGTTTTTTTTATTCCAGAATATTACAAGGGTACAAACATTTTGGTATGTGAATTGCTTTTGTACAGTTTGAGTCAAAATTATAAGTGTGCCTATCACCGAGATAGTGTGCGTTGTACCTGTTAGGTGTGAATTTACCCACCCCTTCCTTCCCCCCCCCACCTGCTTGATTTCCATTGAATTTTACTTCCATATGTGCATTTGCGTGTTGATCGATTAGTTCCAATTTAATAGTAAATACGTATGGTGTTTGTTTTTCCATTCTTACAATACTTCACTTAGAAGAATGGTCTCCAGTTCCATCCAGGTGGTTACAAAAGGTATTAGTTTACCATTTTTTTTATGACTGAGTAGTACTCCATGGTATACATATACCACATTTTATTAATCCACTCATGTATTGATGGGCACTTGGGTTGATTCCACATCTTTGCGATTGTAAATTGTGCTGCTATAAACATTCAAGTGCAAGTGTCTTTTTGATAAAATGACTTTTTTTCCTTTGGGTAAATACCCAGTAGTGGGATTGCTGGATCAAATGGTAGTTCTACTTTTAGTTCTTCGAGGTATCTCCATACTCTTTTCCATAGAGGTTGTACCACTTTGGAGTCCCATCAGCAGTGTATGAATGTTCCTTTCTCTCCACATCCACACCAGCATCTGTTGTTTTGAGACTTTTTGACAAAAGCCCTTCTCACTGGAGTTAAGTGATATCTCATTGTGGTTTTGATTTGTGTTTCCCTGATGATTAGAGATGTTGAGCATTTTTTCGTATGTTTATTGGCCGTTAGTCTTTCGAAAAGCTTCTGTTCATATCTTTTGCCCACTTTTTAACAGGGTCGTTTGATTTTTTTCTTGCTGATTCACTTGAGTTCTTTGTAGATTCTGGTTATTAGCCCTTTATCCCAGGGACTCCAAGGCTGAGGTGGGAGGATCACTTGAGCCAGGAGTTCGAGGCTGCAGTGAGCTATGACTGCATCACTGCACTCCAGCCTGGGTGACAAAGCGAGACCCTGTCTCTTAACAGAGAAGAAAGAAAAGCAATATTATATTAACTGTTGATAATAAGATAATAACTTATTCATAGCCCTTTACATGCATTATCTCATTTCATCTTTATAAACATCCAATGAGAGAGCTTCTATTATAGCTGATATATATTTTGCTTACTTTCACAAGTAAACATAACTGTTTCAAATCCAATAAATGCTTTTTGGGTACGACTCTTTGCAGATTGTTAAATACTATAGAGAATAAATAGGCTAGTAAGACATAGTCCTTATCCATGAAGGAGACAAGGTCATAAATTATTGTAATGGATGTCAGGGTTAATATAATGGGTATAATAGGAGAATTGCAAACAAAGAGCAGTGAAGGTGTGAGCCGGTAGGGACAAGTCATAATTGGTAGCTGGATCAGAATGAGATGGGCCTTGGCAGGGAAGAGGATTTCATCAGGCCAGAGAGTAAGCGGTAGGGTGGTCCAGACTGAGAACAGTGAGAAAGAACAAAGCACAGAAGGACAAAAGCCTGCAGTGTGTTCATGGGAGGCAGCAAGTGGTCCAGCTGAGCGGGAGTGTGAGGCACATGTAAGGGAGTAATAAAAATAGATGATTTTTATTGAGTAGTGACTAAGCCAGGCACTGTGTGAAGCGATTTACTTGAATTACTTAAGCCTCAGATGTATGTACTATTATTGTTCCTGTTCTATGGACACCGTTCTGTGGCACTGAGGCACAAAGAGGCTGATCACAATTAGGTTCTGTGGAAGCTGGTCTTAAATGCAGGCACTCAGACTCCAGAGCCGGCATTCTTAACCCATGCACTCTACACACCAGCCTCCTTTCCCTCCCTTTGAGTGGGAGAAGAGACTGGAAAGATGGGTCCAAGCCTTCCTGCTGCAGACTGCAAGGCCCAATATTCAGTATAACTTATTAAATCCAAATAAAATTGGAGTAGGGCTGGTTTATAAATATTTAAAGTACAATTTCCAGTTTGCAGTAGAGAAAATTGGTAGTCCTGTTTTCATTAGGAAATGTCAGGTTTCATGTACACAGTAGTAATTTTGCCAAAATGAGTATTATCTTCAGATGTTTGTTAAAAATGCAGAGAAATGAAAGTATTTATTGGGTCCTCAAATTTTAAAAAAGTGGCCTTTCAAGTTATTGAAGTTAGAATAAGGGGGAAAGTGATCATATTTAATTAATGTCTGCAATATGTATCTCAAGAATGGATGTAAGGAAACAATGTTTATGTGGTAATGAATAGCACTGACCCTTTGATTAAGGACATGAATAAAATTCTTTGCTGACTTAGCCTATTCATTGCCATGTTGCATTATTTGATTGTGAGGATAAATGAGTTTGACCAGCCACTTTCTCTTTGATTCAGATAGCTAGTTTTGAAAAATGGCCCATAGGGGAAATATTTTGTCCCAAGCTGATTCCCTCTAAATGAAGCTTTGGCAGAACAATCGCCATTCTTAGAATTTTAATCTTCTCTTAGATTATGATATTAGCTAATGCATGGTTAGAGTTCAGATGGCTCCCATATTGGTTCTAGACAACTCATGGACCTGCATGTACTTTCTCAGGAAGAAAATATTCGTGACAGCCATCAGATCAGGGGAAGAAGGCAGTGGCATCCATAGCTTTGCCTTGTCTGTTCACAAATAGTGATTACTCTGCACTGGCCAATCCCCATTCTTTTGCCTGGCTGGGGCTGGAAAGGATGACAGGATGAAGTCCTTTCCGCCGAGAAGATTCTGTGATTAATGTGACTGACAGCATTAGCATTTGGAAGACATGATGTGTCTCCATGCTATGGTAGGGCTGCAGTTTGTGGCGATGGAGCACAAAGCACTGCAAGACTAAGAGACACATGCAGTGAGGATTCTTGGTTCACCATCCCAAAAGACAGAGTGACTGATGGCAGATATTTCCGTCTTCATGACTTTAAATTGTGGATTGTGTTTTAAATTCTGTTTTAAGACAAAAAGTGAAACTTCTAAAAATACAAAAAAAAAAAAAAACAAAAACAAAAAACTATAGGACTTACCTTAAAGGTAGTAGCTTCAAGTGGTCCAAAAATCAAAGTAGTATGACTGTGTTTACTATTTCCACCCTGTTCCTCTTACCCT
>NW_012150840.1:11842329-11866523 GCF_000956105.1 Propithecus coquereli
CCCCAAAAGTCTATTCTGTTTAGCCAAAGGGCCAGAAACAGCATAACCTTGGAAAGGCAGAAAACTTTAAAACAAGAACCACTCTGCTCCAACTGAGCACCACAAAAGCCCCCACAGCCCTTGCTCCTCCCCAGCCCTTGCTGAGGTATTGTTAGAGAAGACTAGGTGGGGAGCTTGGACTCTCATCCCTGTGGAGTGGTCCTGAGGCATGCTTGGGTGGTATCATAGGAGGCCTGGTGGAGAATCAGGATATTTAGCATAGGCAGCAACAATATCTGACCTAGGTGTCAGGGAAAGTCACATGGGGAATAGTAATTATACACCCCTTCCCCCTCCCAACCAGGGTGGGAGCAGCAGAGACCTATTAGGAAGTCGTAACTGCCAACCCTCCCTAGCAGTAACAAGGTGCTCCTTTTTCTTAGATGCCAGTGGAGTCCAAGGGGGAACCTGACTTCCACCTCTACCTGGCAGTGTCACTTTTCCCATACCAGAGTGGTGGTAGAGGAGCCCTGCAAAATAGAAGATTTAAAAAATAAGGTGAAGAGTCTCATAATTTAATATCCAAAATGTCTAGATTTAAATTTCAAATCACCATTCATACCAACAATGAGGAAAATCTCAACTTGAGAGGAAATTCAACCAGCACATGCCAACACTGAGATAAGACAGATGTTAGGATTATCTAACAATGATTTTATAATAGCCATCGTAAAAATGCTTCAATGAGCAATTACAAACATGTTTTTAAAAAATGAAAAATAGGAAGTCTTAGCAAAGAAATAGAAGATATTAATAAAAAGCAAATGGAAATGTTAGAACTGAAAAGTACAATAACCAAAATTTAAAAATCATTAGATGGGCTCAACAAAATGGAAGGGATAGAGGAAAGAACCAATGAACTTGAAGATGGAAAAATAGGAATCACCAAATCTGAATAATGAAAAGTAGACTGGGAAAAAAATGAGTAGAGTCTTGGGATTGGTGGAACTGTAACAGAATACTTCACAATTGTGTCATCAGAGTTTTAGAAGGAGAGAAGAAAGAGAACAGGTCTTGAAAAAGTTTTCCCAAATTTGGCAAAAGACGTAAACTCACAGATTCGAGAAGCCGAGCAAAACCCAAACAGGATAAACACAAATCCATAGTAAGATACATCATAATCGAATATCTGAACACTAAAGACAAAAACTCTTGAAGGAAGCAAAAGAGACATGATACTTTATCTATCTAAGAAAAATAATTTGAAAGACAAAGATTTTTCATCAGAAACTGGAAGCCAGAGGAAGTGGCACAATATTATTCAAGTGCTGGAAGAAAAGAATTGTCAACCCAGAATTCTGTGTTCAGGAAAATTATCTTTCAGGAACGAAGGGCAAATTGAGACATTTTCAGATAAAGGAAAACTAAGAGAATTTGTCACCAGTAGACCTACCCTTAAAAAGTGGCTAACAGACATTCTTTAAACAGAAAAGAATGATAAAGGAAGAAATCTTGGAACTGCGGGAAGCAGGAAAGAGTAAAAAATATAGGGAAGTACTTTTGTTGAATTTCCTAAATTATTTTGACAGTTGAAGCAAAAACTATAACAATGTCTAATGTGTTTGTCAAATGTATATACAGGAATATTTTAAGACAGTTTTATGAACGAGGGAGTATATAGAGACTAAAGGGAGGTGAAGTTTCTATGCTTCACTCCACTTGGTAAAATGTTGACACCTGCAGACAGTGATCAGCTAGATGTATAGATAAAGATTTAGGTAGTAATACCTAGAGCAACCACTAAAGAAAAACTATACTAAGAGATACATTCAATAACACTATTGATAAATCAAAATGGAATTCTATAAAGCGCTCAAGTAATTCTCAGAAAGACAGGAAAAAGAAAATGAATGAAAGACAGAACAAATAAGATAAAGTGGCAGGCATAGCTCTAATGCATCAATTATTTCATTAATTTTAAATGATTAAATATACCAATTAAAGGACAGAGATTGGTGGAGTGGGTTGAAAAACAAGCATTACCCATTTATATGAACTATCGGCTACAACAAGAAACACTTTGAAGTATGATACAACTAGGTTGAAAGTCAAAGGATGGGAAAAGATAGACCATGCAAACCCTAATCAAAGGAAAGCCATAGTGACTTAATAATATCAGATAAAGTAGACTTCAGAGCATAGAAAATTACCAGGAACAGAAAGGATCGTTATGTAAAGATGAAAAGGTCAGTCCACCAAGAAGACATAGCAATCCTAAAAGTGTATGCATCAATCAAATAGAACTGTAAATGTGAAGTAATAACTGATAAAACTAAAAGGAGAAATAGACAAATCCACAATGACAGGTGGCAATTTTAACCCTTTCAACGATTGATAGGACAACTAGAGAGAAAATCAACAAGGAGGTAGAACTTCACAACACCATTAATAAGATCTAATTGATATAGAATACTTCACTCACAACAGCAGAATACATGTGCTTTTCAAGTGCAAATGGAACATATGCCATAAAACTGGGCCATAAAACTAATAGCAGCAAATTTTAAAGAAGTGAAATCATTAGCAATGTTTTCTTCTCTGACCAAAATGGAATAAAACTGAGAATAACAGAAACAGAAAAATCTCCAAGCACTTGGAAACTAAAAAACACATTTCTAAATAACCAATGGGCCAAAGAGGAAGCCTCAAGGGAAATTTAAAAAATGGACATTAGACTGAAAATGAAAACACAACATTACCAAAATTTGTGGGATGCAGCTAAAGCAGGCTGATAGAGAAATGTATAGTACTAAATGCTATATTAGAAAAGATGAAATATCTCAAACCAATAATCTAAGTGCACACCTTACATACCTAGAAAAAGAAGAACAAAATAAAAGCAAGCAGAAAGAAGGAAGTTATAAAGAGCAAAAATGAATGAAATTGAAAATAGAAAAACAGTGCAGAAAATTAATGAAACAAAAAGCTGAATCTTTGAAAAGATCAATAAAATTGAAAATTCTCTAGCAAAACTGACAAAAACAGAGAGACAATACAAATCTAGTCAACACAGTAGTCCCTCTTATCTGTGATTTCACTTCCCCTAGTCAAGCATGGTCCAAATATAGGTGAGTACAGTACAATAAGATACTTTGTGAGGGGGGAGACCACATTCACATAACTTTTATTAAAGTATATTGAAATTGTTCTATTAATATTTTATTAGTTGTTAATCTCTTAACTATGTCTAATTAATAAATTAAACTTTATCACAGGTGTGTATGTATAGATAAAAACGTCGTATATGTAGGGTTTGGTACTATCCGTGGTTTTAGGCATCCACTGGGAGTAAGGGAAAGTACCGTCCCCCATGGATAAGGGGGACTACTGTGTCAGGAATGAAATGGGATATCACTATGAACCCTACCAACAGCAACGGTGTGTTAAAGGAATACTGTATACAACAGAAAACACATAATTTTGACAACTTAGATGAAATGGGCCAACTCCTCAAAAAAACACTATCACAGCTCACCCAGTTGAAATAGAATATTTGAATAGACCTATGATTATTGAAGAAATGGAATTCATAATTTTAAGACTCCAAAAATGAAATCTACCGGGCCAGATGGTTTCACTGGAGGATTACAACTAACATTTATGAAATCTCTTCCAGAAAACGCAAGATGAGGAATACTTCTCAATTTACTTTCTGAAGCCCTGATACCAAAACCAGATGAAAGTAGGAAAAAAGAAAACTACGGACATATATATTCCTCATGTATGCACATGAAAAATTCTATGACAAAAATTAGCAAATATAATTCAGTGATATTTTTTTAAAAATTATAGACCATGACCTAGTTGAGTTTATTCCAGAGATGCAAGACTGATTCAATATTGGAAAATCAATTGATATAATCCACCATACTAACAGGCTAAAGAAGAAAAGTTACATGATAACATCACTTGATACTGAAAAAGCATTTTATAATTAAAAATTTGAAATAGAGAGAAACTTCCTCAAATTGATAAAGAACATCTATAAAAACCCTACAGCTTACCTGATACTAAATGGTGAAAAACTGAATGGATACAAGGAAAGGATGTATACTGTTACCACTGCTGTTCAGCATAGTACTGGAAGTTCTAATCAGTGCAATAAGGCAAGAAAGGTAACAACAGGCATGTAGATATAGAAAAGGAAAAAATAAAACTGTCCCTATATCAAATGACATCATAATCTATGTACAAAACCCCAAGAAATCTATAAAAACTTCCTGGAACTACAAAGTGTGTTTAGCAAGATTGTATGATTCAACATCCACTTATAAAAATCAATTGAAAGTTTTTCAGTGAATATGTGGAAATTGAAATTAAAATATACCCTCTACAGTTTCTCAAAAAAAACAAAACAAAACAAAACTTGGGTGTATATCTAACAAAACATGAGTGGGCCTTGTATTCAGAAAACTAAAAAATACTGATGAAAGAGATCAAAGACCTAAGTAAATGGAGAGGCATACTGTATTCATAGATTAAGAGATTCAACATATTAATGATGTTAGTTCTCTCCAAATTGATATCAAGTTTGACTTTTTAAATTTTGTCAAAATCCCAGCAAGATTTTTTTGTAGTTAAGAGTCAAGATTATTATAAAATTTATATGGAAAGGCAAAGGAACTAGAATGACTATAATAATTTTGAAAAAGAAGAATAAAGTAGAAGAAATTATTCTACCTGATTTCAAGACATATTATATAGCTACAGTAATCAAGACTGTGGTCTTGGAGGGATGGACTCATGGATTAAGGGAACAGAATACAGAAACCAGAAATAGCCCTATACAAATATAGCCAGCTGATTTTTCAGCAGAGGCATAAAAGCAATTCAATAGAGGAAGGATAGGCTTTTGAAACAGTGCTGGGTCAGTTGGACATCCATAAACAAAACAGTGAACCTTGACCTAAACATCATAACCTTATACAAAATTAATTCAAATGGATCATAGATTGAAATGTAAAACTATTAAAACATTTTGACAAACACATGAGAGAAAATCTTTCGGACCTTGAGCTTGGTGAAGAGTTCTTAGACATGACACCAAAAGCTTGATCCACAAAAAAAAAAAAAATTGAGTAATTGGAGTTCATCAAAAGTAAAAATATCTTACAGTACCTTTTTCCTTGGACATTTGCTGGTAGGTAAGAGGTTTGGGACTTCAATCCAGTATCAACCAGCACAGATCACAGCTTTTAGTAATCAGAGCTTGGGAGATTTAACAAAAAACACCAGAATTCCAGGCTCCCCAGACAACTTGAATCTGCAAAACAGTCGGATTGAAATTATAGAACTGAAAAAATAACCTACAGTTAAACCCGTCAAAATGTAGAATGTTTAAGAACGTATTAGACACAGCAGAGGAGAAAATTGACAAGTTACCAGAAAAGTTGTAACTGAAGAATGGACACAAGAAAACATGGAAAAATACAGAAAAATGCCTCAAAGGCCTGTGAACCAGAGTGAAATACATAGATATTTGGATTTCTAGGAGAAGAGACATTTATGCATTATTTGAGAATAGAAGCAATATTTGAGGAAATACTGGTAGAGAAATTCCCCAAACTGATTAAAAACATGAATTAAGACAATCAAGGGGCTCTGTCCACCCTAAGCATGATGAAACAGAGAAAACCGCATGTAGGCCCATCATAGTAAAAATTGCTGAAAATAAAAGAAAAAGAGAAAAATCTTTAAAATAGCCAGATGAAAAAATACCTTCAAAAAAGAAAAATAAGACAATTGGCTGTTAAAATTAAATATTTGCTGGGCTGTAAAGCCTCAAGAAAAGATGGAAGCCAGAAGACACTTCTGAAGTGCTGAAAGAGTAACTCTCACAATGAATTTTACCCAAAAAAAAAAAATTCTTACAAAAGCAGGCAAAACTAATTTATAGGAAAAAAATCAGGACAGTGGTTGCCTGAAGCTGTTAGATGATACAGGGATGGACTGCAGAAGGGCACCAGGAACTGCTGGGTAATGGGAATGTTCTGTGTTTTGTTTGTGGTGCTGGTTTGTCAGAACTCATTACAGTGTATGCCTCAAACAGATGCAATTCACTGTTCAGAAATTATATATTAATAAGTTGATTTTTAAACTGAAGGCAGATTTCTGCTTCTGGCCAAGATGAAAAGGGCTTGGATTTAACCTTCCATCTGAAACAACTTAAAAACTAGACAAAACAATGAAACAATGGTTTTTATGACATTGGACAGCAGGCAATGAGGGACAATGATGTCTGGGAGGTAGGAGAGAATGAGGTGAAGCTTGCAACAGCTTTCTGCCTGAAGAGTTTCCAGGCTGCAGCTTAGGGAGGGGTACCCTGAGTTGAGACTGAGATGTGAGTCCAGGCAGGCCAAAAGGCTAGAGTTCCCAGAGCACAGAGAGTATCAGGGAGGAGAGAGAAAATTGACAAATTACCAGAAAAATTGTAACTGAAGAATGGAGACAAGAAAACATGGAAAAATACAGAAAAATGCCTCAAAGGCATGTGAACTATACTTTCTGTTCCCACCAATCAGACTGGAAAATCTCATAATTCACAGGGCATTGGGTGGGGTTTCAGAATGCTTTTGCCTCAGAGGTGGGGCAAGATCATCCCAAGACTAATTGCTGCTCTGGTACAACCAAGCAGAGTTTAAAAGCAAGAACTGAAAGAATCAAATTATCTCCAAATAATTTAACTATGTTCCAGAACAAAGCTCAAGAATACTTTATAGCAATACAACAATATCCCGCACCCAACAAGTTAATATTCATCATGTCTAACAATCAGCCAATCATGTAATCAAAAATTACAGGCAGGAAAATATGGCCTATAATAAGGGGGGTGGGAATAAGATGAACCACAGAAGTCACACAGATGTCTTTTCATATGTTCAGGAAGCCGGAGAAAAGATCGAACATATTAAGTAGAAATCTGGAAGACATAAAATTCCAAATCTAAATTATAGATATGAAAACTACAATGTCTGAGATGTAAAATACAAAAATACACTGATAGCATTAACAGCAGATTAGACATTGCAGAAGAAGGCATCGGTGATCTTGATGACATAGCAGTAGAAACAATTCCAATTTAAATACAGACGAATCGAGAAAAACAACAAAAAAGGACAGCATTAATGTATTGCAAGACAGCTTGACCTGGCCTAAAATATACAGAATTGGAGTGTCACCAGAGGAGTTAGGAAGTGCCTGAAAGAATAGGAAATAGTAGTTCCAAATTTTCCACATATGATGCAAACTATAAACTCACAGATCCAAGAAGCTCAATGAGCTCTAAGAATAAGAAACATGCAGAAAACTACACAAAGACACATCATAATCAAATTGTTTAAAACCAGTGATAAAGAGAAACTCTTAACAGCAGCCAAAGGGAAAAATCTTGAAAGGATCTGCAGAAAAGAGGATATCAAAATAACCAATGAACATAGGAAAAGGTACGTGACTTTTTCAGTCATTAGAGAAATGGAAAATAAAGCACAGTGATAACAGTTCTCAGACTTTTAAGTCTCAGAATTGCTTTACCCCTTTAAAAGTTACTAAGGACCCCAAAGAGCTTTTGCTTAGGTGACTTTTTGTCTGTGATTCCTTTCCGTATTAAGACCAAAATGAAAATTTAAAAATACTGAGTTATTAATTCATTTTAAAATAGCAACAATAAAATGATTGCATGTTAATAGAAATAACTTTTTTGTGAAAAGATTTCTAAAATGAAAAAAAATTAGTGCAAAGAATGGTATTGTTTGACACTTTTGCAAATCTCTTTAATGTCTAGCTTAATAGAAGGCAGTTGGGCTCACATATGTGCTTCTGCTGTCAGCCCGTTGCAATATGTTGTTTTGGTTGGAGTAGATGGAGAAAATCTGGCCTCACACAGTTTATGTACTTGGAAAAGGAAGGAGCATTTTATGACCCTTTCAGATAGTTGTGGATGTTTTTCTTTGATATAACACCAAAACTCAACAAATGGTAGTTTCCTAAAGGTTAATAGCGGTGTAGAATCTGAAACCATATCAGTGTACTCTGTTAAATTAAAAATTCATTGGCTTTCATGCACTTTGAATGAGTGTTTTACCCATGCATGATTTTATAATTTCATGCATCGGTCATTTGGAAAATATTCTTTCTCTTATGCAGATTTTGTATGTGTTGACTCATTTTACAATAATGAAAATATTCCATTGATCTTTAAGTGTTGGGAAGCTCTCAAGCTCACAATGATAGGTATAGCTTTTCCAGAATTGAAATCTTGCTTTAAAGCTTGCATTTTATTATTGGCAAGAAATATTGTCAGTTGTTTTTCCTGAAGTAACAGGCTCCCTTTTTTTATTTGCAGGACAGTATCTGCCAAATACGCAAGTCTAAATAACCATAGTTTGTCTGTTGGTAGTTCAAATAAGAATCGTGTTTTTATTATTTACTGCTACTGTAAAAAAGTATCCCAATTTGGTGTCTCCTAACAACACAAATTTATTATCTTACAGTTCCTTCGGTTAGAAATTCAACATGGGGCTCACTGGCCAAAATCAAGGTGTTGGCCGGGCTGTGTTCCTTTCCAGAGGCTCTAGGGGAGAATCTGTGTCCGAGCCTTTCCCAGCTTCTAGAGGCCACCCACGTTCCTCGGCTCACGGCACCTTCCTCCATGTTCAAAGCCAGCAATGTCGCGTCCCTCTGACCTTGCCTCCATTGTCACATCCTTCCTGATCACTGTTTTCTGCCTCCCCCTTTTGAGGACCTTGATGTCATTGGGCTCACCTGGATTACCCAGGACACACTCCCTATCTGCCGATTAGCAGTCTTAGTCACATCTGTCCCCTTGGTTCCCCTTTGCCCTGTAACATTACATTTTCAGAGGATCCAGGGATTAGGACGTAGATATCTTTAGGGCTGGGGGTCCATGATGGTGATGGTGATTATTCTGCCTACCACAATCTTCTATGAAAAAAACTAGTTCATCTTGCAACTCAGTTGAACAAATGCTTTTCCTTGCGGTATCTATCATAAATAATAGACAACAAATGCTTCATGCATACTCCCCATTTTATCACATAGATTATTAAAAAGCATATACTCGAGTGTCTAGATTTAATAAAAATTAGTACTTTATTGCTTTATCAAGGACATTCTTAATTGGATTTTTATTTGGGAAGCAGGTACATATACTGCAGTGAAAAAGAATGCAATGAGTACTGGTTCAATTTGGTGCCACAGTTTCGATTCATGCTAAGGTGCGAGCAGTTTGACTCACATCGGCGCACATGTCAGTGGAAAATGCCAAATGGCCTCTTAAATGTTACTATGAAGATAGTTTTGACGTCATGCTCCCTGCCCCGAAAAGGATCTCAAGAGTTCACAATTCACACCTTGAGAACTGTTGCACAATGAAATATCTCATTGTGACCATTTAAAATTTCTAGATTAAATTAGACAATGTTAAAGGTTTTATAAGGATATAAGAACTGGGCTGTTCTCGTGGTCTGTGCTGCCCCAGTGGCCTTCCTTGGGCATGACACCAGGGAAGATGGGGTGAAATGCAAGACTTCTTAAGAGGTCTCTGAGAACTTGACTGTTCAAATCTGTTTCTCCTGGTAAAGGGATCTGACTTTATCATCCATCTTTCCAGGAACTCAGGGGCGTGTAAGTCAGATTACAGTTTCTGTTTCTTTGATTCAGTGTTAAAGTGCTTACTCTGTGAGAGGAAGAGCAAATTTATGTACTGTTGGTTCGCAGCTGTGGGCCCACATCAGTTTTGGTAGGTGTTGAAAGATACTTTACTTTGTTGGGATTCATGACCTTCATCTTAAGTATAGCCTTTGTCCTGTCGGAGTGACCATCATCACTTTTTATAAATGCAAACGTTCGTTGAGTGCCCAAACGCTTCCATCAGTGCTCCATGTGAAGTTTATGTGCAAGCATGGAATTATAGAAACATTGTTAAATGACCCAGAGATTATCCAAAGCAAAATCCTAAACTTTGGATCAACCCAGCCTGTTCCCAGCATGGCTTCTAGTGTCATTGTAACTCTACTTTGAACATTATATTAAAGTATTGTATATTCGTATACATAAACCCACACAGATATGTTTGTGTTTCTCAAAGAAAAAACACTATTTTATGTAACTTCGTAACAATCCAGAATCTTCAAACCATAGCTTTAACTCCATTTACATTTGCTCCTTCCCTTGGATTGTTCCTTATTACTTTTACATAACTCCTCCTTAACAACTTCTCGTTCTGGCAAGGAACGTGATTTCTAACTAGAATCTAAGGATTCTAGGGGCCTGAGTTCAGAGAATGCCACCTACCTTTGATTTAATTGGAGTAGAAATCAAGTGTACAGTCATATTGTCACCTTTGAGGATAGAGCAGATGACACTTGGCACAGTTTCAAACCAGAGGAAATTTAACATTCTGATGAGTTTCCTAATCCTCTTAAAAGGAGCATTCCCTTCATAGCCGGCAAACCCGGTTTGTTCCATCTGCAGGTGGAACTCACTAGCATATGAGAAATCAGTCAAAAGAAGGGGCACATTGTCCTTGGATTCTGCTTGTCCAGTGCAGGGGGAAGTTTTCTTATCTTCTTTCTGAAGCAAACTTTTTTTTTTAATATAAATGAATCCTCTTGAATGTTGCACAGTGAAATCTTTGGCTTTTATCTAAGAAGTTTTGAATTGGCACCCACAAATTCAGTGTCACTGCAGTGCTTTCCATTGATCAGGGTGCTTTTGTTTTGCATGTGAAGGCTGATCTGCAAGGCCCAGCCAGACAACATATAACTTAAAGCCCTTCCTTTCTCCAGATTGCTTTATCTCTTTGTTAATTCTCCCTGGAAGGGGGAGTCAGATAATGACCAGTCCTGGGATTTGGCTGTATTGAGGCCCTCTTTTGTAATAGACACAGAGACTACCACTACCTTTTTATTTGCTGTGACATAAGAGGGCACTCAGCTCACTTCTAAAGCCAAGGTGAAACCTGTACCTTGGGAGTGTTCCCCTCCAAGCACTAGCCACATGCAGGCATTAGAAGCAAGCCAGCTGAGAAGTGTGCAGCAAGTTTTACCCTCATTTTTGTTTTGTTTTGTTTTTCCTTAGAGTGGTATATAAAAATGAACTAAGTCTCAAATGTATTCCTGTTAATAATTAAAATGAAGTAGCAGTAACAATAATGTCAGATTGTATGCTATTTTAAAAATATTCCGGTATCAGTATATCCAGTTATTTGCAAGTTTCAGACTTGGAACTTTACGTTCCACCCACTGGAGCAGGTAAAATAGAGTCCATTCTGTGGGGTTACAGTACTTCAGGAGCTCTGCTCTCTGTGGCTGTTGAGCTTTCTTGTCAACTGAGCAGGGTGCAGTGTAAGCAAAGGCTTTCCCCCCGGTGCCATTTTCTGTTCTCTCTGTTCTGAACCATCTGGTTTGGGAAGTTAACAAAGGTAGTTCAGGTTCACAGTCCCTTCGTGTAAAATGGCAGGGGTTGGGTGTGTTTCAAAATCCAGAAATTGTCAGATTTTAGAAGGGTAATAAAATGCATATGCCTTTATAGTAATATTCCGAGTGGAATCTAGGGCTGTACCCCACAATCAAACACATTAATATTTATGCAGGGGAAATATGAATATTCACACAAAGAGGAATACATTTAAAGTACTAATGTCAGCCCCATATCAAGTTTTGCTGCCAAATGTGTTTGCTTAAATTTGGTTTTTACCTTTCAACTTCAGAATTGCAAATAAGAGGTTGTAGACGTACAGTGCAGAGATAGAGTAGAGCAAGACGAGCCTGGTGAGTCCTGGTGACATTTGATGGAGCCAAGTCCCAGGACGGACGGCTTGTGACCTGGTGTCTCTCTTACTGGACTCGTTACTTTCTGTTCCATCCTCTGATCTGCTCTTTGCTTCTCTGTCAAACAGGGGTGATGTTTGCCATGTGGGCTGTTATGAGGATAAGAAGTTAACATAGTGTTTGGCATGTAGTAGGTGTTCAATAAATGTTGGCTATTAAAATTTCACCTCTTCCCTTCCCCCTTTTCTTTTATTAGATCAAACCTTACTGATGCAGGGGTTGCAGTGCCACTCTAGAAATAGGATTACGTGATAAGAATTGTCCTCATGTCACTGGAGAATTTAGTCTAAATTTTTATGTCAAAAACTCATTTCTTGTTAAATGACCAGTACCACCTTAAAAGTTTTTGTAAAATGATGAATAAAGGTTTTGATTACTGTTATATCATATGTAAATCTCTTGAATGCTTCATTTTAACTGTATTTGAGAAAGAAATATATTTAATATCTTGGGAAAAATGGTATTGAGAGATCTTTTATAGTTTTACAAAAATTTGTTTGCAAAAGTATTAATGAGCTTTTTTGTGCAAAACAACTTATTTTAAAGTATGCTTTATAAAATGAATCTCTGCTTTTAGATTCATAAAGGCCTCCCTTTTTAAAATGGAGAGATCCCGGAAAAAGAATTGCCTTTCATTATCAGGCTATTTTTTTTTATAGTCTCATTTTGTACTTTGTAATCAGTTAAGATTATATAGTATCAACATTGTTCTAATGATGCATGATCTTGACATACAGAAAATTTTAATTTATTTTTCTGGCCTTTTCTCTTAATTCATGAATAATATAGATGCTTGCTCCATTGTATTTTTTGGATCAGAGACAGAAGAATTCAAACAGGAGGATTTCAAGAGAGAAAAGATGTTAGCTATTTCCTGGCATGTGCCCTACAGGACTTATTGGGTTTTAAGTGGGACAAAGTGGATCTGCCTGTATTTATATGCATTGTATTGCCTGCCTTACAGCTGAACTATCAGCAAAAAGTAGGCATCATGTACTGCAAAGCCGGACAGAGCACTGAAGAAGAGATGTACAACAATGAATCAGCCGGCCCGGCCTTTGAGGAATTCCTTCAGCTACTGGGAGAACGAGTCCGGCTAAAGGGATTTGAGAAATACCGTGCACAGCTTGACACCAAAAGTAAGAAATACTTACACCCTCCTACTAGGCATATTTTTCTCCTGCTGAGTTAATGTGCATTTGCTAAATTATCTGTAAAACAACATTGCCATTTGTTGCAGAAAACTGCTGGCGGTAGGGGAAGAGAAGGCCAGAAAGGGGCAATATAGCACCAGAACCATTGAAGATCATTATCAAAGTAGCTAGAATTGGGCTGTAAAAAAATGTTATCATCCGTGTGGATGGAGGAGGGCAATGGACACAGATCATACAGAATTGCTGCTGTATAGCATTGTATAAATTTCATTGCATTTAGCTGAATGTCAGGGTAATGAAAAACTCCAGAAACTTACAGCCATCTGATTGAAAGCCCTCAAATTTTTGACTTTCATTAATTCATTTCATAATCTTCATGCTTATCTATGTAGTCAGCCTTTGTATGGTTTTCTTATTGATGTTTGCATTCTTTTAATACATAGGTTTTTTTGTTTGTTTCTATCATTATTGTTCATAGTTTAATTTAATCTCTAAGAACACAGGCTTTTTAGCTTTGGTATTAGTTTGGCTCATAAAATGTGCTGATTAAAAGCACAACAGTGAAATGGTCTGTTTAACTATGGTGCATGAACCTACAACGTTGTCCGCTGCCATCCCCCAAGTTGTTAATAAAATAGTTAAGTTCTCAAATATCTGTTTGAGTCAGAATACATTGACTTCTACTGCAGGTCTACATGGAGGCAGGTTTAAATTTTATCTCAGAATCTATCCATAGACACCTGTGACCTGTTTTTCTTTGACAGGGTCTTTGGATTAGCACATCTGTGTTGCAGTCTAGAGTAATCTCTCTGATTTTCTGTATAGGAAATTAAATAAGGAGTTGAGTCATGAAAACAGAAAAGCATTCATAAACTCCAGTGCAGGGAAGAATTTCCTGTTGCCATGGTTTTGCTGTTGCCAACTTGGAAACGACATGCAAGAGAGACTATTAAAACCCGTAAATAGCCTAGTCTCTTAAATATTATTTTAACATTCTATACTCTGCTTGCAACTACATAAAATGTTAAACCTCAATATGCCCTTAAACGTTTTTTAATCCAGATATTCTGATATTCACCCTGTATAATTCACTCATGTTGTCCCAGTTTGTTGTGCTGTATAAATTATCACCACAAAGAACTATTGAAAGAATCTGGGAAAAGAATGTGTAATAAGCCTCGTGATTCTATAAATGAATGGTCCAATTGGGACTTGATAAGATTATGTATTATTTCTGTGTATTTACATATTCCTGGCCACCTCTTGATGATGAAGGGCAATGTAAGAAATGTGTAGCTAGAGCATAGTTAAGCAATGTGGCGTCTAGTAAGGCAATGGAATAAGAAAAGTAAGCACTTTGTGCACAATTTGCTCCAATATCACAAGTACAAAGGCTAGAGGGGGATGAGCCTTGATTGCCAACTGCCTCCAACTGTAGTTTCAGAATTATGTAATACATTCAGCAGGGAAGGGTTCTTTTTCTCTGAGCTACTCTCCTTTAAGTAGTTCAACTTCCTGAAGCATATCTAACCTTTCAAGGCATAGCTCCTGAGAAGGATTCACAGACAAATGTCCTTTTCTGTCCTTTCAGGATGTCAGATTTCCTAAAATGAACAAAAAGTAGGAAAGTGTTTTCACTCTAAAGCCCCAAAGAAAGCAGCATGCAGAATTATCTCCTTTGCCCCAAGCTAAATGGGGCAAAAACTAGAGGAGTCCATGATTAGCCTTGTCATTTAAACCCATATTAAAAAAAATAACAGACCACCAAAATAGGCAAGAGCCAGCCCCTGCACACCCCAGCAGCCTCTAGCACAACCAGAGATAAGACTTTGCTCTGTGTGCTGTAGTGTAATCTTACCACATTTTATCCAACTTTATTTTGTGTCAGGAAACTTCCTTTCGGTATAACTCTTCCTTTAAAAAAAAATGTTTTCAAGAACAAATGTTTCTCAAGGATCATGCCCATTGTAGATGTCACTTGAATCTGTGGATCTGTAGTTCTCATCAAATTAAAGTACTATTTGCTATTATTTATTTATTTTTTCTGTCCCACCTCCCTTCTTTCTGAGTCTCCAATTACACATACTATATCACTCACTAGTGTACCACAGGTTAATGAGGCCTTGTTCATTGTTTTTTCCCAACCTTTTTTTTATTCCTCTGTGCTTCAGTTTGGATAATTTTTATTAATATGTCTTCAAGCTCATTGTGTTTTTATTTTCTTCCCTAGTGTCTTAATTCATTGTTAATTCAACCCAGTGAAATTTCTATTTAAGATACTGTATTTCGGCCAGGTGCGGTGGCTCACACCTGTAATCCTAGCACTCTGGGAGGCCAAGGCGGGAGGATCACTTGGGCTCAGGAGTTCGAGACCAGCCTGAGAAAGAGCGAGACCTCATCTCTACAAAAAATGGAAAAAATTAGCTGGGTGTGGTGGTGCACACCTGTAGTCCCAGCTACTCAGGAGACTGAGGCAGGAGGATTGCTTGAGCCCAGATGTTTTAGGTTGCTGTGAGCTAAGCTGATGCCACCACACTCTAGCCTGGGGGCCAGAGTGAGACTCTGTCTCAAAAAAAAAAAAACAAAAAAAAACTGTATTTCAAGGCCAGAAGTTGCATTTGATAATTTTTTTTATATCTTCCATTGTCTCCTCATTAGGTTCTTGCTGTCCTTTAAATCCTTAAACATGTTTATAATAGTTTTTGTAAAGTCTTCATCTGCCAATTCCATCATCTCTGTCATTTTGGGTTTCCCTGTTTCAATGAGTTTTCTCCTGCTTTGGGGTACATTTTATTGCTTCTGGTTATTTTGGATTAGATATTGGATATCGTGAATGTTTCATGGTTGAGTTTTGTTTGGAAAGGCAGTTAAGTTACTTACAGAACAGCTTGATTCTTATGAGTCCTGTCTTGTTTTTAAGCTTTGGTAAAGCATCCCCAGAGTAGCCTTTATTCTCTGTTTAATTTAGCCCTACTACGAAGGCATGACTTCTGTTGCCCCTGAATCCCTGCATATTCAACGAGGTATCTCCACTTAGGCTGGTCAGAACTCCAGTGTCTTCCAACCCTGTGTGAACTGTAGGAATTCTTTGGCTTACAATTCTCTGGAAATTGTTCTTTCCTTAACAGGTTTTCTTTGCTTGGTTTTTGGAATTTAATTCTGTACATGGGTAGCTTACTACTCATCCCAAAACTCAAGGGGACCCCTATTCAGATTTCTGAACCTCTTTCACTATAAGGTTTCCTTCTCTTTGGTATTCTTCCTGGCAAACATCAGCCACTCAGAATTCCTGAACTCCGGTCTGTCTCGTCTTCCACCTCCAAAGCCCTGCTCTGTGCTGTTGTCCCAGAAGTGCTCAAGATAGAAAGCTGAGGGGATCATAGGTCTCATCTCCTTTGATTCTGTTTTCTCAGAGATCACAGTCCAGTGCTGTCTAGCGTCCAATGTCTGAAAACAGTTCTTTCATGTATTTTGTTATTTACAGTGGCAAGATGGGTCCTGTATCAAGTAGTTTGTTATGGCTGAGAACAGAAGTCCCAGACACTTTTGATATATATGCCATCTCGTTTAATTCCCACAAACTCTGCTAGAAACCAGTTATCCCCATTTTACAGAATTGGTTTCTTTAAACTAACAAATATGCCCATGGTTAGACAGCTAGTACGCATCAGGGAAATAGAACGGATCCTAGTGGTGTGGTTAATGAAGTGTTCAGAGAAAGCATAAATGTAGAATTAAGCACAGTGAAGACACGAACCAAGCCTTTGCCTATGTCTTCCCCTCTGTCAAGTCTTGGGCCAACAATACCCAGACCATCTCATGAGATAGCTCCAGTTGTCATATATTATGTTTATATTCAGATTTTGGTACTTCTGCAAAGAAAAGAGAGGCCAAGGAAAGGAAGGATTGATGGAACTATTGAACCATTTCGCCTTTTTCCCCAATTATCTCTACAAAATCCATTTTCTCATCTCAGAAATAAAGACTTGTAGCAAACAAACAAGCTACAAATAAATATGTCATAGGCTGGAAAAATTCTGCAATGAAGAAATTTTCAGTAGGGGATTTTCTTTCCTCCTCTTTTTGTTTCCTTATTTGGATGACGTAACCACTAGATAATTACCATTCCCTCACACTACAATAAATACAAAAATAAACTTCCCACCAAGCAGTTTGTTATTCGAAAGCTGGAGACCACCCTCATTTTAAGCTGTGCACATGGATTATTATTTGGGAAATTATTTCCTGACCAAGGCTTGTCAGGTCAGTACCCAGGAGACTTAGAGGCCCTCTGGAAAGCATTCCTTCAAAGCCCTGCCCTCATTGGTTTGCTGCAGTATTCATGAATGCTTCTTACCGCCTCCGTTTTTCAGCAGTGTTACAAAGGCAATTGAGATTCAAGGTCTTACAGGAGATATAAGACTTCAGAAAGAAAATAAATCCTTCTTTATTTTGAATATCTAAACTTTGATATGGAAAGGGACAACCAGCACTGCTTAAGTGCTTTGCACATGCAAAGGGCTATTTGGAGTTCTACACACTGACAAATGAAGAAAAGGACTCTTTTTAAGGAAACTCTACACAGTTTACCTTAACGCACAAAATTCTAAATTCCAGCCAACATGCTTATTGAGCATCTTTTCTGAGGCTAGCACTTTCATACGTACTATTTCACTTAATCCTGACAACATTGATAGTATTGAAGAGAGAAGTGGAGTGACTTGTTTGTGTCATTTAGCAAGTGACACCATTGACATTCAGATTCAGATCTTCTTACTTTCAAGTTGGGAATCCAGGTAATTACTGGTATCTTGCAATGGGAACAGAAAGTAGAAATGGTAGCAGCTGACTCCTAAGTACCAGTCCCACACCATTTCTGTCCTTTTCTCCTGATACTTTAGCGATTTTGAGAAGCCTTGAACCTCAGGCGCATACCCATGCACAACCACACATTCCTTGAACTAACACAGCGTAAATTTGCCGGCCATAGCAAGGGTAGTACTACAGACTCTTTTTGATCCCATCCTCATTGAAGTAAAGCAACCTATCTCCTGACCATGGCTAAAGATACATTGATTTAAAAGATTAGCAAATACAATAGCTGTCAGAGCAAATAGAATTCTTGACTTCCCCCAATACTTCATTAGAAAATGAGTGAGATAGTGCCACCAGCCCTGAAGCCCGCCTCCTCTTGAATACCTGCCAGTGTTCCAGAAGTGACTGCTTGGCCCCTGCTGTGCTTCTGAGCATTGGCTTCTGCATCCCAGACCCTGGGGCAAGATTGACTAGATGTCAGATCTGTCTGTATCTGACTGCACCATGGAGGTCTCAAATGCATGGTCCCCAACAGCCAGCTGACTATTATAATATTTCAAACTATGGATAAGAATCAGACCCACAGCCTGTCTGTGATTTTATCTTGCATCTGATGGGTTTTATAGTTGTGAGGACGTTAAAAACCAAGCTTAAGCTTTCTTCATTCTATTTACTTTATTAGTCATATGCATTTAATTAATGAGATTACTTTTTCTTTGTGTTTATAAATATTTAAAACTAGGAACTTTCCAAAAATCAAATTACATAGGCTTGTTTTCCTTCATCTAGCTTTTCCTAACTCAAACTTATCTTTTAATGACCAGGAAGTAGTTATATGAAAATTTAATTACTTTTTCATGATTCAGATGCATGCCTTATCATCCAAGCTTCAAACTACCTCAGAGCAAAAGACTTGAGCCCAAAGAGAAGTCAAGGATGGTTATGACATTGGCTGTACCTGAAACTGCTCTACAAATTTACTAACCTGTTCATGTCATCTTCAAATAGAAATGCTTAATGTAGGATATTGTCACTAATCTATACTTTTTCAAAGCAGCTGAGAAGAATAGTCTTACCATTCCTCAGTGTCTTATTATCATCTAGTTTGAATATGAGAAGTTTTACTTTCTATGTGACTTAATTGTGGAGTACTGACCATAGTAGTGGATATATATGCCACTCGCTGATAGTGTAATTTGGAGATAGATCAAGCAATTGTCAAGGTGACCTATATAATGCCTGAATTTTTACTTTTTAAGTTCTAAAGCTCCTTACAAATACGAAGTAGCATTATCTTTTCATCCTTCTTTTGCAAGCACCTTGTCCCTTTAGAAATTGCTCTTTAACCAGATAAAAGAGTATTTTTTTCACTTTCCTAATTGTTATTTTCCTAATAGTCATTCTATTAAAACTTTCATGGTTTCAGGGTTTCATGGTCACTAGAAATGTAATAATAACATTGGATGCCTTATTCTTTAGAAATTATAACAAACATTCTTTTTCCATTCTCCCTGGTGAAGTTTAGCAACTCTATTATGTGCATAGGAATTTCAGGATTTTGGAATTCCTTTCTTCTCAGAAAGGAAAGTTTCATTGCTTTGGCTCTAGTTTCATCTCTGACACTTTTGAAACTGTTTTTAAGCTGCCGAAAATTATCAGCAAAACTCTGGGGTCTAAAGGTTCCCAGAAGAAGCAGCTCAAGGAGCCTACGTCGTCGCATGAAATGAGGCATGCAGAGGAAAGAGAGGGGGGCTGAGGCGAGAAAAACACAGTCTTCAGGGTTGCTTTCCATAGCATTTTCCTCCCTGGCAGTAATCCTTCTAGAATTAGACAGACGTACAAAGCAAAATGTAATAAATGAATGCCGGGTGACAACCTTTCTTTCTAGTTCATTAATTTTCCTTAAAATTGACTTGAAACACATGTAAGTATGTGTCAAAGCTGACACATTCACTTTAAAGTTTTAAAATGTAGTAATCCGTTCTACAGATATTTATAGCAAGGGTCCTTAACAATAGATAAGCTCTTTATGCTCAAGACCTGTCTCACATAGTCTAAATGAATATTATAATAATATGCAGGGTTTTTTTCTTTTTTTTGTGGTCATTAATGCTTAGAAGATATTTTTCTTGTTTAGTTATATGTTGGTTCATATTTTTGCAATTTTGAAAAGGCATCTTTGTTCTATATTTAGCCTGTTTTTTAAACCTTTGCATTTTATGTCACCTTCAAAATTAAGATCCTCCAAAAAGCTCAAGCTTGAGACTTGGGATTCTAGAACATCTTTAGAAAGCTGTCTGCAAGTGACAATTGTAGTTTATTCTTAGAGCAGTACCTAAGGGTAATGGAGCTACTGCATTAGAATTCCTGGGGAGTGTCTATTAAGAATAGATTCCTGGGCTTGGGCACAGTGGCTCACACTTGTGATCCTAGCACTTTGGGAGACTGAGGCGGAAGGATTGCTTGAGATTAGGAGTTTGAGACCAGCCTGAACAAGAGCAAGAGCAAGACCCCGTCTCTGCAAAAAAATAGAAAAATTAGCCAGGCCTGATGGTGTGTACTTGCAGTCCCAGCCACTTGGGAGGCTGAGGCAGGAGGATCACTTGAGCCCAGGAATTTGAGATTATGCTAAGCTATGATGACGCCACTGCACTCTAGCTGGGGCAACAGAGTAAGACCTGTCTCAAAAAAAAAAACAACAAAAAGGAATAGATCCTCTGGGAATCTGCCTATTAATCTAGTTTTCCAGCTGATGCTGTGCATACTAAATTTTGAGAACTGCTGCTTTTTGGTATATGCCAGAGGCTTTGTCTTACAGCACCATTCTCTAAAATGCAGTAAAGTGCTTTGATCCTCAAAAATGTGGTTGATGGAGGTTTGAGTTTACCAAGAGAAGAATGAAATGCACTTCTGTTCTTTTTGCAACCCATCAGTACAGGTCCTTCAAGTCTAAACAGATGTTCCCATTGAGTTGGGCAGTTAATAACTCTCTTCTCTGGCTTCCAGGTATTTGTGGGCGCATTGATTCTGAAACTTTGTTAATGATTAAGGCAGTAGAGAGGGATTTTCCTTAAAGAAGTTGAGAGCACAACATACCTAAGTCTGTAAAAAAAATTTTGGGGGCATTGCTATAATACCTTTGTTCTTTAGTGATAACAGTCTTGTTAAATTACCATCTATTTGTGAAGAACAGAACAATTCCCTTGCTGGAATTAGAAGTATTAGAAAAGGGGTTCTTACCATAATGTCTGTGGACAGAATTCAGGGGGTCTGTGAACTTGGATGGGAACTTTTATCTTTATTTTCACTGACCCCAAGTTGAAATTTAGCATCTCCTTCAATTATGAACATCAACAACAAACCACAGTAGTATAAGCTCTACCTCTGATTTTATTGCTTAATACAAAGCGCAGGTATTTCCATATCATATTTGTTATTGCAGATATCTTAAAATATTGTTTGTGCTCATCACTTCCTCAAGGTTATAGCAGATATTAGACCAATTGCTAAATCTTGTTATATAGATCTTGTGCATATCATTTTAAAGTTATTTGATAATTATATTTTCCAATATAATTGATTTCTTTTGAAATCTTAAGTATTTTATAGTTTGACAAATATTATTCTGAGAAGGGATCCAGTTCATAGGCTTCACTAGATTGCCAGAGAGGATCAGGTACCAAAGACTGGGTGAGAACACCTAGAGTGTTGCTGTCTAGAATCTTTTCATCCCAAATCATTGCCTTTTTTTTTCTTTTGAAATATTTCTCTTAAATGAATTATTTGTTCTATTCCTATAGTCATCTCGTCATTATATATATTTTTTTAACTGTAGCCGACTCCACTGGAACCCATTCTCTGTACACAACATACAAAGACTATGAAATTATGTTCCATGTTTCTACCATGCTGCCATACACACCTAACAACAAGCAACAGGTAAGAGATCCTCATGTTATTTGTGTTTTCACCCTTGTTTCATTTTCCCCAGAAGCCTAAGTGGCAAATTTGTAAAATCTTAAACCAGAATTTCCTGTTGCACCTGTCACAGCAGCAGGAAGCTTTGTGCTTTGTGGAAGTAAGGAATAGCAAATGAGCTGAAAACAAATGAAGAGACACAAATTCTAGGTTAACAGCCAGCTGGATGGCTTTGTGAATTAATCATTTGCTTTTCGCCCACGGGGATTGAGATTTTCATGAAATCTGAAGAGAACAAGTTGAAGTCATTGGTGATTAGATGACTCTGCAGGGTTGCGAAGAACACAGACGGGTGGGTGCAGTTTCATCTCAAGAGGCCAGTGCACAAAGTGGGAAAGTAGTGATGTTTCCTTTTAGACTTCAAAGGAGATTTAGTATACTAACTTCGAGAAAAGTCAAAATAAATGTCAACAGAATCTGAGAATAATATTCTTTCATAACATGTTTATCAGGAGATAGCAGGGAACATAGATAACGATTGCATGTGCATACAGCATACATAGAGTTCCTCTTAAGATGGTCTAAAAGCTCAATGCCTATTTACTAAAATGTGAGATAGTTAAAACGTGGAAACTAAGAAGTGACAGATTGTTCCAGAGCAAAATGGAAACTGCTAGTATTGTTTTAGAGAATATGCAGGTGTTGTTATTAAAAAATATTTCAAAATAAATAATACGAAACTGAAATTTTGAAGAACCGGAGAGCTAACAAACTCTCCTTTCGATATCAGTGCAGTTTTACCTTTGATCTTAAAATGGATATAGATTTTTGTTATCGTCAGTTGTCCCGACAGTGAGCAGGCCAGCTGCAGAACAAATCACATCCTCTTGCACAGAATTTAACCAAATGCTGATCTAACTTTATCAATTTAGGTTTGATTAAATCACAAATCTAGGTAACAAAAGTTTCATGATCTCTAAAGTCATCAAAAACAGGAAGCAAAGCAATGAATCAGCTTTAAATCTGAAATAAACCTATTTTAAGATAAACTCCCTGATTCATGCTTTGTTGACAATTTGTTTTATGCAAAATTCCAAGTTCTACATCTCTTGGAGAGGAAAACATCATGCTACGGAATATATACTAGACTTCTGGGCGTGGTAGCATGGTGGCTCACATTTGTAATCCCAATACTTTGGGAGGCCAGAGTGGTAAGATCATTTGAGGCCAAGAGTCCAAGGCCAGCCCGGGCAGCATAGTGAGACCTTGTCTCTACAAAAATTAAAAAATTAGCCCGGTGTAGTGGCACACACCTGTAGTCCCAGCTACTCGGGAGGCTGAGGCAAGAGGATCACTTGAGCCCAGGAGTTTGAGGTTGCAGTGAGCTAAAATAATGCCACTGCACTCTAGCCCAGTAACAGAGTGAAACCCTATATCATAAAAAAGAAAGATATACTAGATTTCTTATTCTGACCAGTCAATAGACAAAAAATTTCAGAGCATTAACAAATGATCTTTAAAGGTGAGATAAAGGCTTTTTCTGCCTGATCACTCAGAAGAGAAAGATGAGATTTATGAGGGTAAAAAATTTAGTAACAAGATTTAATTAATTGTTTATTTCTAACTAAATGAGTTAAAGTGCTAGGCAGAAAGACTTGACATTTAAATGGACAGCTATCTAAATTATTTAATTTTGGGTCTAATCAAGGCAAAAGTGTTATGATCTCATCAGAATGAGAAAGTGATTGGCACTGCTACATATGAAGACGTTTTCATTCTCTAGCTAAAAATTTATTTACTTCTACAGAGATTGCCTTATGCTTGAAAAAAACAGAACATATCTTTTTTCCATGCATTTTTTAAGTACCATTTTTCATTACATATAGTGTGAGATGGATAAATGGATTTGTTTCTATTTGAGTTCTTTATTAAGACATTTATTTTTAGATTTCAAGCCATATTTTTAAGAAAGAATGACATTGCAGAAAAGGACAGTATCAACAAAAAAAGATAAAAATAAAAAAAAAGACAATGACATCATCTACGCAGGAAGGGCATAATACGTGGATAAATAGTATTCGATTTTGTATGTCCAAGATCTTGAGTAGATTAATCTTTAATTATTATAGTCTATGTAGCAATCAATAGAGACCAGCCTTTATTTTCATAACATTGGATTATATATCATGTTTAGAAATGAAGTGTAAACTGCTTCATTAGAAGACAATTAGAGGTGCTTTCAGATTCCAAAGGTTAAAAATACATTTCCTGAATGTTCTAACTCCCAATTCTCAACCCTAATCTAAAAGGCTATTGTTTCGCCTAGCTGGCAGCCAATACTAGATCATTGATTTTACTGGTATGTAATTTGTGTGCTCTAATGTCACTAGAGAATTTTAAAAAAAACAAAAAGTTTTAT
>NW_012150840.1:11866573-11881933 GCF_000956105.1 Propithecus coquereli
TCGCCCAGCTGGCAGCCAATACTAGATCATTGATTTTACTGGTATGTAATTTGTGTGCTCTAATGTCACTAAAGAATTTTAAAAAAAACACAAAGTTTTATAAGTACAAGCTTAGTTTATATAAATGTCACATTTAGTTGTTTTTCTCTTTTGAGAACCCCCATGCAGTATGTATGACAAAGACAATTTTGTTCAATTTTTCTTTTCACTGTTGAATCAAATCCCTGAAAAGGCACTGACTTAGGATGATTTAGGATTCCTGAATTTGAAAGCCACCTATTCAAGAATGCCATTTAATGTGAAACAGAAGGTGGTCTTAAGCAGGTTTCCTGTAATGAAAGAAGCTGTTTAAACTTAAAATTTAACCTGCTTTTGAATTGTTACAGCATTCTGGAATATTATTAATTTCTCCATTCCCAGCTTGTAACACAAAAAGTATATCAGAAAACACCTTAGCTACATTTTCTTTAAATGAAGCCAATTAAACCAGAACATAAATTGCATTGTAATTACTTCAGCCGTTCTCATCTCTAAAAATCTTCCCTATGGCAAGTTTCTTTCTTATGTGAAAATGGAACAAAACTGTTGTTATGGAAACTGAGAGATGCTGGGACTTGGCATAATATGCCAGATATTGGTTAGGTCTATTTGAATGGCTATATCTTTTATGCAAATTTCAGAATATTCATTTCTGTGTTCTTCGTTGGAGGGAATGATAAGACAGGCTGAAATATTGACAATAACTGTGTAGATTACCTGCCCTAATACATACTGGTTAGTCATGAATGTTTTAAATACAGTTACATAAGGGAATTTGGGAGAAAAAAAGCAGAACGTTGTTATTTACGTTGGTTGCTTATTTTTTCTTGTAGCTCCTACGGAAGCGGCACATTGGAAATGATATTGTAACAATCGTTTTCCAAGAGCCTGGAGCACAGCCGTTCAGCCCAAAAAACATCCGATCCCACTTTCAGCACGTTTTCGTCATTGTCAGGGCGCATAACCCCTGCTCTGACGGTGTCTGTTACAGGTGTGTATCGGTGCCACAGCAGTGGCTCGGTGGACCTTGGCAGGTTGTCACACAGAGGCCCCATCCAGCTCTGCTTTCTAAAGTGGCAATGGGAAGTCCATTACTATTCATTTTTGTCTTTAAACTGTACATGCGGATGGCCGAATTCACATGATGATGTCATCTGATGGCATTGACCATCCCCCAGACATGTTGGTTAGACACCTGCTGTTTCCATTTGCACCTCCTCCTTAGGTGATGTCCTTCATTCCTACCATCTGGTCACCCGCTAACTAATTACTCATATTGCTAATTATAATTTTCTCTTGGCATATCTAAAGCAGAGAAGAATGATTATAATAAGTAGAGAAGAGAAGTTCATTTTTTAAAAACCTATTGTTATTATAAAAGCCCAGACCCTTGCCTCAGACTTAATGTGATTCACACTGATGCTTCTGACTACAAGCTTAGAGGCATTTCTATGCTTTATTAAGCATTTGTTGAAATTGTTTCAATGTCGCTTGGATCTTCAAAGAATTTTTACACCCTTGAGTTTTTCTAGCCACTCCTAAACTACTAGGGATGTGAATTTATAGGCATCTTTCATTAGGAGTACTTTGGTGGGAAAGTTGAGAGATGCATTGATTTCTATTCATTTTATTTAAATCTGACTTTCCCTAAGCAACATAGCTAGAGGAATTCAAATGCTTTTAATCGTTTAAAACCTCTTGGTCCCAACTTTCTCCACCATGAACATTCATATATTTATTTACGTGCACCTACCTGGTACCGTAACTGTGGAAAGTAGAAAAGTTTCCTAAGGAACACCTTGTTCTAACAGTGTAGAGAAGTGTGGAGTCATTATAGGCTGAAGTGAAGGATATTTCACTGAGAAGATGGGATTTGGTGCGTGTTTAAAGCACAAATGGATGGCATTCAGTGGGAAAAGAGAAATTATTGTAGGCGTGCCCAGTGGTGTGGACAGAAGCAGAGAGAGCAGAAAGAGGGTGGGAAGCACCGTGAGAAGGCTGCTAATGTGGGAAAGGTCACTAGGCAGTGCTAGGCCATCAAGGTGACACTGCATAAATAGAATTTTAGAAAAATTTATCTGATATTTCCATGCAAGATAATTTGTACACATAAAGATAAACTTGGAGGTTGTTGCTGTCCATTTGCTTTTCACAAGTTCTTTGTCCGGCCCTTATCAGATACGTGCCAGGCACTATTCTAGGCTTTGGGATGTAACAGGAGCACAAAAAGAGAAAAATCCCTATGATGGATCCAGAGGTGAGGTCCTGAAATAATGTGGTGTTATATCTCCCTGGGGACTGGAAAGTTGAGATAGGAAAAAGTGACTGATTCAGAATAATTTCAGAGGCCAGTTAACCTTGAATAGTCATGACATCACCAAGAGCGCAGAAATCAGTTAATAAATCAGCATACTAAAGCTTATCCTATGACTGATAAGAGAGCCCTCCAGCCTGTTATTTTATTTGTATCATTGCAATGAGCTTAATTATCTGGTCCCAGTTGATGGAGCAGATTAGAAGCAACACAATCTAAAAGGAGAAGGAGCAGTCAGTGGCAAGTACATACTGAAAACATAAGTACGTGATTACTGATAGAGGAGGTGCAAAAAAACTGTTCACATCCAAGATGCAAATTCAGTAAGCATAGAAGTCTGGAGGCATTTGGTAGTGCCCCCCTTATTTCCAGGGGATATGTTCCAAGCCCCCCAGTGAATGCCGGAAACTGCGGCTAGTGCCAAATCCTATATATAGTGTTCTTTTCGTATAGACATACCTATGATAAAGTTTAATTTATAAATTAGAGTAAGAGATTAACAACTAACAGTAAGAACAGTTGTAACAATATATTTTAATAATAGTTACGTGAATGAGGTCTCTCTTTCTCTGGAAGTATCTTACTGGTGCTGTACCACGGGTGATTGAAACCACAGAAAGTGAAATTGTGGATAAAGACAACTACCGTATACTTCACTCGCCCCTGGGACTTCACTTTGTAAAAACACAATGTAGAGTGTCATCATTTTTCAACAACTAATGAATTAATAGATCCAGGCATTGATCATCAAAGGCTGTAAATACCACAAAAAGAGACAAAGGTGCCTCATGATGGAAGAATACATCCTCATCTAGGAATTAGTCTTGCCCCTTTCCCCCACTAAGTTAAATCTGAATCTGTTCAAGCCTCTAAACAAGCCAACTTATAATAGGAACTATAAAGACAGAGGAACATGTTCGTAGTTGACAAAATTCAGACTGTGGACAACTCTATATAAACAGTCCAATTTCTTCAACAAATAAATAGAAGAAATATAAGAATGAAAGAAATGGAGGAGAATCTGTAGAATAAAAAGATTTTTAAAGATGATTGAATTAATTGCAATTCATGGACCTTATTTGGATCCCAGTTTAGACTATGAGAAAAATCTAAGGATTTCTTATAGAATTAGAAATTTGAACATCAACACACTATTTGATGAAATTAAAGAATTATTAATTTTAAAACTAGGATAGTAATAAGTAGTTATAAGAATGACCCTGAGTCTTTAAAACATGTTAAATTGTGGTCAGTAGCTATATTTAGGAAGGTGGAAATATATGTTACTCCTCTCAGAAAGGTTTCTCTGTACCCAATAATTAAAATGTAATAAATGTAAAAGGAGTCAGTATGAGGTAGTGCAAAAAGCACTTGGAATTAGACCAGATTGTTAAACTTAGATCTTAAATTTCCCTTTCTGTGCAGTGGAAAGTTGCTTGACATCTACTTAAAATCCCATAAGTAAAGTATCTAGCACAGACAGGGAGGGAGTGTGGTCTGTGCACATGGAATGTCCGTGTTTATCCTCTTTCTTCTCTTAAAAAAAAGAATTTGCAAGCTTAAACTAAGGAGAAAAAAAATTAAAATGGGTCAAGTGGTGGAAATTTCTTTCGGAAGTTCTATTCCAAGCTGTAATTAATCAGCATCCCTATTGTCCAGTGCAGCTGACCTCTGTAAGGCAAGAATCTGAATATGTCACTCTTTGTGCTTAAAACCACTTAGGGAAAAGTTCAGAGTCCCAGCCCTGCATACTGCATGGGGTCCTTCAGGTCTGGCCTCTCGTCTCTCAGTTTCTACTGGCACCTCTACCAGTTCCCAGCCTACCCTGCCTCACTCTTGTGGAGCTAGTTAGCACCCCCAGAGCGTGCGTGCTCTGCCCCTCCTTTCTGCACACGCTGCTCTCAGGCTAGAATGTCTCTTCTCACACACTCCCCTGCCTCTCCCCCATCCAATGAATCCCTGCTCTTCTCTTCTATGGGAAGACTCCCCGGTCCTCCCAGGACTGGATAAAGGGCATTTCCTAAGCGTTGCCAGTAGCACCCCGTGCTTCACCAGCAGAACACTCAAAGCACTAGGTGTAACCCCCACCAGACTTTGAGCTTCTGGAGTGCTGAGCCCTTGACATACTCAGCCTTGATCCTCAACATTAGCACAGAGCCTAGTGTATAGTAGGTGCTCAGAGAGTGTTTGATGATTTGGTGCCTGAATGCTATTAGAAATCGAGAGAATGGTTAGCACGTGTTTGTTCTACCACTGATCTTTCCTGTCCTTTGCCCAGGTCTGCTCTCTAGGAAAGCTCCCCAAGCCAGCATTCTGACCCAGGCTCCAAAAAGGGGAAATTTCCCTCCACTATTTTGATGTTGTCTGTGTCAACTTCCTTTTAAATTTTGGACTAGGAATTGTTGTTTACTGCTGTTTCCATTGTGCTTCCAAAGTTCAAGTGTTTTAACTTTGAAATTATTAATACTTTTTTCCATTTAGACTTATGTTCAGATGTCTCTGGAGCATTCCCATGTACCCCCTTAAAATTGGCTTTGAGTATCAAAACTTGTTACTTCATCCAAGGTCTTTAATGCCAACAAATATTACATGGCCCAGATGAACTAGAAACAGCCTCATGGTGGTCTCTTCCCAGGTGACTCATGTGGATGGTCCCTTTTAGCAAGCACCTCAGGAGTGGAAGGTTTCAGAACATTTCCTTAGAGGGAATAAGTGTGGTCTTGTCATAGAGCACTCTTTGGCTGTCCAGAAGCTTCCATTCCAGTCCTGGCTCTCTTTAACAACTCTGGGCAAATCATTTCACTTCTCTGCCTCTGTGTCCTGGAGAAGTGAAGAATTTGTACCAGCTGTTCAAACGGAGGTTCAGGGATATGTCAAACCACAGAGTAAACATAGGACACTTTCCTGATCCTTCAATGTGCTTAAAGATTTTGGAAAGAGAACATATTTTTATGTTAAAATGAATACAAATATTTTTCAGTAAAATTGCAAAATCGAGGTGAGTTTTAAGATGAAATGCAAGATTTTATTGGAAGAGTCTGAGGAACACTGACTTCTCCAAGTTTCCTTCCTGGGCTAACTTTCCATAACTGTTTTAGCCTCTGAGCTTCTGTCGTCTAGATAACCATCTCCACTAGAACATTCTAGTCCTCAACAATGCTGGGTAAATAAAGCATGGCTAAAATTTTAAAGAATGTATTATTTCTAAAAAGATACATTATTGCAAAGTAGGCCAACATAAATGTAGCCAAACAAGGCCCTTTGGAATCTGCTTTTAAAAATAGCAAGAACCATTTATAATTAATATATCTTAAGTATTTATATATAGCAGACTAAGATTCTAGAAAGGCTCATTTTCTTAAGGAGACAAACTGTTTTATTTAGCTTAAACCAGGCCTTGTTATCAAGAGTTCAGAATTTGTGGCATCTAAATTAATGAGCTTTTAACCTTGTAGAAACCTTGAAAGTTAGGTTTCTCCAAAACAGAATCCCTTATTTGAAAAGAACATTCCAGGGTATCATCTTCCTCATCGTCTTTCTGTGAGGATTCTATTTCTGATGATGCAAAGCCGATTTTAATGTCTGTATCATTTACCTCCCTACCACAGTGAATCATTGATAATTATATGTTAAGAATCCAGTTCTTTTCCTCACAGTTTATTCTAGATGCTTCTAATTATTGGTAGGTTTTTGGTATATGTTTGTCTAAAGTTCTATCAATTAGTGATTAGATCTGTAGAAAGCCAGTGAGTTTAACAGGCACGTGGATGGAGGGTGCACATAACCACATATCCCCCCAACCCACCCCTAACCTTTTCTTCTCCTTCTTTAAAATAAAACCACAACTGTTTTCTGGGTAAGAATAACAATTTCAGTGAAATTAGCAAGAAAAGAAATTGCCAATTTTAAAATGAAAGGTATTACATATTTTTGTATTCTTACAGGATTCCTCTTAGAAAATCTAGTAAATCTGGATTTCAGCATCTTTTGCTTGACTTTAAAAGAAAAAAAAAATAACATGATCAAATTAAAATTATACAGCTGTCAGCATTCAAGCCAGACAGTTCACGATAGACAAAAAAAATTGCCTTTCTAATACATAGCGGTATAATTAAGCCATAATGCATGCGGAGGTTTCTGTGAATTCTCTTCTCCAGTTAGAAGATGGAGTGTTGCTTGCCACCTTTCTTCGTCATCAAGTGAACTTTTTTTGTTTTTTTAAATAAGCTTGTGAAAACCAACAAATAGGCCATCCATGGCATCTTAGGACAGTGTAGATTTTCCATTTCACCAAAAATATAATTTATATCCCGAGCTTGCCTATTTTTATTTATTTTATTTTCACAAGGAATAATTATTTTTTGAAAAGCAAAGCTGAATATCTTAAAGCAAACCCTGCTTAAAATACAGAAAAAATGAAACAGAGCTCTTCAATTTTATTTGAAAGGTACATACTCTCTGATGATGTCTTTTCTAGTTCAGAAGAAACAGACTTTTACATTGCTCCTCTGAAACTTAAAACAATTGGGTAATTTACTCACTTTTAAATAATTTGGAAGGAGGGATGTTTGGTATGTTAAAATCATCATTTCCAGCCATGTCATACTCTGCTGAAATCTTGGAACATGATGTAAAACACATTGCTCTCCATTTCCATTTAACTTCTGCTGTTTTAGGAGAACTTCATTTTGTTCCTTTTGAGGTTAAAAATAATAGGTTATCCTAGATGTTCATATAGTCCTTTTCTTAGGCCCATTTTTAGTAAAATATTAATATATGCAGAAGAAATGACTGCAACAGGCTTTCTTATATCTTGCTTAAAGGAAGGGGGAAAGTAAGACATTTTTCTCTCAAATAGGTTGTCAGAGTCAAATACCAAAAGTAGAGAATTTGGACTAAAGAATAGCTCAGTTTTAAAATATGATTTTAAAGCACTGTTGCTGTTACATAAAGATCACACTCATTCTGTTACTCAAATTCCAATTTTCATTTTAAACTTATGCTTTAATCTGGTTGTGTAATGCCTCACACTTAGGCCAACGAATATTTAATTTTATTCAGATTTAATATACTTCTTTTATGTCCTGCATCTTCTGATATTTTTATTATAAACTATCTACTTAGAGGCATTCTATCTAAAATGAAGAACACATTTGTGTTCTTATAGAATCTGCTTATTTTGAAAGGTCACGTGATTATAGTAACCTCCCTTGGAAACAGTCTGTAGGTATTTAAAATGTCACATGCAGAATATTCCAGTAAATCTGTTTTCTCATGGAATTATGATCAGTTTCCTATCTGTTAAAGAAAAGAAAGTTAATGCTTCAAGCTTTTGGGGTTTTTATGAGAGTTTTTGGCCTAGAGAAAACATTCATGTTCTGTGAATCCTAATTGTGGTTGAATGAAAAAGTGAATGTGCTTATATTAAGCAGAATGTTTGTTGTTTCTTGTGGAAAAATGAGCAGCTATTTTGCTCCAAAGGTATGCCTTTGAGAAAGTGTATTTTATTCTCAAGTTGTGAGACTGAGACATATTAACGTGCCTCTTCCTCTTTGGTCTTTGCTTTGTCTCTCAGTGTGGCCGTCACCAGGTCCAGAGATGTGCCTTCTTTTGGGCCTCCCATCCCTAAAGGGGTCACTTTCCCTAAGTCAAATGTGTTCAGGGACTTCCTTTTGGCCAAAGTGATTAATGCAGAAAATGCTGCTCATAAGTCGGAAAAGTTCCGGGCCATGGCGACTCGGACCCGCCAGGAGTACCTGAAAGATCTGGCAGAAAAGAATGTCACCAATACGCCTATCGACCCTTCCGGCAAGTTTCCATTCATCTCTCTGGCCTCCAAGAAGAAGGAAAAGTCTAAGCCATACCCAGGAGCTGAGCTCAGTAGCATGGGAGCCATCGTGTGGGCGGTCCGGGCCAAAGACTACAACAAGGCCATGGAAATAGACTGTCTTTTGGGGATCTCCAATGAGTTCATTGTCCTCATTGAACAGGAAACAAAGAGTGTGGTTTTCAATTGTTCCTGCAGAGATGTGATAGGGTGGACTTCAACCGACACCAGCCTCAAAATCTTCTACGAACGAGGAGAATGTATTTCAGTGGAGAGTTTCATTAACGAGGATATCAAAGAGATCGTCAAAAGGTTGCAGGTGAGTCTTTTCTTTCCACTCACTTATATACAGTTTCTCTTTCATAAAGCTTTCAGTGCAGACTACAGCAAGTGACTGAAGCTCGTACTGTCTTATTAGCTCCTCTGAAAACTCCCTTGATAAGTGAAGCAAACAGTTTATCTCTGGCTTGTGTTTCCCACTATGTTTTGGAATAGTAGCAGAACAAATGGGGCAGACACGTTGTGTGTATGTGTTGTTTGCACGTGACCTGATGCTGCAGCCCAGCCCATCTGGTGGTGGTGTTGAAAAGAGTTGTTGGATTGAGTATCTGCCTCCTCGAGTTGTATAAAGGCAAAATGAGTAGCAGAGTATGGTTTCTCTTTGCTGCCAGCTCCCCGTAGGTTGCTGTTAGAGGTTTCCTTGTAACTTCAGGGAAGGCTTTGAGTTTTTTGGATGCAACAAATATGTTCCTTTTGGCCTAATGAATAGAGACTAGTGAAGGGGAAATAACCAGACTGCTCTTCAGCTGACAGCAGGGTATTCAGAAATAGCCCTGCTTGCAGCGTTTTTCCAGTTCCTTGTCCACCCCTTAATCCCCTATTGCATTAAACCGCAGTATCTTTTATTTCCTCGTCTAGTTTGTTTCAAAAGGTTGTGAATCAGTGGAGATGACTCTGCGAAGAAATGGGTTAGGGCAGCTTGGCTTCCATGTCAACTACGAGGGCATCGTGGCCGACGTGGAGCCCTACGGCTACGCCTGGCAGGCAGGGCTGAGGCAGGGCAGCCGCCTGGTGGAGATCTGCAAGGTGGCGGTGGCCACTCTGAGCCACGAGCAGATGATCGATCTCCTGAGAACCTCCGTCACGGTGAAGGTCGTCATCATTCCACCCCATGATGACTGCACCCCGCGAAGGTAGGTCTGAGCTGGCACCTGTGGGCCTGAGCGCGGAGGGCAGGGTCTGTGTCCCATGGAGAACACAACTTCCTAGCCGGTGGGGAAGTAGTGTGTCATGAAGAGCAGTAGGTCACATGCGGCGCTGAAAGTCCATCGGTGGAAAGTCTGACTCAGGATGCAGCTCCCTTTCCACATGTGGCAAACAGCAGCTGGAGAGAATGGCTAACTGGGACCATTCCCAGGTTTTACATCTCTGATTTATAAAGTTGCCATTACAGATCGAGAAGTCTGGTAATATCCATCTTAAGCATCTTATACCAGTAGCTGAGAAACATTGAACACTTCACATGAAAAGGCACTCAGCATCTCAGACTGTCAGATTTTCTTTTGTGTTCAGTGGCACTCTTATTCTTCTCTATGTCCCATCTGTACCCAATTGCTGTTGAAAACTCAGAGGACTGTTTTGACCCTTGCTGGGCAGCTGAATATGACTTACCAGGCTTTTTCTTAAGTGCATCTGCGTGTGCTGGGAATTGGCTTCAGATGAGCTGGCCCTGCTTGTGATGCTTTGGCGTTTTGGTTCTAGCCTTTTCCCAAAAGGAAAGCCCAGGAGCTCCCTGTCCCTCCCAGCTCCTGCCAAGCCAGCAGCACTATTGAAGATTTAATTTCTCTGTCTCTGGGGAAGCTCCTTGATGGAACAGATTTAATCAACTGTTTTTTGTCCTTGTTGCTAGTTTTTTAAAAATCTATGTTTTTTTAAGCCATTGTTTTCTAAGACTTTCTCTTAAGCTTTGGCAATTCTTAGGCCTTCTAAAACCAAGACAATGTTCTTTATCTGCTTTTCCCCCAAAAAATGACTGGTCCTACACCTGAGCTCTCATAGATTTATGAATATCAGATGGTGAATTATAAATGGTTATGATGAGTTATTTGTGTCCTTTTAAAAGTAAGCAGTGGCTGGGCACGGTGGCTTACGCCTGTAATCCCAGCACGTTGGTAGGCCAAAGTGGGAGGATTGTTTGAGGCCAGGAGTTTGAGACCAGCCTAGGCAACATAGTGAGACCCTGTCTCTACAAAAAATTTAAAATATAGCCAGGCATGGTGGAGTGTGCCTGTAGTCCTAGCTACTTGGGAGGCTGAGGCAGGAGGATGACTTGAGCCCAGGATTTGGAGGCTGCAGTAAGCTTCGATCACATCACTGTACTCCAGCCTGGGTGATGACAGAACAAGACTCTATCTCTTAAGAAAAAAAAGTAAGCAACTATATATATATATATATATATATATATATATATATATATATATATATATATATTCATTTATTTTTTTCAATAAAAAGTAAGTGGCAATAACAATCTAAATGTACTTCAGTTCTTCAAACCAAGTGTTCCAACCAGACTTTGCTGGAGATAGTATTTCCTAATACTGCTTACCTCCTAGAAGGCCCAGGCATCACGTGTGCACATCAAAATATAGTGAAATCCCTTGGCTGATAGTTTTAAGAAGTACTCTCTTTTGGATGACTGGATTTCCCTGAAAATCAAAATATATATTCAGAACTTTTTATGTCAGCTATTTTGGAATGGAGGGAAATATTCGGAAACTGCCCTACACACATACCCTGCCTTGGTTAACCAGGTCTAATGACCCCTATTAGCCTTTTCTGGTTTCCGCAAGCATGTCTTCATTGATGTTAAGCAATGTGCTGAACTGTGATTCAAAAAATATCGCAAGGCAGCTCAGGAAGATGGCTGGGAGCTTACGACACTCTGCAGCTACACTGCACTGCTTCTCTCGTCTCTTTCTCTGCTGTCTCTTGGTCTCTCTTTCAAGTTGTCTTCTTTATTGCTTCTAAACAGGCAGTTATTAACTGGAAAGATAACCAAGCTTTGTAAAGTTTTAACCTTAATTGCATACAATATAAGGAGTAGTAGAAGCTGGTCTATGGACTGTCTACTCGAAAATGCAGCCCCTGGATCTCGCAGTGCCATTTCATCTGTTCCGAGGGCTTTGCCCTTATTTCTGGACTCCCAGGTTTATACAGAGGGGAGGAGAAGGAAATAGATTTGTGTGAATGTGTGTGGAAAGGGCACAACACTACTGATGCTGGAATTGTGAATAGTTGTTACTAGAAAGATGGGTCAGAGGCCTGGCCCTGGACAGATGGCTCCATGTAGAGGAGGGACACTAGGCTATGTCTTCTGTGGAGTGTCCGGTGAAAATAACTAACATTTCCTGAGTCTTTTACTTCAATATGCCAGGTCCTAGAAAAAGCACTTTTATATGAATTAGTACATTGAATCCTTACAGCAACCCTGGGAAGTAATAGTATTGTTATTTCTGTTTTGAAGAAAACCGAGGACTCAGGAAGGTTAGTAACTCCCTAAGCTCCTCTGGCCAAGGTAGGTCTAACTTCAGAGTCTGAGACCCTGTCACTTAGTATGCCTGGCACACAGATCCTTTCCTTATACACCAGAATAGGCAGTGATATGCTGGTAAATTGGCTTTCTCTTGGGGAAGAAGCCTTGATCTGTAGTGTTTGCTGATTCCCGTGGCGCAGGTACTCCCACTGTGGCTAATCTCGCTACCAACCTGGCGTCCCTGCAGGCAGAGTTGGGGTAGATGGACGATCCGGTCCACCACGCCACTGAGTGGATGTGTCACATTTGCTTAGTCACCCAACACCACTGTGAAGCACTCGGGCCATCCTCTTGCTGGGATGGGAGGCCAGGGGAAGGGTCAGTGCCCTACACAGCCCCGTGGGCCTGGAGCCACATCTTGCCCCTTTCACTGCAGTTTCCATCTGAAAAGCCACTGTCAGACCTTCTGGGCAGGGAAGGTGGGAGATGCTGGCATTGATGCCTTCAAAGGCCTGAAAGCCAGCTCCCGCCTCCTGCCTTTAGAAATGACTTCAAAGGGAACAGTTGCAGCATTAACACCTTGTTATAATTTTCAACAAAATAGGATAATGCTCTTCTGTCATTTTTTTTCTTCTCCTCCGCACTTCACACTCCTACCGCTGTTTTCCTAGCAACTAATTACTCTGTTCTTTGACTAGTCACTCTCTTCTTCCTTGTCAGCCATGACTTTACCCACAAAGCTCCATCGGGAGCCAGGATGGGCCTCCTGGAGGCACGCTACCCCGGCCCTCGGCCGTGCGTGGTTTTAGGGTCTCCAGGACCCGAAGCGGCCACAGGCACCTGGGGACACAGTGACTGTATGTCATACAAACACCCACGGGTTTGTGTGTTCACATGGGAGAGTCATTCGTTTCGAAAAGGCAGCTTTTTAAAAAATATAAAGCCAGTTTAATAATAAAGAAAAAGTGGTGGCCGGGCGTGGTGGCTCACGCCTATAATCCTAGCTCTCTGGGAGGCCGAGGTGGGCGGATTGTTTGAGCTCAGGAGTTCCCGGGCATGGTGGCGCATGCCTGTAGTCCCAGCTACTCGGGAGGCTGAGGCAGGAGGATCGCTTGAGCCCAGGAGTTTGAGGTTGCTGTGAGCTAGGATGACGCCACGGCACTCTAGCCTGGGCAACACAGTGAGACTCTGTCTCAAAAAAAAAAGAAAAAATGGTACTTAAATAACAAATGTAAAATAGGACTCTTGTCCCTGTTCTTAGACCCCTCTATGGATTGCTTCCAAACCACAATTTTTTTTTTAATAGACAAAGGGACAGGGAGAGAACACAAACCTTCTACACCCCAACTATGTGTTGGGCATTTTCCTTTTTATCCTCATGGCAGCTTCATTTCTATTAAAATGATGAAGAGAGTGAGGCTGGGGGAGGGGTTCATTTGCTGCCCAAAGAGAAAACAAAACCAGCTAGCATGACATTGAGGGGAGCCGTCCTGTGGACTTCACCGGAAGTGAGCAGTCCCTTCTGCAGGAGGTACCCAACCTATCACCCCCATCTGTCTCCCCTCTGGAGTAGATGACCAGCGTCAATATATTACTGTCTGTGACCTCTGAATCTTCAACGTCATTCTCTTGACAAGATGAAAACACTTGGGTGACAGATTAAATGTGATGTTCTGGATGGTGTTGCATGGGGCCAACCTTTATTCTGTTGAAGGCCATTAGCCTACAGTTTTTAAGGAAAGCAATCAAGGGCCATTCAGAACGAAGAGCTAAAAACAGACAAGTTACATAAAAAGACCAAATTACCTTTTAGATAAGAAATGGTCTCAAAGTTTTTTCTTCCTTTTAAAAGACCAAGTATTTTAAAGTGCAAAAGCGTACTGCTTCAGAGCTAGAAGGGCTATTAGAAATCTTCTGGTTCAAATCTCTCATTTTTCCGGGGAGGAACTTGGGTTCAAAGAGGTTAATGTGTTTTTTCTAAGCCAGAGTCACGTGGCTTGTAGGGATAGAGCCATCTTCAAACAGAAAACTTTTCTGACTCAAGAGTCCAGTGTTGTGATATTCTATTCAATATACTGGGCCTCCATTTCTCTGTATTTTGTAGTGTCTTAAGGAAAAAAGGAGAGAGTAAGGAGAAATAAGAAATAAGAAAAGAAAAAATTAAAAAGGCTGAAAAATAGAATAAAAAGATGGAGTGGCTTTTCAGTTAGTTTATATAGTTTCAGTGGGTCACCGTTTGTCACTGACATTGTAATTCCTGCTGACCAGACCACAGCTCTTTAAGTGGGTTTTATAAAAGTTGTTGAATTTTCCTTTTTGTCATAGGCTATGCTCTGTGTGAGACCTGATAGTTTCTGTGGGGTTAAGGATGTTTGGGGACTTGGAGTGGTTTAGTTAGTGACTAAAATAAAACTAACCTATAGGTGGATTAATTCTGGGTTTTCAAATCCCAGCTCTGCCACTTCCTGGCCGTGTAAACTTGGGCAAGTTAATCCCCCCAGGCCTCCACGTCATCATCTATAAAGCGAGGATAATGACAGCATCTACTTCGTGGAGATGCCGTAATGCGGCTAGCTTAGTGCCTGGCCCATTGTAAGTTATAGGTATTGTTGGAGTTACCATTCTTCAACATCAAGGTTTACTTAGAATAAGATAAAAAATCCTTTTGTGAAAGTTTATGCATGGCATTGAAAGGCAGCTTTTCTCTGTGTTCTTCAGTGTACTGTCCGCTTCCTGATTCTATGTGTCATTCTTCAGTTTTGCAGAGGAAAGTAAGAGACCGGGAAGCGAGTGGGTGGTTGCCCTCACCACGAAGGGCCATCAGAAATGGCAGGTGCTGAGGTTCAGTTCTCTGGAAACGTCTTTGCTTTCTCCTTCTCTGTGAATGAGTCTTTGCTCCGTCTCTAGGCTTTATCATATTACATTCCACTGATGTAGGATACACAGAATGTTTCTAGCTATGTGTTAAGCATGGTGGAAATGAAATATAGACTATAAGGAAGACAAAGTCTTTGGCTAAAGGGATGTTTTAACCAGTTTGAGTATTAAATGTTATGCAGTTTAAAAGACTGCTTCAAATAGTTTTTGAAGAAGAAAGCTTAGCAACTCTCAATTCCAAATCTCTCATTTTAGAAGAAACAAAGGCCCAAAGGTGAAAGCAGCTTGTCTGTTTGATATTGTATCACTTGCCTGGTGCAAAATCACTGGAAGCAGCTTATGAAGTCACCTGTGCAGTATTGCAAGATAAAACCTCGGCACAGAACTTTTGGGGGAGGGTAGTGAAAGGAAAACGGCCTAGGTGGAAATTTTGGGGAAGTTAATGCCCAGAATACTTTATTATCAGGCTCTGTACATGTGCTGGTTCCTAGCCACTAATAGGAAGGGGCGTGGATGATAACAGATGATAGCATTTGTTGAGCTTCCTAAGTTAAAACCAACCGTTGCTGAGGAGAAGCAAAGCTAGTCCTGATTTTGAGCAGGAGAGAAATTTGTTGTGGATTACTGCAAATTTTTATCAGTATTCCTTTGGCAGAGTATAACATTTTTGCATTGCATATACAAATCCAGAGTACCAGCTCTTTATATTTAATAATATGCCCTATTTAGTCAGAAATGAAAGACTCCAAACCATACTTTAGTATATCT
>NW_012150840.1:11882773-11885781 GCF_000956105.1 Propithecus coquereli
ATGGTGGCGCATGCCTGTAGTCCCAGCTACTCGGGAGGCTGAGGCAGGAGGATCGCTTGAGCCCAGGAGTTTGAGGTTGCTGTGAGCTAAGACGACGCCACAGCACTCTAGCCCAGGCAACACAGTGAGACTCTGTCTCAAAAAAAAAAAAGTATTACAATGGCATATTTTTCTCATAAATATAAGAATCAAAACTAGAAATTATATCAAAGCCTAAGGTAATATTCCCTAATGTCACAGAAAAGGGTTCATGGCATAAGAAGTCATTAACCACTAAAAGTAATGTCAAATGTACCATAAAGCAATGTTTTACAAACTATAGATCATAATTCTCAAGTAGGTCATGAAATCAATTTAGAAGGTTGCACCTAATTTTTTTTTTTTTTCCTTAGAGAAACATATTAATTCAGAATATAGCAAAATGGAAGATATCAGAGTAAGGGTGAATATGTATGTGTATATGTGGTTGTACCATCTCCCAGTGTAAAATATGTTTCTTACTTGGGTTGTCCTCAAAAAAGTTTGAACGCCATTGGCATTAAAGCATAAAAGAGACACAATGGAGCCTTGGGCATCGGGGTCAGATTAAGGTTGACCTAGATTTTTGGGGAATTGGGGGTAGAATGGTAAGGAAACACCCCTCCCCTCCACCAAAGTACCCATTGGAGATGGGGGCTGTGACTGGGTAGGGCAGGATGCCAGCAGACACTGTGGTTGCTCCTGAACACGTGCTGTAAAAGTGGCTCTTCCTAAAAACAGAGACTCATGGAGACATGGGAGAGGATGCATCGTGGAGTACACATTTGAAATGTCAGAGGTCAACCCTGAGACTCATAGGCAAGGTCATGAAAGAATAGCACTTTCCATTGTCCTTATTCTCCCACCAGCCAACTCCGTAAGCCCTTCCATTCTGCTCTCCCCTCCACCTTTCACCTCCCCCAGCCGCACCCCCGCATCAAGACTAGGCCTTGGATATCCTTGGGAGTGGCGCTGTCTAGTGCAGAAGCCACAAGCCCCACGTGGCTACAGAGCACTTGTGATGTAGCTGGTGCAAAGCGAGATGTGCTGTAAATGTAAAATGTACACCAGGTTTAGAAGAATAATTTCTCAACATTGATTGCTTTAAAATGATAGCATTTTGAGCATATTAAGTAAAACGTGTTATTAAATTTATTTCTCCTGTTTCGTTTTTTACTTTTCTAAAATTACATTTGTGACTTATATTTGTGGCTTCAATTCGATTTCCATTAGCAGCTCTGTTTGGGCTTTCCTTACACTGCCTCTAAAGTGCCTCTTCAGAGAGCTATTTCATAATCATTCTGTAACCTCTGCTTTCCAAATCTTCCTACTTGCTCCCCAATTTTTGAAATTCCTTTAAGAAAGGATATCATTTTTTTTTTACTTAGTGATGAAATTTAAATGCACAGTTTGAGTTAATGCTTTAGTGGGAATAGGTTTTTTCTCAGTAATATGTCCATCAGTCAAGTTAATAACTGTTAGAATCTCCCCTGGTTGTTTGGGTAAAGGCAAGGGGAAGTGGGCTGCAAATTTCCCAAGGTTTGGGGGTTGCGATGGTGGCACCAAAAGGGGCTAACATGACAAGACATTTGTTCCTACCATTAATTTCACTCAGGCTGCTGCCTGGGGACAGCTCTGCTATGGAAGGTTCCTGGCTTTAGAAGAAAGAAAAAGTCTGATTTCAGATTTTGCTTTTGTTCTGTAGGGATTTGATAATTGTAGTATTTCTATAATTGGGTTTTTTTTCCTCCTTCTGAGCTAAATTTGGCTCTCAGTTTGGATTTCCCAGTTTTTCCCCCATTTAATTTCTTGACTCTCAGGATCCCAACAAATTTAAAACTGTGCAGCCTTTTAGATTCCAATCATAGCATGCAGTGAAGGATGTGTAGAGCCGATTGCTTGTTTCCTCCGAGGCCCCGTGCTCTCAGGGGTCTGCCTCCTGTCACACTGTTCTCGTGGCCTTCCCCCCTCAGGTCGCAGTACTCTGGCCCCCCAGGGTGATCGTGGGTCCCATTGCTTTTTAAAGACTCCATATCTCAGACTTGACAGTTAGGATTGAGTAAAGGAAAATATTAGTGTCATACTTCCTGGGGTTCTGGTTTTTGAAAGCAAAATAACTCTAGAGCCCAAAGATTGAAAGATGGTTTGAAACGAGATGAAGTTTTGGATCCATTTTAAGTGTTAATGAGAATCAGTGTGATTCCACCAACGAGAGAAAGCGATATTCATTATCCTCCCCACGACCTCTTCCCCCAATAGGAGTTGTTCGGAAACCTACCGCATGCCAGTGATGGAGTACAAAATGAATGAAGGCGTTTCATACGAATTCAAGTTTCCCTTCCGAAATAATAACAAATGGCAGAGGAATGCCAACAAGGGACCTCATTCACCTCAAGTCCCATCCCAGGTGCAGAGTCCCATGACCTCGCGGCTGAATGCTGGGAAAGGGGACGGGAAGATGCCTCCTCCAGAAAGAGCCGCCAACATTCCTCGAAGCATCTCCAGTGACGGGCGCCCCCTAGAGAGGCGGTAAGTGTGCCTTCAGAGATTTGCTCTGTATCTCTGCCCCGCATTTAAATAACGCCAGATGCGTAGGCACTGGCTTTAGGTCTTCTCATCTTTTACTATAAATCAAGGATTAAAACTGAGATGCACACCCTAGTGGCTTTCAAAGCATAGTAGCATTTCAAAGGCATGAGGATAAACAAAGATACATTCCAGCAAAGCATTCGGCTCTGCTCACTTGTATTTGTGCTTTTGCTCTTTAATTGCCGTGTGATTATCAACAGAAATCGTCACTGTGTACTTAGTGGCCATATGGATTAGGACTTAGCAGACTCCGAGGTGACAGTGACCATATTATCATCTTTGGCAGTCTTCGTTGTTTTGAGACAAATGATATGATAGGAGCAACAGAATGCAAGTGTCTGGTTGAATATCTGTGTTTGTGTCACTTTATTAATAAAGAATAGTGAGAAAGAGAAACTATA
>NW_012150840.1:11886146-11959701 GCF_000956105.1 Propithecus coquereli
CCTGTCACATCTGCCTTCCCCGATCACATCTCAGGATGTTTTTGTGGAAGCCCTTAGAGCTGGGGGAGAAGTCTGTGTTTCGGGAACTGTGCTGGGCAGAAGGAAGGCTTCTTGTCGAAGCCAAAACGTGACCCTGACTCATCTGAGCAGCAGGAACCGAGTCCCGCAAGAACAGGGTGCCAAGGAAAACGGTTCCCAGATACACATAAATAATCCTTGGTCCAGTTTGGGAGCAGAAAGCTGGAAGTTTTAGAAAGCACACCGTGAAGTCTTTATCTTAGTCTAACTTTCAGACTGTTGCATAAAATGTTGTCACTTAACTATTTTAGCATATTAGGATACCATGTAGAAATAATTTAATTAAAAACAAATAGACAAATAAAAAAGTAGTTGCCTTCCTAAAATTCCTCACTTAATCCTGGAGATTTATTTACAGAGCCTTGCTGTTTATCTCAGTAAAAGAATCCTCTCCCAAAGTGGACCACGTTGCCATCTGGACTCCTCACTGGCGTTATGTTTGAGGAGGAAAACATCCAAGAGATCTCTGAGTACATTCTTTGTTCTACACATTCCAAACTTGGCTCTCTCTGAGGTGTGTGTGAACTGGAATTCATGATTTGGCCCACATTTTGAAAGATGAACCTAGGAAACCATTGTTTAAAGAAGGACCTTTTTTTCCCCCCTCTCAATGCTGTTTTCTTTCTCTCTGGAACAATCAGCAGGCTTTCACAAGTGAAACTGCTTTCGTGTCATTGCCTTTATACAATATCCCATATGATAAAGTAGCAGAATGTATCTTGAATCCATGTTGAATTTAATTTCTGCAATAGAAACTAAAGCTTATTGCTGAACATACCTCCAATAGTGAAAATATTTTCTGCAGCTAAGTATCATCTTTCGATGGGAAGAACTTTCAGTGCTAGAGAATGCCTAACTCCTTTTTTTCCAGATGGAGCTCCTTGAGTTCTAGAGGTTATTTGTGCATGTTCTTGTGTCTGCCTGTCCTCTTAACTCCATCCAGAGGAAAGTACCTTTCAGTGAGGGCCCACCCATGAGACTGTAAGAGTAGCCCGTGGCTCTCAGCCTCAGAGATGAAAGGGGCAGACTGCCAGTGGTTTTCAGGGAAATTTAACCTCCACTTGCTGCCCCCTCAGGCTTCTCAGTTTCAGGTATACTTTGAGTACACTAGACTTGGATTTCAGATCTTAGGGTGGAGGGTTTAGATGACTTGTGAAATCTCAGGTCTTCATTTTCAGGATAATAGTATTATCTGGCTCATTTTCATCTTGAAGTATATGGGAATTAGATGGGGATCCTTCTTTCGTGAAAACTTGGAGTTTAATTTCCTATCCCATCATTCCTCATTTTTAGTATCACCGTATTTCTTTTTTCAATTTTAGCTTTGAGGCATAAATAGAAGGTACTACAGATTGAGTATCCCTAATCCAGAAATCCAAAATGTAAAATACTCCAAAATCCAAAACTTTTCGAGCACCAACATGATGCTCAAAGGGAATGCTCATTGGAGAATTTAAGATTTCATATTTTTGAATTAGGGATGCTCAACTGTAAGTATAATGCAAATATTCCAAAAATCTGGGGAAAAAAAAAACCTGAACACAAAATCCAAAACGCTTCTCTGGCCCCAGGCGTTTCAAATAAGGAATACTCAACCTATGTTCGAGAAACTTCGTTTTGCTACTACAATTTCAGGAATATCTGGGAATAGAGCAGACTTGTGTCATTCGTTAGGAATATTTCCTGAGTTCATGAATCCCCACCTTCATAAAGTTCACTGTGGAATATGGTTTTCTTCATGAAATGCAGTAAAATATACTCCATTTTCAGCATTCCCTTTAGAGTCTTACTGAGAACAAAGTACTGTACTGGGATATGAAAGTGAGGAGTCTGGGGACACTTCTTGTCCCTTTGTCTCTCCCCTGCACACCAGCTCTATCCTGGGTACCATTTCCATTTGTACCTGGGAACTTTATAAAGTATAATATGGAGCTTTCAGATGAATCATAAATAGTCAACACAAATAGCAAGAGTCTGCCATACCTTGAATCTTGCCTTACCAATAACAGCATGGCCTGATACTGAGACTAAAGCATGCTTTATGGTTGCATCGTTGCATTCATTTTCCTCCCCCAGGTTAGGCAAGTTGCATTTAGCTAATAGAGCACCAGCTGTATTTAAGCTTAAGGTAACAGCCATCTCAGGTTTACTCTGCTCATGCTACACAAATCTGCCCTCTTCATTCACCATGGCTGGATCCAGCATGGTCATTTTGTATGAAAACATTAATTTACCTCTTATAAAAGCGTACATAGTTTTTCTTTAATTGTATGCAATATCCCAGACTTAAAGGTCATTAGGCATAATTTTTTTAAAATATCTGTGGGATAGATTATTTTTCCTTTAATACCAAGATCAGGATTTTTTATGACATACTAAAATATGCTGGTGTTTTGCATTTTAACAAAAATTCTTTAGTTGGGTGGTCCTCTCTATACATTGCTAAGAGAAACTACACGGCAAGAACTGATGATCCATTTGCCGTCTAAGTAGAATAAAGTCTCATTCTGTTTGTTTTTAATATTTGTGTTTTATGCTCTCTGGGTGGCCACGTTCTGATTATAGAATTTTATAGTATTTGCGAGAGTAGTATTTGTTAACTGAATTAACATTTACTCAATAGAAATAGGTAGTATGATGTGATCACTATTTTGGCCTCAGATTTACTTAGTGTTAAAGAGTAGGATTGAAATAAACATAGCTGACTGTAGCACTGAAATTGATACGTTACTGTGTTGAAACATAATGTGGGGTCAGTAATAAAACCCTGATCTGTGCTAATATGCTCATAGAAGTTTAGCTATTTGAGGGGCTTTGGATAAACAATAGGCATCTTACCACGTAAGAGAATTTCCTTTTCTCCTTTTTTTTTTTTTTTAGAAGAAGTATTACCAGCCTGTGTGTGAATATTTGATGTTAGATCTCATTGAACCATTGGTACTTTTGAGTTTTGCCTGTATGCCTCATATTCCCCCTGTACCCCCTGGTTTAGCTCTGAGCTGGATGGGGGGTCTTCCGTGTTCAGTTTATGCAGCGTCGCCGCCTCCCTCTCCCCTTGCTCAGCAGACACCAGCACCACACAGGGTGTGACCGTCATGCCTGGTGAGTATTGTCGAAACAAACTTAAGAGTTCTCCTCTCAGACAGCGTAGTGGTCATGTGCTCATTCCATCTCTATTTTTAAGGAAAATACTTTCTAAATTTGTTATTTCATATCAGTTCTATTCTAATCTTCCACTGTGTCATTTTCTACTTTCAAACAAAACAAGCACCCATTTACTTTTTACTCTTCTTTTGTTTAGAATACTAGCCGTGGTTAGAAGTATCAGGACTTGTACCTTTCCAGTACCGTCCACCTGGATCCCAGTTTTGTGTGACTTGATATGAGGATCCTTAAATCATGGAACTTCAGGCTTCACTGGGATTGCTCTGGCAAGGTCCCCACTGACTTCCATGTTTCTGAAACTGCTGGACATTGTTCCATCGTTAGCTTACTCCATACCATTCACTATTCCCTCCTTCTTCAAACTCTGTTTCCTTGTCTTCCAAAACTTTATTCCTGAATTTTTTGTATCGTCAGCTCTTTGCATCTGTCTTGTCACCCCGAAATTAGCATTCCCCATTCCTTCCTCATTTTTCTTTGAATCTCCCACAGTGTACTTTCTCTAGATGGTTTGTCCGCTTAGTAACCTCGACCCTCATCGGTGTGTGGCCAGTTCCATAACTGATCTGTTTTGCCTTGGCCTCTTTGTTACTTATCATATCCATATGCCTGACTACGTCCTGCACTTAGATCTGCTCTTGAACCTCATGAAAGTGTTGCGCACTCACAAGTCCAGACCAACTTGACCTTCCTCTGCCCCTCTTTCCACTTCTTCCTCCTCACGTGTTCCCCACCTTGGTGAATGGCTTTAGGGTCCACCCCAGCATGCAGAGCAGACCAGGATTCATCATCAGCTTCCCCTAGATCCTCATCCCCATCTCCACACACATTAACTTACCAAGTCCTTAACTTCTGTCGAGTTCCTCTTTTTTAAACTTCCTCTTTATCCTTGCCTTAGGAGCTCTCGCTTTGCACAATTCTTTTTCTTCCCTAAATTGTTACCAGCAGCCTCCAGACTTGATTACAAGCCTCCAACTGGAGGGGCAATCTAATAAAAATGGAAACTGTCCTCAGGCTGTGCCTGTCATTATAACCTTCCAGGGTTCTGCACAGCCTTCAGGGTCAAGTCCAGCTCCCCAGCAAGTCTGCCGACGTGGCCTCGCCTCTCCGTGTTCCCCTGTCTCCATCATCTCCACCTCCTGTCTCTGTCATGTAAGTGGCTCTCTGTTCTCTGAAAGTGCCATGTCCTCGATGCCTTTTTCAGGAGCTGCACTGCTTGGTCCACCCTTCCTCTCCCTCCTTCTGCAGCTCCAGTCCTGCCGCGCCTTCTCTGGACACCCTCCTCCTCTCTGCCTTCATTCCCCTCTGGGAATGTTCGTGTCGCCAAATGCCTTCTTCACTCATAGAATTTATTATACTTCACTTTAATATTACTTGTACATTTTTCCAACTTAGACTTACTCATCTTTGTATCCCAAAGACCAATCCACAGACTCCAGCATTTCATAAGCTCCCAATGAATTTTTTAAAAACTTTTATTTAGTAATCAGACCAGGAAATCCTATAGAGTAGTTTACTGTCTTGTCTTCACACTTCACCTGGGTAGTCCAGCTTTCCAAAATAAGATGGTGATGAGCCTTTAACATCAGAAGGGCTTATTTAAATAACTGGGGACAGAATTTAATCAATCTAGGAGAAAATAAATCAGTGTCTTTTTATAGAAATTAAATGATAGGTAAAAGCAAAACACTTTGTAGTCTGATACAGCTATAGCATTAAAGCTAGATTTCAGTGGAATTCTTTGGTTTTTGTTGGCTACGTTTAGAATATTCCTGTTTTTAAAAGTGCATTGCTGGTAGAGCTTGTCTAAAATTGACTCAAAGTGAAATGCAAGTCGTTCTTGATTGACTCTCCTTTCAGAAGTTTTAGCTTGAAACTGAATTATGGTGTTGTATTTGTCAGCCAAGATAAGGGAAGAGAGTAGAGGGCCATCCATACTTGACTTAAAGTCACAGGACTCCGAATTCTCCCTTTTCCTTCTCTGCACAGGATCTATTGCACTCTGGCATCCACAGCAGGATTAGAGTTGATGTGATTTGCAAATTCGCGTTAGATGATATTACAACCATGGTTCCTGTTCAAGCGTTCAGGAAATGGGCACAGCAGCTTGAGCTTGGCACGCCTCCCAGTTCCCGCTCATTCACAAACTCAAGTGGGGAAGGAGACGCTGGTGCTCCAATGAGGTCCCCAGCTCAGGCTCCTCAGTTGCTTCCTAGTCGTTCCTGAGGCCTTGAAAGTAGGTGTTCTGCACTCAGCCCAGGAAAACATTCCCATGAGGGCTTCCTCCCTGCAGGGCCACCCGTGTTTTAGTGTGACCCACCTGGAACCTCCTAGAGACCTCAAGTTGCATGTTGTGCTTTCCTGGAACCTTAACTTCCATCCCAGCTGCCCCACATGGGAGCGTGTGGCAGTGTGCAAGTCCCTGACCCCTCTGTGCTCTATCCCCCTGGATCAAATGGGCACCAGCCCCACCTCTAAGTGTCTCTTTGAAGATGAACTAAGACAGGTCGAATAGCCCTTATCCGAAATGCTTGGACCGGAAGTGTTTCAGATTTTGGATTTTCTTGGATTTGGCGAATATTTGCATTATATTTATTAATACCAGTTGAACATCCCCAATCCAAAACTCCTAAATCTGAAATGCTACAATGAGCATTTCCTTTGAGTGTCATGTTGGTGCTCAGAAAGTTTTGGATTTTTCTTAGAACAGGTCTTGCCCATAGTAAAGTGTAGAAGACGGTAGTTGTTTGTCGTCATTGTTGTAATATTTTAGGTGTTCTTCCAAACACAGCGACACGAAAGTGAAAGAGAGGTAATTCAGGTTGAGCATTGTCGGGATGTGGGTAGAGCTTCCCAGCCTGGGCTGATACATCGTGTTCAGCCTAATCTCGACTAAGCAGTTGGCAAGTCAGTGTGTTTCCACGAGCAGGTTGTGTTGTCTCTAGTAACAGTGTCATGGTTAAATGTGGTGAGTCAGAAAGAATGAATTCAGGATGCCTGCTATGCTCAAAGCAGTCATGGTGAATTGTGCAGTTGCAGAGGTTGTAGGAAATTCGGCATAAACCATCTATGCAAATTGGAAAGGACCTTAGAGACAGTCTTATTATAGAGATGGTCTTGTTGCATTCCGGAATGAGCAATAAGGTGGTGTGGGTAGTGTTGTCCTGCATGTCACTAAGGAGCTGTACTCCTGTATACACCCAGCAACTGGGTTTTGCTTTCCCACCCAGCTCGAGGGAGTGTTCTGCATTAGGACTACCCTGGGAAGCTGGGCCTGGTCGCACCTTATAGGAAGGTCTGTAGGGGCCCATAGTGGTCCTGGGGCTTTCTTGACCATCCCCTCTGCCCCCAGCACGCATACACAAACACACACACTGGACATGGGGAAGGCCTTCCCGAAAGCCAGTCTATCGTGTCTTGCTGTAACCCTCCGAAGGAGTCTAAGGCCCCTTGCCTGATAAGGGCACATCAGGTACATGAATACATTTATCACTGGAACTTTAAATAACTCTCAGGGGGAAAAAAAAATGTATATTCTGCTGCCTTATATTTGAAACCACTGACATTTTTTTCAAGATTTGTTGATTGCACAACACAAGCTTGTGGCAATTAGTGATAATTAAGACAAATTAACTACCTAGATCTACCCCGACAGTTGCCGGTGTGAAATTTTCCTGTAAGCATCTGGTTCAGAGCCCTGGACAATCAACAGTCTACTAAGGTCTATTTCTTCTCATGAAAATCACCAGGGATGGTGACAGAGTGGCAGTTTGGGATCTGCCTATCATTAAAGAGCTGAGAAAAGTGAATTTAATCTCCTTTTTACCTACAGGAACAATTGCTGTGAAATAATGAGATGCTCGAAGGTCCTTAGGACTGGTCAGCAGAGGTGAATCGATCTCTTCACTTGTGTGTGCGTGCTGCTGTGGGTTGGGTGTGTTGGGGCTCTGACCGCTGGGCTCTCAACCGCTGGCCATACCACAACAGGGCTTGTTAGGCACACAGAGATGGCCCTACCCATTTGCTGTGCCCACCCTTTTAGGATCTGCAGGCTGGTTTTAAGGAACATTGCACACATACACAAAGAGGGGCTGGCAGGGGAAGGGAGTTGACTCATTCCCGTGGCCCTGCGTGCAAGTATACGTGGAGTTCACTGCCTCCATATGAGTCCCTGCTCCCCAGGAGAGTCAGAATCAAGCCTAATAGTCTCCCAGTCTGTTGCCTCTTATTTGGCTTTTGTAGTTTCCCATTATATTTTTAAAAAATGGCAATGACTATGGCATACTGAATGGCATAAAAGGAAAGTAGGGATGTAGAGATGAAGGCGTGGATCAGCAACGTGTGCTCATTAAGGACTTCACTGAAATTGTTCGCTAACGGTTCAGACCTTATGGTAGAACTCAAACTCTCTGAAGTCCAGGAGCATTAGTGCTGGTAGAATTCTCTATGGGAAAGGAAGATAGGTTGTGTGGTGCTCTTTTTCTCTTATCCTAGTGTGGCGCCTCCTCGGGGCAGTTGAAAGGAGGGGATGGGGTCTTGGAGACCACTTCAGGGCACACAGATGGACACTCTGAGCAGGAGTCAGCATGGCGTGCTCCTGTGTTTCAGCTTCTAGTTCCCTTGGTTTTGTTTGTGCAATGGGATAGAGGATGAATTTATATTGATTCTTTTCCCCAGTTTTTAAAATCCTAGCATGCCCCCCGAAACCACTTAGCTTCTCAATGAAGGATTTGGTTATGACTTTTTTTCATGAAGTATTTGTAAATATTGGTGGAGGGCAGGACTAATCAAAGAGGTTAATATTTGTGGAAGGCTAATGGATTCTTATCTATTTGTGTATCTCTTAAATTTTAGACTTACTTCACCAGTTCTCTTGCACTTTGAGGGGAAGAAAAGAACAATTTGGGGCATTCCCTTTTATGCCTGCGGACCCAGGGTCTTATGAGATCAGCTCTGACCACACCACTGCTTTGCTTCAGAACTTGCTGTACTTCCCTCTTGCCCAACAGATGAAATCTGTGCTTCCTCAGTTCACCGTGTGAAGGCATCCAGCTAGACCCACTCATCCTTCCACCATGACCCCCACCAGTCTCTGCCTGTGCCCAGTGCTCCAGTCTTACATGCCCTCATGGGTGGCCTCATACACCCCTCAGTTCCTGCACCCTCAGTTGTGACTTTTGTGAATATCCCTGGTTTCCTGCAAACCCATTTCAAATGCATTTCCTTCATAAAGCTTCCTTTCCCCTAGTTTTCTCAACTAGATTTGACATCAACCTGCTGGAGGCCCTCTACACTCTGCCCACGTGCAGTTTGTACTGTCCTCATGACAGTTACATCTTCCTTGTGTCTCTCTTAAAAATTATAGTTAATTAAAAATTATAGGTAACCGTTATTGAGTTCATATTCTGTGCCAGGCTCTGTTCAAAGTCCTTTATGTGAGTTTTCTCAGTTAATTCTCCCAGCAGCCCGGTAAATGGGTTGCTGTTTATCTCCTTTATGGATAAGGATGCACAGGGTTTGCAAGATGAGCTAATTTGCTCGAAGTCATAGGCAGTTAATAGTGGAGCTAAGGTGAGAATTAGGCCATCTGACTCGAGAGCTGCCATCTCAATCACCATGCTCCATGAATGAAACCTCCCATCACACATGGTCAGCACTCAATACATATTTGCAAAATGAATGCATACATGCTCATATGCGCAAGGGCCCAGCCACATATTCTGCCATCAGGGCCCGCTTCATGGGTGTGCAACCTGCACAGTCGTACAGGGCCCCACGCTCAGAAGGGTCCAAGCTTGGTTTAAGTCCTGCTGTCATCTTGAACGTCAGCATACTATTTGAGCAAGGGGACCCATGTTATTTTTCATTTTGCATTGAATCCCACAGGTTAGGTAGTTGGTCTTGCCTGCAATCCATTTTTGTTTTCTTTCCTTCAGAATCTCCCTTAGACATAAAATTGACTCTTCTCAAGAGGCACCCATGATGTTTGCCAGGCTATGAACTTCTCACAGCTTGCTAGCAGCTGTGAAGTGATCCATTTATCTCAGTGTGATAAATGCCATGTTTTCCTAACTGTGCAAGAGAGTTCTTCCTTATTGTAAATTGACCTTGTCATAGGAGGCTCATCAGAATTGGATTTCTGCGATCCAGTCTGAAGAGCTGATAGGAATTGTGTGGTCAGAAAGCCAACAATAACTCTGTTCACAGAGTACACAGTAGGAAGAGATGAAAAGACAGAGTAATGAGTTGCTTGAATTTGAACACAACTTGTTCAAACCCTAGTCCGGATATAGCACCCAAATTACATTACCTCGAATCATTGTTGAGAATTTTCTTTTTTTACATAATTCTGAAAGAACCCTGGTTGATAGACATTGCTGAAGTCAGAGGACTTTAAGTTGGTTCTATTCCCTGAGTAGATAGCATTTTAATTGCTAAGTTGTGGTAAAATGCTGTGCTTAGCTATGGACTCAAGCATCTAATTTATCCGTCACTGCTGCTATTCGAAACCCTCTCAATTGTTTTTACCATTGTTCCACTGTTTGCTCTTGGATTACAGAGGATCTTATCTCCTTGGACACGTCTAAGCAGTATTGTCACTTTGGAATAAAAAGCAGGAAATAGAGGTGTAATTAATCCTAACTACTCAGTTAGGAAAGTGTTTTACCATCGACTACTCAGACACTGAGAATTCCTTACCCGTAAATTGATAAACTGTAATCATTCACAATCTGGAGCCATCGATTTAATGAGAGTCTGTGAACATTAACATTAGCACTCTCTGAGTCAACTCCTGTGAGGTGACTCATGGGAAGAGTGTAGTGGGAGGCAGGGATTACTTTATCAGAAATCTGGAAAAAAATTTTTGGTAGCTCTCTTCTCCCTTTCATCCTGGTGTAAGAATGCTTCTAGAAAAATGAGGAACTGATACTGATCTTGGACTATCTTTTCCTACATGTCCAGCCCCTTGAACTCTTTGTTTTCATTGCAGTGAAATGCATTGCCTATAAATGAAAAGCTGGTGTGAAGTGTAGTCCTAAAGACTATGAAAATATTGTCAGGGCTGATAATCATGACTTATTGAATTGCTGCATTCTTGGTATAGTCAGAAAGCCCTGGTATTTTATTTCAGCAGAAGGAAGTAATAGGGAGCCCCAGAGTACGTTTAGTATCAGTTATTTTAAAAACATGTAGTTCTCTTGACTAAATTTGTAAAAATGTAGGGAAGAGAATCTTCTGACATTAATGCTAAAGGGTTTAGAAAATTTCTTCCTGACAGTGAGCATAGCATTCTTTAAAAAGACTATTGCTTATATTCTATAGAATTGAAAGCTCTCACAGTAATTGAAAGAGGTATTAATCTTTGTCCTCTAAACCTATTGGGCATTAACATTAGACATTTGGAACTCTTTGAGACTAAAAAAGAAAGATCTAGATTTATCTCACAAAAAGAAAAGTCTCTTATGATCTTGCTCTGAATTCACTGGACTCAGCAACCCTTGAAACAGAGTACATTTGTGGAACCAGGCATGGTGGCTCAGGCCTGTAATCCCAGCGCTTTGGGAGGCTGAGGTGGGAGGAGTACTTGAGCCCAGGAGTTTGAGACCAGCCTGGGCAGCATAGCAAGACCTCATCCCTACAAAAAATAAAAAAATTAGCTGGGCATGGTGGGACACATCTATAGTCCCAGCTACTGGGGAGGCTGAGGCAGGAGCATCCACTGGAGCCCGGGAGTTCAGGCTTACAGTGAGCTGTGATCGCACCACTGCACTCCAGCCTGGGCAGCAGAATGAGGCTCTGTCTCTAAAATAAGTAAATAATAAATAAAACAATACATTTGTGAGGTAGGGTGGAGCAGAAGGAGATTTGGGGAGTCAGTATGCTGGCCTCCTGGTTCTTTAAGCACCTCTTCAAAGTGGCAGAACAGCAACCAGCCCAATTTCCAATAACAATTAGCCTCAGGCTATCTCTGCAGAAGTGGACTGCCAGTACCCAGGCAGGCGGCACCTTCCACCCGCCCCGCCCTCCCCCGCCCCCCAACTAGGCCTATTCTCAAATATTTGTGTGATGGTATCAATTTCAGAGTACTTGGAAAAAACAGTAAGTCATCAGAATAAGGGCTAATTCTGAATTTTTCTTTGCCTACCATACATACATCTAGAGTCCTAAAAACATTTGGGTGGCATTCCGTCAGTTGCTGTATGTGTGTTCTGTGTGTGTGAACAGTCAGAAAACAAAGCCACTATTGAGTTATATAAATGCAAAAAAGGAATGGGAGTGAATGCCGGCCTTCTGGAAATGCTATTTTTTCACTTTGGGATAACTCCAGTAACCAAATAGAATTTTCTGATGCATTTGCCAAATAAAAAAGCTGAGGTTGAGAACTAACATAAAATAGCTTAGTTTAATGTACGTTTTGGAGAACAGGGTAAGAAAAGCAAGCTCTAAATACAAATATAAAGGTTACATCTTGACTTTTCCTATGCAATTATGTTGTCACTTCCTCATAGAAGCATAAACATTTTCACATTAACCATCAATGTAATTCATTGGCATTACTTGTTTACCCTGAAGAATCTTAAGTCATCAGGCCCCCAGATGTTGCACTGGCCTTAACTGTGTTAATATTCTCCTGCTCTCTCCTGTTTTTCTATTTTCTGTAATACCCCCTCCTTTTCACAGTAAGAAAAAACAAAGCAGCTATAAAATGAAACTATATTTGAAGAGTCTCCATATTAGGTACTTATAAAAGCCAAACTCTTAAGGCCAAAAGGAGTGTGGTATCTTGGATTCGTGTCATTCTTCGATCTTTACTTGGTTTCTTTTTTTCTTGTAACCAACTCCTCCCATTCTTCCTGGACTCCAGTCTCCTTCCAATTACTTTGCAATAATAGTGAGAAATTTGGGAGATGTCTCAGTGGAAAAGGGTAAAGGGAAATCCATTTTGTGGTAGCAGATAAATGTCTTGATCTTCCTCTTATCAAAATACATTACCCAAAGTAGGGATGAGCTAGTGCCCTCTGGTCTCTGACCCCACCATACCAGCCCCCATATACTCTACTCCAAGATCTGACATCCTATGAGAATGCCAGCTGTGTGGTCAGCCCACATTTCTCATAGTCTGTGTAGCAGTAACAAGATTGGCGATGATACCAGGAGGATCATAGAAACTGCCTCTTTTCCTTCTCATCACATTCCCCAAAGACTGGCATCCCCAGTCTCTTGATCTGCCCCATTGCACGTGTATTAGAGCAGGCCTTGTCAGTAAGTTCTCTTGCAGATAGGCATAGGACCTATGATATTCACAGTGGTGTCTGGACTTAGACATCATTCTACCACTTGCCACGCCATTCCTTTTTCTTGCATTTAAGAAAGCATGTTAACTTTGAGTCTGTTATAGTTGCTTTTAGTAAATTATTCACAAATTTTGGAACTTCATTATTAGTGACTATTTCTCAACTGATGTAGACCCATGATGGTTGCGAACCCCTGGCTTGGTACATCTAATGTAACTATGGGCCCTTGTCCTGAATCTGTCTTCTATTCTTCATTTCATATACTCCTGATAGGAATTCTTCATGCAAAAACATATAATAAGCACCCAGAGATGTGTAAAGATAAGCAAAACTCAGTACTGCTCCTTAAGGACAGAATCTAGTTGGGGAGACAGACATAAAACTAACTATTCTATGGGACGTGGTATAATGGTGCAAAGAACAGACTGATACAGGATTTAAGGAGGTTCTATATATGAATTCAGAGCTGTGATATTGGAATCGGGTCCAATATACATACACCACATTTTCTTTATCCACTCATCAAGTGATGGGCACTTAGGTTGATTACACATCTTTGCATTTGTGAATTGTGTTATGATAAACATTTGGGTACAGATATGTTTTTGATACAGTGACTTCTTTGCCTTTGAGTAGATACCCGGTAGTGGGATTGCTGGATCAAATGGTAGGCCTACTTTTAGTTTTTTGAGGAATATCCATACTGTTTTCCATAGAGGTTGTACTAATTTACAGTCCTGTCAACAGCAGATAAGTTGTTCCTTTTTCGTGGGATCCATGGCAACATCTAATGGTTTTTGATTCTTTAATAATGGCCATTCAGATATGGGTAATGTGATATCTTCTTGTGGTTTTAATTTACATTTCCCTGATGATTAGTGATGTTGAGCATTTTTTCATTTACCTGTTGGCCATTTGTATATGTTCTTTGGGAAAAAAATCTCCTGTCTTTTGCCCACTTTTTGATGGGTTTATTTGTTTTTTTCTTGTTGATTTGTTTGAGTTCTTTGTAGATTCTGGATATTAGTCCTTTGTCAGATGTATAGTTTGTGAATATTTTCTCCCATTCTGTAGGTTGCCTATTTGCTGATTATTTCCTTTGCTGTACAGAAGCTTTTTAAATTTAAATAAGTCCCATTTATTTATTTTTGTTGTTGCTATATTTTCCTTTGGGGTTTTAGTCATAAATTCTTTGCCTAGGCCAATATCTAGAAGAATTTTTCCTACAGTTTCTTCCAGAATTTTTATAGTTTCAGGTTTTACATTTAGGTCTTTAATCCATCTTGAGTTAATTTTTATATATGGCTAGAGACAGGGATCCTGTTTCATTCTTCTGCATCTGGCTTTCCAATTTTCCCAGCACCATTTATTGCATAGGGCATTCTTTTCCCAGTGTATCTTTTTGTCTGCTTTGTCAAAAATCAGTTGGCCATAGCTATATGGTTTTATTTCTGGGTTCTCTATTCTGTTTCATTGGTCTGTCTCTCTACCTTTATTCAAGTACTATGCTGTTTTAGTTACTATAGTCTTGTAGTGCAATTTGAAGTCAGGTAATGTGATGCTTCTGGATTTTTCTTTTTGTTTAATATTGCTTTAGTTATTCAGACTCTTTTGGTTCTGTAGAAGTTTAGTATTATTTTTTTCTAGATCTGTGAAAAATGACATTGGTATTTTGATGGGAATTGTGTTGAATCTGTAAATCACTTTGGGCAGTATGGACATTTTAACAATGTTGATTCTTCTAATCCATGAGCATGGGATGTTTTTCTATTTGTTTGTATGTCATCCATGATTTCTTTCATCAATGTTTTGTAGTTCTCCTTGTAGAGATCTTTCACTTCCTTGGTTAAGTATATTCCTAGGTATTTTATTTTTGCAGCTATTGTAAATTGTATTGCGTTCTTGATTTGACTCTCCACTTGACTGTTATTAGTATGTAGAAATGCTACTGATTTGTGTACACTGATTTTGTAATCTGAGACTTTGCTGAATTTATCAATTCTAGGAGTCTTTTGGTGGAGTCTTTAGCATTTTCTAGATACTGGATCATCTCATTGGCAAACAGGGATAATTTTCCCTCCTCTTTTTCTATTTGGATGCCCTTTATTTCTTTCTCTTGGCTGAATACTCTAGCTACTATGTTGAATAGCAGTAGTGACAGTGGGTACCCTTGTCTTGTTCCAGTTCTTAGGGGGAATGCTTTCGACTTTTCCCCATTCAGTATGATGTTAGCTGTGGGTTTGTCATATATAGCTTTTATTATTTTGAAGTATGTTCCTTCTATGCCTACTTTGTTGAGGGTTTTTATCATAATGGGCTCTGGATTTTATCGAATGCTTTTTCTGCATCTATTGAGATGATCATATGGTCTTTATACTACTGTTTATGTGGTGAATCAGATTTATTCATTTGTCTACGTTGAACCATCCTTGCATCCTGGGATGAAACCCTCTTGATCATGGCAGATTATCTTTATGATGTGTTGTTTAATTCAGTTTGCTAGTATTTTGTTGAGGATTTTTGCATCTATGTTCATAAGGGATATTGGTCTATAGTTTTCTTTTTTTGTTGTATCAGGATGATACTGGCTCTGTAGAATGAGTTAGGGAGGATTCCCTCCTTTTCAATATTATGGAAGAGTTTCAGTGGAATGGTATCAGTTCTTCTTCATAGGTCTGTCTGGTGGAGTTTGGCTATGAATCTCTAGGATGGGGCTTTTTTTGTTGGGAGGCTTTTTATTATTTCAGTCTTGCTGCATGTTACTGGTCTGTTCAGGATTTCTATTTCTTCCTGATTTAGGCTTGGGATGTTGTGTGTTTCCAAGAATTTATCCATTTCCTCTAGGTTTTCTAGTTTGTGTGTGTAGCAGCTTTCATAGTAGTCATGGATGATATTTTGTATTTCTATGGTATCAGTATGAATCCTTTTTGGTTTCTGATTGAGCTTATTTGAGTACTTTCTCTTCTATTTCTAGGTAATCTGCATAGTGGTCTATCAATTTTGTTTATCTTTTCAAAGAACCAAGTTTTTGTTACGTTGATCTTTTGTATTGTTTTTTCTTTTTTTTTTTTTTGGTTTTCATTTCATTTAGTACTGCTCTGAGCTTCGTTATTTCCTCTGCTGGCTTTGGGTTTTGTTTGTGTTTCTTTTTCTAGTTCCTTGAGGTGTGACTTAGGTTGTTAATTTGTGATCTGTCTTTTTGATGTAAGCATTTAAGGCTATGAATTTTCCCTATAGCATTGCTTTTTCTGTACCCATAGATTTTTGGAAGCTTTTGTCACCTTTGTCATTTAATTTGAAAAAAAAATTTTATTTCCATCTTGATTTCATCGATAACCTAAGGATCATTCAGCAGCAAGTTGTTTAATTTCCATGTATTTGTGTAGTTTGAGAGTTCCTCTTGGAATTGATTTCTAGTTTTATTCCACTGTAGCCTGAGAAGATACATGGTATGATTTCAGTTTTTCTAAATAGCTTGCTGAGACTTGTTTTGTGGCCTAACACATATGATCCATCTTAGAAAATGTCCCATGTGCTGAAGAAAAGAATGTATATTCTGCAGTTTTGGGTGTGGGGTAGAATGTTCTGTAAATGTCTGATAGGTGCATTTGTTCCAGAGTCCCATTTAAGTTCAGTGTTTCTTTGTTGATTTTCTTCCTCAATGATCTGCCTACTTCTGTCAGTGGAGTGTTGAAGTCCCCAGCTGTTATGATGTTGCTGTTTATTTCTTTCCTTAGATCTAGTAGAATTTATTTGATGAATCTGGGAGCTCCTGTGTTAAGTGCATATATATTTAGGATTGTTATATTTTCTTGTTGAATTGATCCTTTTATCATTATGCAATGAACATCTTTATCTTTTTTTTTTACATTGTTGATTAAAAGTCTATTTTATCTGCTAAGAGAATATCATGGAATATTTTTTCTACCCCTTTACCATATGAAAATCTTTGTGAGTTAAATGGGTTTCTTGGACACAGCAAATATTTGGGTTGTATTTTTTAATCCATTCAACCAATCTACATCTTTTGTGAGGGGCGGGGTACATTAAGACCATTCACATTCAATGTTATTATTGCTATGTGAGATACTATTGTGGTCATCATTTTATTACCTAGTTGCTTTGTTCTCTCTCTTGTGTTACTGTTTTATAAGAGCTGCGAGTTTTAACTTTTCGATGTTTTTACACTGGTGGATATCAATTACTCTGTTCCAAGTATAGAATACTTTTAAGCATTTCTTGTAGGACAGGTCTAGTGGTGACAAATTCCCTTAGTGTTTGCTTGTCTGGGAAAGACTATTTCTCCTTCATTTATGAAATTTAGTTTTTGCAGGATACAAAATTCTTGGCTGGCAGTTATTTTGTTTCTGGCTTGTAAGGTTTCTGTTGAGAAGTCTGCAATTAGTCTGTTGGATTTTCCTTTGTAAGTTACTTGATATTTTCACCTCATGGCTCACAGGAGTTTCTCCTTCACTTTGACTTTGGCCAATCTGATGACTATATGTCTTGGTGATACCTTTTTTTTTTTTTTATTTCAGGGTAATGTGAGGGTACAAACATTATGGTTACGCTTTATGTCTTTGCCTCATCCAAGTGAGGGTTAAAGGCATGCCCTTCCCCCCTACAATACTCCCCTGATCACATGGCAGCAATACTGTCCAGGGATTAGGGGGATTTTGGGGGGGGGGTGGTAAATCTGCAACTAAAGGGGATACCCTTTTTTTTCGGAGGGAATACCCTTTTTGCAATGAATCTCATAGGTGTTTGTTGAGCTTCTTGTATCTGGATCTTTAAATCTCTAGCAAGACCAGGGAAGTTTTCCTTGATTATTCCCCCAAGTAGGTTTTCCAGGCCTTTTGCTTTTTCTTCTTTTACCCTCAGGGATGCCTATGATTCTTATATTTGGCTGTTTTACATAATCCCATATTTCTTATAGACTTCATTCGTTCCTCTTGATTCTTTGTTCTTTATTTTTGACTGGCTTAATTCTAAAGAGTTGTCTTCAGGCTCTGAAATTCTTTCTTCTGCTTGGTCTAGTCTATTCTTAAAACTTTCCACTGTGTTTTGTATTTCCCTAAATGAATTTTTCATTTCCAGAAGTTCTATTTTTTTTTTTAAATATGTATCTCTTTAGTACATTTTTCATTCATTTCCTGAATTACTTTTCTGGTTTCTTTGGGTTGATTTTCCATTTTCTCTAGGATCTCATTGAGCTTTCTTACAATCTATATTTGGAATTCTTTATCTGTCATTTTAGTATTTACATTTTGGTTGGGATCCATTGCTAGAGAGTTGGTGTGCTCCTTTGGGGTATCCTTTTACTCTGATTTTTCATACTTCTGGAGTTATTGCACTGATTCCTTCTCAGCTGGAGCAGCTGTCACTTCTTGTTTTTGGATTTTCTTTTATTTAGGTCAGATTTTTTTTCCCCCTCACTCTTAAGGGTGTGCCTATAGCACATGTTGGATAAGGACCTTTGGCTTTGCTTGTGGGTATTTCAAGGGGGGTCTACGTGGATACCTTGGTTATAGATAGCCTTAGCGTGGTGGTTTTCTCAATTGCTAGTAATTTGTAGGCTGTAGCAGTGGTGTGCTATGCGCATGGGCAGATTCCCTGTCTCTTGTCAACAAGGGGAGATGGAGGTCTTTGAAATCCTTTCTCTTTCCCTAGACCTGTGTTCTTCTTAACAGTATGAATTATGTTGGGATGCCCAGTTTAATCTCTGAGACAGCAGGTGGTGCTTGTGGGTAAGAGTCAGCCACGCCCTATATGATGGAGTCAGTAAATGCTCTAATAGGCGCTTGCAGGAAAGAGCCAGCCACAGCAGTGTTTTTTGCAACCTGTGACCAGCTTTATTCGATCAAGAGAAGCACTCAGATGCCCCAGGTGGTGGGCAGGCCGCTGGGGAAAGCCACCAGGGAGGGGCTAAAATGACCCCACTAAGCCAGAAAAGTCTGCTCATGGGAGAGAGAGACGCGCACACACACACTCGCACAGAGGAGAGGAGATCACACCCCTCCCCCTCTCCCCGCCCCACACAGATCCCCCCACAGGCTCGCCACAAAAACAAAAACAAAAAACAGCAGAGCACAACAACAGCCACAACACACGCGGAGAGCCCCCCCCCACAACACCCGCCCACACACAAAAAGCGCCGCTCCCCTGAGAGAAGAGGAGTGCTCTGCAAGTGCACCGCAGCTCAGACCCACACTGTACTCTCCTTTTAGTTCTGCCCACGTGGGCTCCCTTACTTCCTGAGAACAGTTCACAAATCTCCTCTCTATGCCCCCAAGCAACATGATTGAGTCCTAGGGATACGGGATCCAGCCTGTGGGCCTGTCCTCTGATCCCTCAAATTTAATCCCTGACCATGCCAGGGAGAAGCATGCTGGTCCCAAGTTGCCCATGGAATGCTCAAGCAAGCTTAGTGTCCCTCTGCTTCGAGATATGCCCTGCTCTGCTGGAGCAGCCAAGCAGGCAGCAACGGGGAGGGCTTGCAGGCGGGGAGCTCACAGTCCAAGCACTCCTTGGTCCACTGCAGGTCTTCAAGAGGAAAGGAGTGAGCCCCACTCTCTGTGGAAGCCTCAATGTGGTGGATAAGCCAACAGAGGGGAAGCAGCCACTCCTGAGAGTGCTGGCTCAGTAGTTCCTTGGGGCACCCATGCCGACTCATGTGGGAACTTACGCTGTGCATGAGGGAAGGCCAGAGCAGGAGAAGAGTCTGAATAGAGGAGAAGTGGCATTGTGGTCCTCTTTGTCTCGAGGGGCTCCCTTGGCTTGCTGTACTCTCCTCTCCCCTGACGGCAGCCCACCCTAAATGTCCAAGCTCTAGGGTCACACAGTTCCCCTGCAACCCACTGGCCCCCTGTGGCCACTGCAATCTGAGCGGGAGTTGGGAAATGTTTGTGTAGGGAGTCGGGGCCAGCAACAAGAAAACTGAAGGGCTGAGGCTCCCTGGGGAGGACAAAGGTGCACAGTGGGTCAAAAAGCAGTAGGGCATCTGCTGTCTTGGCTTGGGTCTAGGGTGACAGGAAGCGACTCCAAGAGGGCCGGCAGCCCAGTGCTCTGTTCTCAGGAATTTCCCAGTTCGCTGGCAGCAGCAGCTTCTGGGCTTATGAGGATAGAGCAGCTCTCCAACAGTTCAGGAGCCTGCAGTCTGCCAGAGGTGTGAGGGAAGGAAAAACAAACACCCCCACCTACCCTTTCCGTGGGCGCCAAATTCCCTGGGGGTTGATCTCTGCTGAACCCGTGCTCCTTCTTGTTCTGCTCCACAACTTCTTCCCGTGGAATCTCTGATAGGTTCTGGCACTTTTCCCTCAAAATTACACCTGGCTATGTTTTTTTTAACCTAAAATTTTTCCTTCTTTCTGAGACAATCTGGTGACCATTGTCTTTAGTCCGCCATCTTGCCTCCAAGCCTACGATATATCAAATCTGTTCATTTTTAAGAGGTTTCATTTGAATGGCTGGTGAAGGTGTTCAGTAGAGACCTCTAGGAGACAACTGGAGAGGAATCTGGGCTCTCAAGTCACATTTGCCTCTTGGGCATGGACGAATTGAGGAGTTTTACTTTTTAGTATCTATCCTTATTCTTTTTTATTAGAAAGCCTTTTCATTGTGATTCTTTTATCCCTTCTGTCAGCTTTCGGTGCCTGAAACCCTATCCTGCCCTGCTACAGAGGGGACATAGGTTCACTGTGGGACATTGCTTTATTCCCGTAAACAGGTTCTGTCCCAAGCCTTCAAAACTTTGACTTAAGTTTAAGATAGCTTTATGTGCAAAACTGTCTGACCATGCAGACCCACTGCTAACTGTTTTATTAAGAAAAGAAAACCCAGCCTTCTCTAGGGGACAGCAGTTGTTAGCACAGAGTGCAGTGGACTTAGAATCAAGAGACCCGGCTTATTGTGACCTTGAACAAATGACTTAGATTTCACTTCCTCAGCTATAAAATAGAAATGACCTGCCCTGCTACAAGAGTCAAGTGATTTGTGCCAGCTTTAGCTTCTGAAATAAAATATCATTGTCATTAAGGTTTAGTTTATACTTAGTCACAATTGTCAGCATCACTTACTGATATGTCCCTGTGGTTGCCTGTTGCCTGCTAGAATAGAGGAGGTAGAGGAGAAAAATATGTCTGTCCTGACCACAAAACTCTGGTTTCTGCCTTGACCTCCAGTTGGCAGGATGAGGGATACATAACTTTAGAAATAGATATATTAGGTACCCATGTGAAGCACATTTCTACTCTGGTATTATATAAATTCAGTAATTCTAATTAAATCCGGCAACTGCAGTGCTAGCTGTTTTTTCATGGAGCTTTTAAATGATGGTGCTACTATCAACCCAAATTATGAATATTAAATAGCTAAGCCTAAACATTCATTCCAGAGTTTGTGTAATAAAATTGGAAAACAAAAGATGTATCAATCCCACTGTGGTCATATACTCTGGGAGGATTAGTAGGAGAAACTGGAATTAATTGCTATGTTAATATCACTTGGGTTCAATTATCTTCTGCTCTGCCATCCTAGGAAACTGCATAAGCAATTCAGCCAGTTGAATTCTGGCAGGTTTTAGAAGCATACGTATTTCTCTATCTTTTTTTTTGCTCTCCTCCTGTTATTTTTTTTTACATCCCCGCCCCCTTCAAGGCGATTTTCCAGCTGTTCCCCTAGGGAGTAGTTTTATGGGGAAGTTTCTTTTGTAGGCTTCCAACTGGCTTCATTTTCACTATCTCCATGAAGTCGCCTCCTTTGTCACATTTATATGATATTATCCATCATGCATTGCCTTGGGATTTTCCCTTCTAATTGTTGACTTCTTGTTTTTGGTTTGCACATACAGGCTGTCTCCTGGTTCGGACATCTACGTGACAGTTTCATCCATGGCTTTAGCGAGATCCCAGTGTCGTAACTCCCCCAGCAATCTTTCTTCATCCAGTGATACTGGCTCTGGGGGGGGCACCTACAGGCAGAAGTCCATGCCCGAAGGGTAGGTATACATTTGTCCTTTTGTACATGGTCACTGTTGACCCCACTGTCTTTCGTCTGTACTCAGACATGTAAGGTGATTTTCATTCAGCCAGCCTCAATCAATTTCCAGACAAAGAGGAAAATGTAGGTAATATTCTAGATAGAGAAACGTTTTAACAATTGGTTCAAACTACTATGTAGGAAGTTTACTATTCTCTAGTCTCTATGAAAAACTCAATGGCAGAGAAATCAAATTGCATTGGTTTCTCCATTATATATATTGTTTAGTTTCACAGTTCACTTCTTAATATTTCCTCCAAAGTGAACTCAGCAGAATACTATTTGCACTGGAGTTTGTATTGCTGTTAACATAGGGGAAATGATAATCACATCTAAAGCGTAAAATTATTTGTCTCACACTTTAAGTCTCTTATAGGTTTGTTTTTTTAAAAATCTTTCGTGAAACACTAACTGCTCAAAAGTAACTATTTGCTTCCAAAAAGACTTACACGATAAAAAGCTAAATATACATGATTTTAGAAGCCATTAAAACGGGGAAAAAATGCAGTGTCCGAAGCTGGGAAGTAATTAGCAGCAAAACATTACATGGCACACACAAGCCACCTTTGCCCAGGGGAAGAGTAAAATGACCATCCAAGACTTCCTGCTGGGAGTTCTCTCTCTCAGGAACTTGAACCATTTGAAAATCAAGTGGGAGGGGTTTATAAAAACTGCTGTTTCTATTCTACGTTTTCCCCCAAACGTATTTTAACAAATGGACACGTGATTTGGTTACTTTCTTGAGATTTCGCCGTGTCACAAAAGAAGCATGCTCACTAATAATACCCTTATAATGGGTATTTTTTATTCATAGCCATTAAGTATAGTTTGTTGTATCTAAATGTTGCTAAATGTTTACGTTAACAGAAAGTAGGTAATAAAGCCATTATAAAATATGCTTCTCACTATAAAATATGCTTTCCCCACCCTGCTCTCTCCCCGAGGACTCTCTCAGTTGTGCAGGGGCCAAGGGAAAGCTTCCCTTCTGTCCTCTGGACGGTTGCTGAGAATGAACTGACAATAGACAGATTAATGGAAGAAAAGGCACACGGATTTATTTAACACGCATAGCACGAGGGAACTGCAGGAGAATCATTGCCCGATAACCCAATGGCATACAGATGCTGATACAATATACCCTTCTTCATAGAGGAAGGGGAGATGGGGGGGTGTTGGAGTAAATGGTTTTCAGTGGAAATGAATGAGCCCAAAGAACAGTGGCCTGGGACAGGGTTCCTCTGAGCTCTGGGGATGCTGGTGGGAAGGTGAGGGGCAGAACTTCACTGCGAGCAGAGGTGGTCTTCTCATGTAGATAAGGTCCCCCAGGCAATCTCTCAGAGCTGCCCTCAGAACAGAAGAGAAGTCTAAGCGTGATGGAGAGTCCCAGTCTCCACTCTTCTCCAATAATCTTTCCTGGTTATTTGATGAGATTCCTAGGGAGCAGGTCTCAAGGCTATTGCATTTTTTTCAAAAGATGTTTTCTTAGTCAGATACGGAAATTTCAGAGTCCCCCCTGGTGCTTTGGTGCTTCTAGAAAGAGGAGCAGAGGGACAGGGAGTCAGGGGATGGTCCAGGGGACCTGGAAGCTGCGTCTTCAGTGCAACATGTCAAAGCACCATGCTTTGGGCCCCAGCAGTAGCCTGTCTAAAATGCACATTTCTTACTTCAAGCATGAAAGTGAGAATTAGAAAAAAAAATTTTAGCTCTTATTCATGAGTCCCTGCAAGAGGTTTACAAATTACATGTTTTTGTACCATACCACAAGCCCAACTAATTGTGTCATGATTTAATTAGTAGATCTTAAATGGCCTGTTCAACTTCAACACTAAGAATTCACTGAGATGTGAGTGTTAGTCTAGCAATAAAATATAGATTAGCCAAAAAAAAAAAAAAACCACATTGTTTTCTTCTGTCTGTGATATACTTTAAATGTATACTAGAAAATTAAGTTGAAACATTAATGTTTTGGTGAGTATTAATGTTAAAAACATGATTCCAGTGCCCATGCTACCCAGTCTTTGTTAATAAGACGGTGATTATTCAACTTGATTTTTACTAACTGAGCCTACCATAGGTGATATTGAGGGTTTGCCCCAGTTGCTTGTGAGGTCATGCAGGCTTATTTACTGTACTGTGTATCTTCTTTTTCACCTGGGGTGATCTCTTACAAGACGGTGATGATACAGTGTTTTTCCCCTAGATCCCAAGTAGTTTTTGTTTATATCAGTGGTGCAAGGGACAGTGGTTCACTGCGTTGCTCACAGGCTGGGTTTGATCCTAGAGATACGCTTACCAAGGGAAAAAACGCTTATCTCTACAGCTGACCCCAATAAAAACAGATGTGCAAGTTGACAGGGAAGCCGGAATGCATGCGGTCTGCTGCGAAGTCGTTAATGTTAACTTTAGAAAGCTCAAGAGCGTGACATCGAGGCTAGGTCAGTACACAGTGATTGTCCATAAATGTGATATGCTACTGTGGTGTCCTCCCTCGACTTTGGCAGACCACTCGGCACCCGCCCCTGTATAACGCCATGTGACACGTGCCTGCCCGCTCCCTGGGGCGAGGACTTTGAGACCATCCGAATTAGATGAGAGGCGAAATCCAACAGGGCAGTTAGGAATGCCTGCTCTACCTGAATGTGGGGCACGGGCACCTGCACAAGTTCAGGATGGGAATGATGGGTAGTTAAAGAGCAACGCTGTTTAGAAGACACAGGGCTCATTCTCCCCTTCTTGGAGATTTATTTTTGGGCCACACGCTTTGATGCATACCGACAAGGCAGGACCTGTCCGAAGGGAGGTCTAGGTGAGTGAGGAGTTCGGGGGCCATGTGTGAGAAACGTGACGGAGGATGTGCAAGCTGAGGTGAGGAGGCCACGAGAGCTTTCTCCCGGCACTCCTAGAGGGATCCAGCTTGTCTGTGGGGGCAACCGGGGCCAGTCAGTGAAAGTTACAGAGAAGAAGATTCCAGCCCGTTGTGAGGAGGATATTTCAAAGCTGTCAGCCCACCCTGGAAAGGAATGGGCTGCCTTAGGAAGCAGAGTCCTGGTCACTGATCATGTTTCATTTGTCAGCCTAATGGTTAATTTAAAATTCACCAAATGGTGAATTTAAAATTCAAACCTGTGACTCTTCAACTATTAAATGCTTCTCCAAACAAAGGCACAATTAAGCTCTCCAAAAAGAGGCACCATGTAAAATTTAGAACACGTTTTATCTGAGCTCCTCAAGGACTGTACCTTTGTATCCCTGATAGCGTAGCACACAATAAATGGGGGGGAGGAGGGGTTGCAGTATATTTGAGAAGTGAAATTAAAAGTTCACTTGGTGAAATGTTTTTCAAGGCTGAGTTTAAAGATAATCTTCCCTGTTGTTCATTTAAAATCAGATAGTCAGAAAAAGATATTTAAATTTAGAAGTTTAAAAATTTCTGTTTAGTTTCCACTGCTACCAAAGAAGTAAAAACTAGCAGGGCACAGTGGCATGTGCCTATAGTCTCAGCTATTCAGGAGGCTGAGGCAAGAGGATCACTTGAAGCCATTCGTTTGAGTCCAGCCTGGGCAACATAACAAGATCCCATCTCTACAAAAGAAACAAAAAATTAGCCAGGCATGGTGGTGCACTCCTGTAGTCCTAGCTACTCAGGAGGCTGAGGCAGGAAGATTGTTTGAGCCCAGGAGTTTAAGGTTGCAGTGAGCTATGATTGGGCCACTGCACTCCAGCATGAGTGACAGAGTGAGACCCTGTCTTAAAAAAAATAAAACATTTTGGCCAGGAGTGGTGGCTCATTCCTATAATTGCAGCACTTTGGAAGTCCAAGGTGGGAGGATCACTTGAGGCCAGGAGTTCAAGAACAGCCTGGGCAACATAATGAGACCCCCTGTCTCTACAAGAAATAAAAAAAAAAATAGCTGGGTGTGGTGGCACATGCCTATTGTCCCAGCTACTGGGGAGGATGAGGCAAGAGGATCCCTTGAGCCCAGGAGTTCAAGGCTGCAGTGAGCTATGATTGCACCACTGCACTCTAGCATGGGCCATAGAGCGAGACCCTGTATCTAAAAGAATAATAATAAAATAAATATTTTTATAGCCTTTTCTACTTTGCAGATGCTTTGTATAGATCCTTAGATCCGTGTAATGGAATTGCTGATTTACACATAAAGAAATAGAGACAAAAATTCAGTGACTTTTTTCAGCCACGCTAGGTGGTGGAGTTAGAACTTAGCCCCATGTATTCCTGCTGCTTATCTCCTGCCTTCCCAACAAACCACTTGCTGGGTCTGCGCGTGCATTTATCAGGCTATAGCACGTACAGTACCCATCACATACATAGACTGGTTCAGGCCCTATTTAGTCCTTCATTGTATAGATTATTCATAAGTTCACTAGCAACCACACATAAGTTAATGAATTCACACATGAATGTTTGAATTTTACACTCTGACACTTTTTCATGGGCTCAGTCAATATTTGCTTTGCTGATATTGCTAATCAAAGCATGTGCCTCAATTAAGCATATATTATAAGTCTCCAGAAGGAAAAATAAAACAGGCTCACTAAATAGCTAAATGTTCCTTCCAGAAGTAGACCTTTGTTTTTATTTATACCGGTTTACCTACTTCCAAATTGCCCTTCCCAAAGGCAATTTAAAACTTACACATTTTGAAAGTGGTTTCTACATAATATAAATGATAGTAATCTTTGTCTTTCGGACCACAGAGCAAGTGCTCAGAAGATACTTGTTCCAAGAATGAATGACTTAATGATTTAGTAAATTACTGAGTTAAGAGAAACAGACCCCAAAAATGTACCATTGGGAAAATATATATGGAACATTTCAATTGTGAATTTTTTCTTTGGCCATGAGTGACAGTCTGAGGTTGGCTACACAAGGGCTAGAAGATTTTGGTTTCTTGCTGTTTATAGCTTAGGTTAGCTCAGTCCTAATGGGCCTTGCCCTTGTTAGCAGTTAATGTACACAGCACGCATACCTTTCTGAGCCGAGTGGTGTGTCTTGACCACATCATACACATTTCCACCCCCACGTAAACACACACAAGGATGAGCGTACAAGTACAGACACGTAAGCAAGAACCGGTAATACCTGTCAATTAGAATTTAGCTCATCACACCCAGGACTGCCTTCCTCTCGTGGGCGAGGTTCCTGATGTTGTCTTTGTCTTTGTTTGGGGAAATTCCCACAGGTTTGGAGTGAGCCGCAGATCCCCAGCCTCCATTGACAGGCAGAGCACCCAGGCAGACATCGGAGGCAGTGGAAAATCCACACCCAGCTGGCAAAGAAGCGAGGATAGCATTGCCGACCAGATGGGTAAGTAAGTAATTTCTACAAAAAGCAAGTTGCTTTTACAAGGTGACTCCAGCCACCTCTTGATGATGTTATCAAAGCATTCTGTTGTAAAGACAGCCCTAGTTAATAACTATGACTTAAGTCTCTGTTAGATTATGTACAAGTGAAAGAAAGAAATAAGAACTCAGAGAAAAGTCAAGGAATTCTCAGTGACCCCAAATTTAAAAATAGAAAGGGCATAGAAATTATTTTCAGCACCAAGATTAAAAGAACAGACTGCCTTGTGTCCTAAGTACATCCCCACCCCTTGTTTATTTGTTTTTACCTACTATAAATGCCTTGAGTGACTCCTTGTTATTTTTAATGTTGCATTAAAAAAAATGTATACATACAGAGCAGGAAAGAAATACAGTTATTGTTTAGTGGCCTCTAGAGCTTGGTTAGAATCTCTTTCCTCCCTGGTGTGCTTTTTTAAAAATTCTTTTCACTCTGCTATTAAGCTGTCAGCTAAGGAAATGTCTTAGCTGTATAAAACAGCTGGATAGGAAAGATTTGCATTAGGGAGCTCTCATTTGGATTTCTGGTGCATGGCCCTTTCTCTCTCTCTAAATATATATATGCTGTTGTTCCACAATGACACCACAACGCTAGTGGATACAATAAAATTTTGCCATGAAACAAGATTAAGTTTCAGTACCTTGGCATCAGGGATTTGGTATCAACACAGTTGATACATCAAGGACTTGAATCTAGACTGTTAGTTTTTTTTTTTTTTTTTTTCCTTTATTTTATCTTTAGTAGCATTACCATCAGTGTGGGATAAAAAGGTATAAATTTTAGGGCTGGAAAGGATAAACTTTTAAGGCAAAGATCCATCTTTTTATCTTCTCTGCAAATTCATTGTTTTGTCTTGTTTTAATGACTGTGCCCTAGTAAATGTACTAGCCATGAACACAGAAGGGAGTGGAGATGTATTTAGCTAAGACAGGAGTTGAGGAAGACAAATGCAATTCTTAGGTTCTGCAGATACGCTTTGCTCCAGTAACTGCACTGAGATGGGCCTTGTTATTGGAGCCATCTGTCATTCCCCACTCTGATGCCACCCACCCCCAACACAGAAAACCTGAGCATATTCTGATCCGCTTTTCTGCTCTTGACAGAATGTTTTTAATCCCATATGTTTCGATACTGTTGAGATGGTAACGACACATGTGAAAAGGATCCCTTCTTCAGCATGACTTTAGTGGCTTTTTTGGGCCCCTAGTGCAGGCCTTGAGCAAGGCTGCCAGCAAGCCCTTTGTACAGCGCACTGCTTCCCACTCACGGGAAGTCACGGGGAGTGAGCAGGTACCCTGAGACTGGAAGGGGTAATTATAAGGTTCTTCCTAGACCCATATTCATCCTCTCACACACACCTCCTCTAGGCTTTTTTTCCTTGCATCCACTTTAGTTTAGTGGCATCCCACTCTTAATAGATAAGACTGTAAAATGAATATGGATGAATCTTTTTAATACATTTGTTCATCCTCTTAGTAAGGTATACTTTTTTTTTTTTAATTAAGGTACCCCTAGAGCCTGCCAGAGAAGCCTTTTCCACCACAGTACAGGAGGTCCAAGTGGTGTCTTTCTCTAAAGCTTCAAATAAAATACCAAAATAATTCTTTTTATCATTCTTGATATCCCAGCATTCCAGGAGAAATAACCCAGCCTTTCTTAATTGCACATCAGAGGGAATCAGAAGGCTTAGTTGGTCTAAGCTGTTGTAGGAAGAATTCAAGAACAATAATTACTGCATTTTCGTTTCTCAGTACCCACCATTGAGTGTATAAAGGACTGACCTTTCTACACGCAGTTCATAAGAACAACATTCTCTAATGGCTTGCAGCGATTAGGAATGTTGAAGAGATTGTTATTTGTTAGGTAGACCCACCTGTCTTTGTGTATCAGTGTGTTATCAACTGGTACCCTGTGGACAGTGGGGATGGGACTTGAGCTTGCTGAACTGGCCCACACATCCCCCTGGATGTTTGCTTTTCTGCCTCTGTGCTCTTGGAAATGGTTGGGAGTCAGAGTCAAGGAGTGTGTTGCCCAGTCCTCTACACGTTAGGAAGGGTGTGGCAGAAGTCCGGAATTCTTGCTGTTAGCTATACTTGTGTTAAAGAGGATCCTTTATCTCTCACTTTTGGAACCCCATCTTGAACGCCAGCTTGGAGTCCGAAAGGAAGCAATTGTTTTAAGTAAACTAGTTGCTGTGTGTCTTTTCTGTTGTGCTCAGCTTACAGTTATAGAGGACCTCAGGATTTCAATTCTTTTGTCCTCGAGCAGCATGAATATACAGGTAAAATATTTCCAAAGTGTCATGGTAAGTAACACATGATTGCATCCATGCCTGTCTAGGTAATGTAGACCAAGCTAGGTTAGCCACACTTTGCAATGAATGAATTTCATAAATTTAATCCATATAACCTAAACTTTTCCCCCAAACCAAAAGTTGATTCTGAACTTTGCTGTGTTGTTCATGGCCTTTGGTTTGGTGGTACTTGGCTATGCTAATGTGTATGACGTGACACGTTGTCACCAGCTGCAAGCTTTATCCATCAGCCACTTAGTTTCTGACCTGCTGTCTATTGTGTAGACTCTTACCAAGCTTACTGCTGAAATGCAGAGTTTGCTGGTCAGTGAATTGAAAGATGCAATGGCAAGCCATCTTCATCTGTCACCATGTGCTTGTATCTGTTTAGTGCCTGCACCATAATGTCCTATGCTGTATTCCAGAGCCAACATGCCATCTCCCAGCAGTATCAAAGGTACTGCCAGCTTTCCGAGAGAGCCCCAGTGGGAGATTAATACGGCAGGATCCAGTGGTTCATTTGTCTCCAAACAAACAAGGGCATGTAAGTTAACTGTAAACTTATAAAAATAATAGACTCTTAGAAATGTATCTTCCTTGCAATGTGAAAATGGTACGTGTCTGCTCTACTCTCCTCTGCATGGTCAAAGAGAAAGCCATCCTGACAGAGGGTAGGCGTTTGCTGTCATGGCCTCACAATTTCTGCTGCCATGGCCCTATGGTTGCTTTGAGATAAATCGTAATTCCTCATTGGTATACCCCTGCCACCCCCATAGGCCTAGCTATAAGATCATCTAAAACAAGCACAAACAATCCTAAAATGTTGGGAACAAAAATGTGCTAGAAATAAATTTATTTCCATATGCAATTACAAGCATGAGATATGGTTGGAGAACCAGTCCAGGGGGCAGACAGACAGCTTCCCATACACCTCCGCACTGCTTCTCTTATCTTCCATGGCGGCACACATTTTACCCTTTTACCATAGTAATAGATGGTTCCTGATCACTTACAGGTGGAATTGGGAATACCAGACTATTCTCCACACTCCTTTTACACTGCACTTGATTCCTTGGCCTGTCGCTTAACTGGAATGTGTATTCATGTCATTCTATTGGATGAGGAAATAGTGTATTTCACGTTCACTAATTTATGGGGATGCCCAGAGAACTTTTAATGAGCAGGCTCATGTAAGTTTTGCACTAGAGAAATGAATATCAAAGTCAGAAAATCAAGAGAGCACATCCTACACTTTACTCTATGGAGAGAGATTTACTGAGGAAATGTGATATTGTCACAGTTCTACTCGTAAATGATAGATTGTCCCAACAGATCTGTGAGTTTCCCCTTTCTCGTTAATACAATTTTTATATTGATTACATGATAAAATAATATTTTGGACAGATTGGGTGAAATAAGATATATTATTAAAATTAATTTCATCAGGTTTTTTTGGTTTTTTTTTTATTTTTTAAATTTTGGCTACTAGAAAATTTGAAATTTTATATGTGGTTCACCTTATGTTTCTGTAGAAACCTGTTACATACTCTACACTCTCAATACGTCTCAATTCAAACCAGCCACATTAAAGTACTGAATAGCCACACGTGGCTGAGTGCTCCCAGATTCGACAGTACAGTCCCAGAGCTAAAGAAGTTCTGCCCTATTACGAATAAATGAAAGCTTAATAACACCACTTTTTAAATTGTTATTGAGAAAAACTAGAGTAACACCAATAAAGTAATTGGGATTAATGTTTTTCCTAAGGGGGAAGAGGTGTTTCACTTGGAGATGAAACTGGCATGTTCTCCTCCAGCCCCTGCCCTTGGCCAGTGGAGAGCATGCTCATTCCTCCCTGGAAAGAGACATACACACACGATTCTTCTCTTAATCTTCAGCTCATTTAAAATATTATTTTACTCAGATATCTTTTAAAATATTATTTCTTTGGTAAACTCTATCAAATGTTCTTTTAAGCATGTAAGCTACTGTGTAGAAAGGGTTCTGTATACATTTTTTAATTGAGATATTGACATCCCATAATATTCACCCCATATAGAGTGTACAATGTAGTGGTTTTTAGCATATTCACAGAGTTGTGCAACCAGCACCACAGTGTAATTGTAGGACATCTTCATCACCACCTCTGACTACTTCCCATCCCCTCCAAGAGACAAACACTAAGCTGCTTTCTCTCTCTGAATGTGTCTATTCTGGACATTTCATATGAATGAAGTTATACAATGTGTGGCCTTTCGTGTCTGGCTTCTTTCACTGAACATAATGTTTTCAAGAGTCATCCGTGTTGTAGCATGAATCAGTACTTCGTTCCTTTTCACGGCTGCATAATAGTCCATTGCGTGGATAATACCGTATTCTTTTAATCCATTTATCAGTTGATGGACATTTGGGTGGTTTTCACTTTTCAGCTATTATGAATACTACTACTATAAACATTCATGTACAAGTTTTTGTGTGAACACATGTTTTCATTTCTCTTGGGTGTATAACAAGAGTGGAACTACAACTGTTTTCCCACAGGGGCCACCCCGTTTTATATTCCCAACAATGCCAACGTTTGTTACTGTCTGCGCTTTTTATTATAATCATCCTAGTGGGTGTACAGTGGTATTTCATTGTGGTTTTGATTTGCATTTCCCTAATGACTAATGATATTGAACATATTTTCATGTGCTTATTGGGAATTTATATATACTCTTTGGAGAAATCTCTCTTCAAGTATTTTACCCATTTGTTAATTGGGTTATTTGAAGCACAGAAGTTTTTGATTTTGATGAAGACCAGTTTATCTGGGTTTTTTTTGTTAGTTTCTCATGCTTTTGGTGTCATATTTAAGAAACCATTGCATAACTTACATAGGTGTAAGTCACAGAGACTTACACTGGTTTTCTCTAAGAGTTTTGTAGTTTTAGCTCTTATATTTAAATCCTTGATCATTTTTGAGTTCATTTTTCTATGTGGTAAGGATCCAACTTCATTCTTTTTTACATGTGGCTATTCAATTTGCCAGCACCATTTGTTAATAAGACTAATTTTTTTTCCCATTGAATTGTTTTGGCACTTCTGTGTAAATTTTACCTCTAAGCATGCCTTAGAAGGCTGTCTCCTAAATAGATGTTAATTAGGGAGGCAAAAGTAGTTCTCTTTAGAAGTTAGTCTTATATTCAGCCTTTTAGTTACTCTGAGCAAGTAGGGCTTTTAGAATCAAGCATGCTTTCTAATTATAAGCTCTTTGGAAATGTCATTTCCTTTCTATTTTTAATGACAATTTGGATTTCTTCCTGATTAAAATTATCTCAATACTATTGATACTTTGGCATAAGTCAAATAAATGAAAAATGGATTTGAAAAAAAAGAATTCCAGCACTCTCTGCCATGGACATTTCTGAATGGGCCAGAGTCACAGAGGTTCCAGGCACTCTGGACTTTGACTTGTCATTATTGGAACTTTTGTGCCTCGAGAACCCTGTAACTAGACACACATCACTGTCACTTCCCATTGTTTGCTGATGTTCAGGAAGCAGAACCTTGCACTCAAGTAAATCCTGCTTCCCTTGCAGTCCGATAGCCACTACTCGAGCCACTCCAGTAGCAATACCCTCTCCAGCAACGCTTCGAGTGCCCACAGTGACGAGAAGTGGTACGACGGGGACCGCACAGAATCCGAACTCAACAGCTATAACTATCTGCAAGGCACCTCTGCTGACAGCGGCATCGACACCACCTCCTACGGCCCCAGCCACGGCAGCACAGCCTCCTTGGGCGCTGCCACGTCGTCACCACGCTCGGGGCCAGGCAAGGAGAAAGTGGCACCTCTGTGGCATAGCTCCAGTGAAGTGATCTCCTTGGCAGATCGGACTTTAGAAACAGAGAGTCATGGTATGGACCGGAAAACAGAGTCCTCCCTGAGCCTGGATCTCCACAGCAAGAGCCAGGTGGGCTCGAACCCTCTGACAAGGGAGAACAGCACTTTCAGTATCAACGATGCTGCTTCCCACACAAGGTAACTGACTGCCCTTCCACGCCGCCTCCCCGGTCCCCCGCCCAGTCCTGAGTCCCGTTTCCCGGTCTCTTCTCACTTCGCTTCGCTCACTAGTGTATAAGGGAAGGAGCTTTGTCATGCAGTGACGTTTGTAGTTATATATCTAATGCCTTTTATTTGCCAGCAAAAATATCTTAGACCTACAATCCTAACGTATTACTTTAAACTGTGAAAAAAATTGCAGATTTATTTTTTGTAAAGTTGGATTTGACCTTTTTTAAGTTTCCTGTGTACCACAATTAGAGAGGAATTGTGTCATTTTCAGCTAGTGACAAAGAAGATATACTGGGACAGCCTTTTGAAGATATCTAAAAAATACTGACCATATTCTTAAAAGAAAAGGAGTCTTTCCTGAGACTAAGCGCATTGTGTCCACGCTGAGCGCATCCTGGACACTGCGTCCCTGCCCGAGGACATCACCTCCCCGATGTCTGCGTGGTGGTTCTTCTTCAGCAGGTGGCTCCTGACGGTGATGTGTTGAGAGGGGGAGGTGTCCAGCAGCAAAGTGCAGCTAAAGTTAGACACAGCTCATCTACCTTTCAGAATAGGAAAGTACACATGCCCTTGTATCCTTGGAGATCACTCCACTAGACAAAATAAAGACTATTTTTCATTTCCTCTTTTGGGTTTGAGCCTAAAACCCCAAGAATGACAAGATTATTCCTCCTCTTAGGGAGGGAACATTCCATTGCTGTCTTCGTAGGCCTGTTAATCTCCGCGGTGGTTTCTCCTCTTTTCATTGTGGTCAGTCACTGATCAGCTTGTGTGGCAGTATCTTACCTTGCTGTCTTCTGGGTCTCTGTTACTATGATGCCCTAAGGAAAAATACTAGAGAGGCTTAATGTAGTTTTATTTTTCAAACTGGAATCTAGGCACATAATCTGTCAGTAAACTCCAGATCACCTTAATGAGAGAGGACATCTACTACTTAATTTGGATTTAACTTGATCAGTTAAATACTCAGTTTTCTCTTTGTGTCTGTATTCTTCTGATAACATTATTGAGCTTTCCTTCTTTTAAAATTTCAGGCCCCGTGGTAGGAAGCATTTTACAAGTTTTGCTTCTGTTTACCACCACCACATTGCAGATGGAAAAATGATTCTGAGAGGTCTTGGAAGCTCCATGGCCCCCAAGCAAAAATGAAATTGGGAAAACAGTCTCAGTATTCTTGAGGACCAGGCATCCTGTTACTGTTCCACAATTCAGAAAATAGAACGTTTGGTTCAAATGGTATAAGAGATGTGTTTGGAAAATTAGGACAGAAGGCTGGGCATCAGATGCTGTAATTATAGAGACACAGAATCACATGACACAGAATTGGGGCACTTGCTGACTGTTTTGGGTACATCCCCTTCTCAATAACTATAGTGCATTGACTTAGAACATTTTTCAGATCGAATGGTTTCTCTGTGGTTTCTAGATTGAGTTTGACCCTTGTTTCTTTGATTTTCAATATTTCATTTTGAAAGGAGGCTACCTTTTTTTAAGAGTGGTCTTTCGTCCGAAGATGTATCTCTGATCTGATTTGATGGCAGAAGAAATTCGGTTCTAGAGTTCTTGTCTCACATGGAGTAAGGGTGGAGAGACCCGGGCCCCTGAACCCAAAGCACAGGACCTGAGGCTGTGCCGTTACCTAACAAATCCCCAGGGATTTGCACAGGGCTGGAGAAGTAAGCACCTGGGTTTGCATTATCCGAATGTGCTGACTGGAGCCGCCTGAAGGCCTCAAAGGATTATCTAAATTTTCTGCTTCAGACTGGCTGTGCAGAATCATTGAAATCATCATTTAGAAATAACTCTCCTATTGAAAGTCAAACTTACTAGGGAAGAGAAGAATGTGGCCTTTCAGGGAAGGTGGCAGGGCTTCCCACCCACGGTTGGGTTGGGTCACATCTGTCTCCGGACTGGTAAATGGGGAAGCTTCGGGACCTCAGTCTGCTGATCTTGGCAGAGGGAGCTGGATAATCAGAGCTTTCACAGCCTTTTCTGGAAGAAGCAGGGATGTAGCCACCAAATACACATTGCTAGAGAAACCGAAATCACAGCAAATTAGAGTGTTTGTGTCTTCAGAAGACAGGAACGGCAATTAATGTGGCGATCTCTTGACAGTGCATAAAAGAGCTTGTACCTGGGACTTGGTGACAAAATCTAAATTACAGTGATTAAGTTTCGCTGCATCTTTCTGGCTGAGCTCTGCTCTTACCCGCTCTGTCCTCCCGTCTCCCTGTCGGTGACTGTGCAGGTTTTCTGTGGCACCCCCATGAGAACTGCATTAATGTAGGCTGGTAATTACATGGGGTGGTTATATTTGAATGTCATTAAGAGGAGCCAAACACACTGATAACTTTCTGCAGCTAAAAAAGGTCTATTAATTGCTCTAGTGTTGCTCCCTGGAATCTATATTTTTTTATGAAGCTTAAAAGTTTAGGGAGAGGTTTAAAAAATTGTGTATTTTTTTTGTAATAGCTATTTCGCTTTCAGATTTTAAAATGAACCACTCAAAACAACGATTTATGGTGAGCATAGTAGAAGTGAAGATAGTTCTAATTTTAATGTTCTTACCAGCTGGATTCATTTTTTTCTGAGAGTCCTGGCCTTGGCAGTGGGCAGTGCCAGTTTGTGCAGCAAACAAGGACCTTCCTCCGTTAGTATGAAGGGCTCTAGTCCCGCTGACCAGTGGTGTTTCCGATGTGGGAGTTTGATTTAAGGCCACACACTAAAGCTAAAAGCCCCGCCTCACCTTTGCACGTGCACATCTCTTCGGTGATTCGGTGACATCCTGACCTGACTTGTTTTGGTGTCCAGACTTCTGTGCCCACCCTTGTCTGCCAGCCATTCTGCCTGTCTCAAATGTTTCCTCTTGCTTCTCTTGGGCCCTCTCTGAGCTCTGTAGCCAATTAGTACCCACCTATGTGATCACTGTACATTGATATTGCCACCCAGTATAAGCAATTTCTCACCCAATATGTTCATCTTAATATCTTTGCATGGTTTGTGCCACCATGAACATCATAGGTAGGTGCTCAGCACATTCTGATGAGCAAATAGGAAGAACTTCTGCTTAAATCTTCCCGCTTTTTTGCCTGATGACTCAAAGCCGCTACTGATAAACCAGTTCAAAAGTCACATAAATCCTCAATTACTAACTCTTCTGGAAAACCACTACTGTGTTTCAAAGGTTATCCTACGGACGTGTCCATATTCGTAGAGAGCTGTAGCGCTTTTATGTTAGGTGTAGGCGTAAGAGTGTACCTAAAGTCCTTGTACAGCATGAATTTTTAGTAAAGTCATTTCTATATAAAAGTCTTTAAAATCTGTCAATAAAGTGTGACAAGGAAGAACTTTGTAACAGCTCGTATGCAAATATCAGTCAGGGTCTGGATATGTGTTGGTCAATGTCTGACATTCACTAGAGGGGCTGATTAAAGACTAAGAAAAATGCCTGCCTGCCCGCAGATGTCAGTACAGTTCAGTCTCATGAATGTGCTTTTTCTGGTTGACCTAATAAGTCAACTGTTCTTGCAGAAAAGCTGTATGTTTCTTGAGAGCAGAGGAAAAAGAAGGGCTTCTTATGTGTAGTTTACATTGAACATATGAAATGCCTCAGGCTGCTCTAGCGTACCGGGCTATCTGTGTGTGCCTCTGTGTATATTAGAGCTAGTATGCTCAAATTTGGTTCCTGTGCCCTCTTTGGCATCCTATATATGTGAAAAATATGCCTTCCTTCTTCATTTGGAAATTATTCAGTTATCTTTATCTGTAACATTTCCTTCTTTAAGTCTTTTCTGCCTGGATTTTTTTATTTTTTAATATACTAATAATTAGTTGCCTCTCTTCTACATTTTTTTCTCAATGTGAGAATATTATTTTTCTAAGTATTATGGACTAATTCAGAATTTGAAAGTTCAACTCTAAAAGAACAAAACCAGAACTTCTCCCCAACAGATGTGATTGGCTCCATTTGCCTTAACCTCGTTGTTGGGTGTGGATCATTTTAATTGGTAATTTTTGTCTTGTGGCCCCGCACACAATGAACATTCAGGATTGTATTAAATTTTGCTTCTGTATGGCAGAACTCCAGGTGGTCTGGCCTCAGCTGTCTTGCTGCATCTCTTCCAGCTTATGCGGGTGGGTGGTTATTTTACCTGGAACTTTAGTTACTTTTAGTAACCTCAAAGACTGAAAAATAGAACCACACTGTAGTTGAAATTTCACGTGAACATTGAGAAAATGTGCCCTCTGTCAAGCCGCAAATGCTTGATGCAGAACTCACCAACAAAACGTTTGTCGTTAACTTTGTTCTACGAGGCAACTAATCCACTCATCCAGTTGATACAATAAGCCCAAATTCTCCAAATGCCATTAAATCATAAGGCCAAAAGGAATTCAGAAAGGGCAGAAAGTCCGTTCTTTGTCATATTTAAAGCATCCTACCAGGATGAGAGTTTATGCAATTGCTTTGTACAAAAAAAAAAAGGAAAAAACCAATCTCAAGAGGAGAGATTCCACAGCCTTTCCAAGCACATAATGAGCACATAACAAGTCCTCTCCCTGTTTATTTTGTCCCATTCCTCTAGCTGCAGCTTAAACACACAATTAAGAGAGAATAAATGTTTTTTTTTTCTGAGCTGAGTCTTTTCTAAACATGAAGAATATTTTTGACATCTAGGATTATGAAACGATGTGGTTAGCTCTACTTGCCTTAACCTAGTTGTTGAATATGGATCATTGACTGTAAGACAGTCATTTGAAAAAAAAAGAAAGAAAGAAAGAAAGAAAATTAATTTTGTTGCAGCCCTCCACCTCCAGGCAAGTTGAGAGAGGAACAGGGAAAATAGATTCAGAGCCTGAGATCCAGGATCAAGTCTCGGTTCTGCCATAGTACCATGGACCAGCTATGTGGCCCTTGGCCACGCTCACCATTTCACCCAGCTGTCCCTCATCTGCAATCTAGGAGATGGCATGTTGGCTCTGGACTACAGCAGAGGACATCATGGTGCAGGCACTGAGTAGATACAAGCACGTGGTGACAAATGGAGATGGCTTGCCATTGCATCTTTCAGTCCACTGACCAGCAGACTCTGCTTGTTAAGCGTTTACACAAAAGACAGCAGGTCAGAAACTAAATGGCTGATGGATAGAGCCTGCAGCTGGTGACAATGTGTCATGTCATATACATTAGCATAGCCAAGTACCACCAAACCAAAGTCTTAGTCCACATACTAATGGCTGTTTTTCATATGTTTGTTGAGAATAAAAAAGGTTGTCAAATATTTTACAAACTGGAAATTTTAAGACCAAAGGTTTTCTGTCATTTCCTTTTTTAAGCTCTTCGTCACCTACCTTAACGCAGTTATCTAGTTACTTTTCCTTCAACAAGTATGTATCTGCCACAACTTCTATAACTGTTCCTTGTGTTTCATCCTATTACCATATTTTGTCTTTTCAAGATTTCTGCTTTGTTTTCTTTATCTTTTTTAGATGCCAGACCTAGGCATGACACCCTTCTCATCTATGTCCAATAAAATGATACTGTTCATAGATACTTGTTAGCTGCTTATTAAATTGTAGACTTATTCAGCTTTTGGTCCACAATGATCCCAGAGGCCTTTTCTGTTGTATATGCCTAGCTACTCATTTCCCTATACTGTATGTATAAGTATGCCATGTACTTGTTAAATATCTGCTTCTTATAGATGGACAGTTTTTCTTTATTGTAGTCACTTGGATAGCCCCTTTGCCAACTTAATCATCCCTACTTCACTTGTTTTGTTTTCCACTTAATCCTTTGGAATTAGTGTCTCCTGAAGCCCTCCTAAATTGTGGAGCCCAGTATTGGAGTTAGTACAAAATCAGCTAGTGTTGAACACAGTGGGAGGAGTCCTCCTTAATCATTATCCTCCACATTATCTGTCACCCAAAGGCGTATTTGTACAAGCAGTCACAGGAAACCTGGTCAGCTCTCCTCCCCTTGGTATTAGGCCAGCATTCAGCCTTTGCCCAGATTTTGCCACAGCCGTTTGACAGGTGACTAATTGCTGCTCTCCCCTTCCTGAGAATACCATCCTTAGCAGGCCTGGCCTGTCTAAAACCCGCCCCTCCGTGTCATGCCTGAACAGTACATGACTCCAAGTGTTCCCTTCAGCAGCTTCCTACAGCACCGACAATGGCCAGATGGTTTTCACAGGATGTGGTGGCCTCAGTGACGATGCAGGAATTCAGAACGGTCTCCCCAGCCCTCACAGGTTCCGTATGTGGGGCTGTGATTGATGGCATTCAGGCTCCCCGCTGCCGTGTGCTTCATTGCTTTGTCAGCAAACGGGCGCTCCTTTGTAGAGCAGCCCCACTGTGACTAGCGCCCTTGGTGCGGATCCCCACCAGCATCCCTTCCTGTGAAGTCTCCGCACAGCGGGTCTGCGCAATAACCAGGGTGCGGCGCTGTGGTTCATGGTTTCATTTGAGCATCAGGTCAAGATGAGAAGTTTGGACAGAGTCAGACCGTCCCAGATTCTCGGTTACCCAGTTCCCTCTTTTTATGTGAGGTATCATGTGCCTGTGTGTGTGCCGTCTCTTCCAGAATTCATGTCCTCGCCTGGCCAAACGGAGCCAAGCTTGTTCCACTTTTAGGAAAGGGAAAGTGCCCTGTAGTTTGTATGAAAATTAAATTAGTTGTCTCTTCATGTGGGGACACCTAAGTTTCCAGTGGTTCCAGTTTGGCCTTATTCACAGTTAAACTCACTTCTCACACAATGAGGACGGCAACAGACATTGCAGTTGTCACTTCCTAATGTAGCTACTGCTCTTTTCTTTTTCTTGCATATTATTGGTTTATTACCTTCCTACACAATTCCCATGAAGAGATTTAACTCTCCTTGGCTAAAATGCAATTGCAGCCTACTGAATTAACATGAAATCTCCAGGTTAATGAGACAGGCCAGCCACACAGTGCCCCTTAAAAAGTGAGAAGCTGACTTCATGTTAGTTGTGTTGTAATTAAACCCACTTTGGAGATTCTTGGGTGAAGTGTGTGGGTGCACAACCCTCGAGGTGGGCCCAGGCCAGTGGGTTGGTGGCTTCAAGGAGCCGCACGCACAGCTGGGCCCAGAGTCAGACCCATTTTAGAGGGGGAGGAGTTGAGGGGCTACACAGTGGCTCTTAAACTCTAGAAAACACGAGAAGCCTTTGGAAGTTTGTTAAAATACAGATTTCTGGGGCTCCAGAAGATCTGATGGGAGCTCAGGACTCTCCATTTATATCAACACCTGCAGGTGGCCACAGCAGCTTGAGAAACACGGCTTCACCTTCTTGATCTGGACAATACGAAATTGGATCTTGACCAAGTGGTAGCAATATGAATCATTCAGCTGGGTTTCAGCAGTAGGTCTCAATTCGTGTGCACACTAGGGGGAAGTTTTGCCAAATCTCCCAGGCACCGCCTCAGCTCTATTAAATTAAAATATCTAGGATTAGGACACAAGAAAGCATGTTTTAGAAGAGCTCTCGGGTGATGCTCATATGCCCACTGAATTAAAAGCTAAGTGTACTAAAGTGCTCACCTTACTTCATGCTGTGAGTTCTAGACATTAAAGAAGGAAGACATACCAGTGAATTGCTTTGTTTTTGCTTGTACCTTTGTTCCTAAATCTAATCAATTGTTAAGTAGGACTGTCTTGATTATAACCATTAATGAGCAGAATGTGCTGGCATTTACACCTGGGAGCTAGTATGGTCCATCTTGTTCACAGATAAAACCAATAATCAGGGCCAATGGTCTTATTTAAGCAATTATCCTTTTAAGAATACACTTGTAAACAGAAACATCATTTGTAGGTTTTATTATTTCTTGCAGTAAAAATAAAGCATCATCTAGTTTTAAACACAGTATGAGTAAAATACACTATCATCATGTATAACTCTTTCTTCCATTTAAAATGGGTAACTAATTTATCTTTATCTGACAATTTCCTTCATCAAATATTGAGTGTCTACAGTTGCCAGGGACTATTCTAGGCATAGGGGATATAATAGTGAACAAAGACAGAAAATCTCAGCCCTCATGAAGCTTACACTTAAACAGGAGGCAGATGATAAACAAGATAAACAAGATAAAGAAATTATATAGCGTGCTACACAGTGACAAATGCTAAGGAGAAATAGTTTGTTCAACAGATGTTTTAGTGAGGGTCTGCTGTGTTCCTGTCATTGTTAGATACACAGAAAAAAAAATCCCTGCCTTCAAAGGGTTTTTAATCTAGTACAATTAATTGAATGCTTATCAGGGAAATAATGGTAGTGATTAAATTCATAGAGAAAGGAAAGCGCTCCCCTAAACCATATATACGGCACATATTGCTCTCTCCTTTGACATCTCTGAGCATTTTCTTTAACTTTCCCTTGTGTAGTATGTACCTTACAGCTCAAACCAGCATGGCTATTTTGCACAATGTGGAGAAATTGGTAAATTAATAGACTATGCAATTTACTTTCTGTTCTCGTAGCTATTTCTATTTTGACCAAGCATTTAGTCTTTGAAGGCTCCAGAGTTTTAAATACCAGTGTTAATCATATCAAGATACGTGATGCTGATAAATGTTAAATGTGGCGATTCAAATGTACCTCTGGTACAGTGGTGTTCAGAGTCTGGGTCACAGACCACAGTATCCTCTGGTAAGGTGTTAAAAGTGCAAATTCTCATCCCCCCAACCCCCATCTCACGTGCTGAATCAGAATCTTGGGGGGCGGTTAGGGAGGGGGCCCAGCAATCCGCATGTTAGCATGCTAAAGTCTGACCAGCACTAGTAATTCAACACACCTGCACTCACTTGTGGATACTAATCAAGGCATTAAAGCAAGCACATGATCACTCTAGATGGGAGATGGTGTAAGTTGGACCCTAATTCATTGTTTTTTGTTTTGTTGAAATCTGCTTCAGACACCAACCAGAGTTGAGGCTTGAGACATCGCCACGTCTGTGTTGTCAGTGTATATGAGGTAGACATAGTCAGGTGAAAAAGACTCTGCAAACTAAAGATTAGATCTCGGCCCTAAGTGACTAACAAATGGCCACAAGCCCACCATATTGTAAACTATGCCAAAGGCCGCCGCACTCTTACATTCCAGAAGCGTCTTTCCGTGGATGTTCCCCGTGTTAATGCATGTTGCTGTCAGTCTGGGTCTCTGCTGTCTTAATGAGCTCGTCTGCCTCTATATGGGTCTTCCTCGCTTCCTTCTTTCTTTTGGTTCACCTTTCTACTTTTAGTCTCCTTTGCATAACAGGGAGCTAATATTACTTCGTTCTTACTGATTTAGTGTCTTGTACTTGTGGAAGAATTTTGCATTCCCTTTTCTTAATTTTAGAAGCAAACATATGAGATGCTTGTTATTAAGAGGTAAGTTTGCATAGCTTTTAAATTTATGTCGCCCTTTGAGGTTTTATGAGGGTTTTTTTTTTCTTCCACTCTTTCTAGCTGGAAAAATATTTGGGGGAAAAATTGTTAGGGGGATTGGAATGAAAGTAGTCATTTTTTTATTATTATAGTTTTTGCACGGTTTGAGCCTAGTTCCTCCTAGTTATAAAAATTAAGTAGATGGTTATATTTGGCCCGAATAGTATGGAAAACCCTCCAGGTCATCATAGCTCTGTGTCTCATTCTTCCCCTACCAGCATCCTGCCCCACCCCATTGGCAGAGTCTCATGGGCTGACAGAGCCTTCCTTCTGGTCGTTTACTTTTGCTTTTCTTTGTAGGCGTGTTTTTATCAGCAGATAACATACATACACAAAAAGGTGCAGGTCATAAGCGTACATCCAGATAAATTTTCACACCCAGGTGAATCATTACCCAGATCAAAAACTAGAACACTACTGACATCCCCGCACCACTCCCCGGCCCCGTTCCCTCCCCAGCACGCACATCTCCTCACCAAGGTGAACGCAATCCTGAATCCTAAAATCTTAGACTTATTTCACCTGGTTTTGGACTTCCCAGAAATGGAGTCATACTGTATGTATTATGTTGTGTCTGGTGTCAACATTACGTTGGTGAGATTTCTCCATGTGTTGCAGGTAGCATCAGTCTCTTTCCATTGCTGTGTTATGTTTACATTGTGACAACATACCACAACCCATTTATCCTCTCTACTGTTGAGTATTTGGACTGTTTCCAGTTTGGGGTATTGACAATTCTTGTACGTGTCCTTTGGTACACATATGTATGCATTTCTTTTGAGTTTCTAGGAATGGAATATCTGTGTCATAGGATAGACATATGTTCCACTTTACTAGAGCCTCTGAACTAGTTTTTTGAAGCGTTTGTAACAAGTAGCACTGTCAATAGCAGTGTATGAGAGTTTTAGTCACTTCACCTCCTTTCTGGCACTTGATACCATAAGTCTTTCTAATTTAGCCATTCCGGTGGGTGTGTAATGGTCCCTCATTGTGGTTTTCATTTTCATTTTCCTGGTATCTGATGATGTTGAGCACCAATGTTTATTGGTCTCTTAGATGTCCTCTTTTGTGAAACACCTTTTTAGATCTTTGCCCATTTTTCTTTTCTATTTTTTTTTTTGAGACAGAGTCTCGCTCTGTTGCCCAGGCTAGAGTGCCGTGGCATCAGCCTAGCTCACAGCAACCTCAAACTCCTGAGCTCAAGCGATCCTCCTGCCTCAGCCTCCCGGGTAGCTGGGACTACAGGCACGCACCGCCATGCCTAGCTAATTTTTTTCTGTTTTTAGTTGTCCAGCCAATTTCTTTCTATTTTTAGTAGAGAACGGGGTCTTACTCTTGCTCAGGCTGGTCTCAAACTCCTGAGCTCAAACAATCCATCCGCCTCGGCCTCCCAGAGTGCTAGGATTACAGGCGTGAGCCACAGCGCCCAGCCCTTTGCCCATTTTTATTTTGGCTTGTCTGTCTTGTTGAGTTTTAGGAGTTAGTTATATATTCTGTATCGGGGCCTGTTGTTGGCTACATATTTTGCATATATTCTCCTACTCCGTGTCTTTTGATGAAAAGAAGTTCTTAATTTTAATGGGGTTAAAGTCTTTCCTTTTGATCCCATGAAACTATCCTCTGCCTCTATCATAAAGGTGTTCTTCCATGTTGTAGTCCAGGATTTTTTTTTTTGGAGACTGGGTCTTGTTCTGTGGCACAGACTGGAGTGCAGTGGCGTCATCATAGCTCACAGCAACCTCAAACTCCTGGGCTCAAGTGATTCTCCTGCCTCAGCCTCCCAAGTGGCTGGAACTACAGGTGTGTGCACCACCACGTCCAGCTAACTTTTCTAGTTTTTGTAGAGACGGGGTCTCAGTCTTGCTCAGGCTGGTCTTGAACTCCTGAGCTCAAATGATCCTCCCACCTCGGCCTCCCAGAGTGCTAGGATTACAGGCGTGAACCACTGCACCCGGCCAGGATTTTTAGATCTATGTTTAAATATACAATCCAGCTGGAATTCATTTTTGTGCAAAGTTTGAGGTGGGGTTGTCAAGATTCATTTTCACTAATACATATTATCTCAGGACTTTTTAATATTAGAATAGTTTCAGATTTACAGAAAAGTTACAAAGACAGTGTAGAGAGTTCCCATATATCCCTCACCCAGTTTCTCCTGTTGTCATCATCTTACATCACTGTAGTACATTTGTCATAGCTAAAGAATCGATTGTGATGCATTATTATTAACCAAAGTCGATACTTTATTCGGGTCAGGACTGCTGGTTTTTGATGAATGAAAGTGCTGTTGAGGAATGCTTTGGGACCATACGCAGTTAACTAAGCCTCAAGTGATGGCAAGTGCAGTGTAGTACGAGTCAGCTGTCTTTGGTCTCATCCCAAGCTGGAGAAGTCAGCAGGACTCAGCTCCTGTGAGGCCACTGGGTGGGAAGTATGGAAATCCTACAGTTCATGGCCCTTCACCTTTGTAGTCAACTGAAACTCTCATCCCCAGTTTTGAAAATTCTGCCTTTTTCAGTTCTGTGCTGCTTTTGAAACTCTTGCATTTTAGACTTTTTAAGTCCCTTAGACTTTAGTTTTGTAATCTTTAACAACATTTGAAATACAATGATGAACAGGTTTTTAGAGCCAATATTAATGCCAGATGCCATGGGGAGGGAGAACTCACTGTGCCCATTTGGCCTTGGATGGGAGTCCAGGGCGCTGTGTCCCTGATTCAGGCTCCTCTCCCCTCCTCGGCTTGGCCCTGGAGAGTGTCACCATGACCCCTGGTTCTGAGGAAGGCAAGACAGACAGCCATTGAGACTGTTAGACCTTTTACTGCTCTTTCTCCTAGCTCTTGCTTCTTCTAGACTTCCCTGTGACAAACGTCAGTGGCGCCAGTGTGTTTGAAAGTGTCCCCGATGATCTTAACTATTTTTACTTTTTAATTTATTTATTTTAAAGTGCACACTAAGCCCTAGTGACCATCTGTCACTTGAGAGCAGACATTTAATTATAGTGAGAAAGCAAGGAAGGCCAGCCGTCCATACCCGTTAATATTTTGTGAAAAATCCATTGTTGTTTAACCCAGCCATCACCCGTACCCTGGACAACACTTTTACAGCGGACGTCGTGACCCTGAGATGCACCGTGCACACGGGGGTCATTCTGTCTTTGTCCTGCCTCTCCCCAGTACCATGAGCTCCCGACACTCTGCCAGCCCCGTGGTTTTCACCAGTGCCCGAAGTTCCCCTAAAGAAGAGCTTCACCCTGCCACCTCGTCACAGCTCGCACCGTCCTTCTCCTCCTCCTCCTCTTCCTCTTCTGGTCCTAGGACTTTCTACCCTCGCCAGGGCGCTACTAGCAAGTACCTAATTGGATGGAAAAAGCCAGAAGGAACCATAAACTCCGTGGGATTTATGGACACAAGAAAGTAAGAGTTCTTCTGCTTCTCTTGCTGGGTGGCTTGCTTTTAACGTGGCAGAGAATAGAAAAGGTTGGGGCAGTTTCTTACAGCGTAGGAAGCCAGGCTAAGGGGTGGGGAGGGGCTTGGTTTGGTGGGAGGGGATTATTTTTTCCTAAGTAAAATTTTCTTAAATTATTTCTCTGCCTCATTCCTTAAATAAGATGTACTGCAAAACATTTGGATTTGGGAGTCTCAAATCTCCTAGAAAAGAGTGTGTTTGAAGGACACACTTCAGAATAATTGACCCTCTGGTGCTAAGACCACACTAATCCATTTGATGATACTAATCACAGCCTTCGCATGTAATTCTTCTAAACTGGGCCAGGAGGCACCAGAGGGAATATTAGGAAGTGAGTGAGTACCCCTGAAAATAAAAGACTTTGACAAGAGAGGGAGTACAGCAAAGAATTAAATGATTCATTTCAATTATTTTGTTTCTGTTTGTGCAGAGGTTGCATTTGGGATTCTTACCCTGTGTCTTTTAGTAAGTCTATTGCTAATTGTGGCTTAGTAGAACTAATAGTTTTCTATAAAAGAGTGATTTTATTCATCAGGTTTTATTTTGTGTTCCAAATTGGTTTTGTTTCCTTCACAAGCATTTATCTGAGTAGATTCTGATGTATTATTAAACAGAAGTAATTCTCTTTTTCTGTCCTTTAATATTTCTCCATTGACCTACATCTATCAGAGCCCACTGCGTGCCCTTGAGTCAACCTTGCTAACTGGTTTCTACCATCTCCTCTTCCCTTTCTTGCAAGGCGTCATCAGAGCGACGGCAATGAAATAGCCCACACCAGGCTGCGGGCCTCCACCAGGGACCTCCGGGCCTCCCCTAAGCCGACCTCCAAGTCCACCATTGAGGAGGATCTAAAGAAACTGATCGACCTTGAAAGCCCAACTCCTGAATCACAGAAGAATTTTAAGGTACAGGGCAGAGCTTGGGGTAGAGAGCCATTAGAAGGCAGACGTGAGGGCCCTTTGCCGTAGTCACACCTTGCAGAAAGCACTGGCTGCTGGCTCCGCTTGCTGCCATCATCCAACTTTCCTGATAAGTAGAACCCAGTGTTTTCCAGTGCTCGGTCCCTGCAGCCACATCTCTTCAGCCTTAGCTTCTCTTAACCTGTCCCTACCTCACAACTGTTTCTTCCTCCAGTGTGTCCCACTCAAAGTGCGTGATTTCTCGAACATCACTTCCATGCTATTGTTTCTCGGAACTCTGCAGACACCGTGGCTCCCTTGTCAGGTAGAAAGTTATCTACGAGGGCTTCCGTGTCTCCTGTCCAGAGGGTCCGACCCTTCTCACAAACGCCCCCAGCTTGCTTCCTGCCCCATGTGCCCACAGTGCTCTGGCCTGGCCTCTGCTCCCTGACCCCAGCCCGCAAACCTCCTGGCTCTTCACTCAGAGGACCGACCTGCCTGATAGATGTTCATTCTCATCGACTACCCGGCCCCCGCCCCGCACCCAGGAAACCAATTCAGTCCAGCAAGCTCAGTCTACACCCACACCTTAGAACTCCCCAGACACCCTTTCCTTCATAAAGCCTTCTCTATGTCTCTGTCAGAATTCCAGACTATAAATGCCTTCTCTAAAACCCCGTCTCCCCCCAGTCCTGAATGCTTGTTCAGCCTTTGTGTGTGTGTAGCAGTGGCCAGACCTTTGTGTGACCACACGTTAAGGTTTGCTCTGCTCTCTTCAGCCTGGAGGAGCCAGGAAGCTTCCTTAAGGTTCTCTGCTTCCTTGTCCTCCAACGTGTGCAGTCTGCAGCCCACAGGGACTGAGCGGGTATTTATTGAGCTGGTCCTGAAGATACGTCACTCTGAGTACAAGATATTTCTGTCTGAGGCGTACTGAGTAGCCCCAGGAGAAGGGAGCGCACCCCCAGGAAGGTCGTGGCAGCAAACTTTGAAGTTTTTCTGTTCTCTAAGCGCTTAGTTGGATGATTTGTGGTCTGTTTGAAGTGACTAGAAAGCTTTAATTTCAGAAGAACTTTGAGAATTGATTGAAAATGGAAGCCAGCATATTTCCTTAACGACTTACCATCTTCAGACTGTGATCGGAGGGCAGGAGGCGTGCCGGGCAGAGCAGCTGCGTGGTGGTGTCGCCTCCACGCTCTCCCGACACCATTCTGGTGTGTGCGTTTCCCCCAGATAGGTGGGAAATACCTCCTAAACTGAAAAACCAACATTTACAGGAATGAAATGTAGCCCAGGGACCACTCTGGAGTTTTGCTGAGAAATAAATGATTTATTGACATGATTCCTTATGTTAATAAATCATTTTCTAGATGTAGCCATTCTTGATTTCTGTAAGTTCTATTTCATAAGCCCACACTTAATGGTTCTGACTCATCATCCAGGGTACAAGTGGTTTCCTTAGCAACCTTGCAAAAGATAGTGCTTGAAACTTCTTTCTTTATCCATCAAAATATACCAAAGAGGTATATTAAAATTTTTAAGTACCAGTTTCAAAATAAAAATTATTACAGATTTTTCCTTGGAGGTTAGAGGAAAATAAAATCTGCCTTGAAAGGAAATCTTTCCTCCAATTCCTACTGTAATGTTTTTGGCAAGGGGCATGCTCGGAGCTTTCATTCTTTTGATTTACTCACGTACTGGAAATAATTGAAGACAAATGTCTGTTTTGCCCTTATTCCAGGTCTTGGCTTGTATTTCCAAAGTGAATTACTTTAGCATTTCTGTTTGAAACTAGGTGCACTTTCTTTCTGTTGTGAATGTATTACGGTGAGAACCTCTGCAAAGAAAGTGCTTCTGTTGGCTAAACCATCGCCTTGAGAAGGCTGGAAGCAGGAACTGGGAGTAGGCTGTCTCTCTCTCCAGTTTCATACTCCTTGAACTAGCTGGTTTGGTTACAGATGGCTCTGCTATGTAGCTCCATGTGTCTCCTGAGGGTCATCGTCTGAGTGGCCATGGCTCTGCTCTGTCAATAAGGCCAGCGTGCCCTCAAGAGCTCTTCCAAGCCGCTTCTGACTCAAGGCTCCAAGCCACTGCTTCCGGCTTCAGGGTACTAGGCCTGGCCAGCTTTGGGCCATCAAACCAGGAGCTAACCCACACACCACAGTGGCTTTCTTGGATAACCAGCGCTGCCAATAAGCCGTGGTTAATATTAAATAGCAGGGTCACTCCAGGCTCATTTGCCAGTGGAGCAAGGTGTCTGCTGCAGGACGTGGCAGGGCTCTGAGGGGCAGGCTGTAGGTGGTGGCGACAGGACTCCAGGCAGCTGCTGTGGAGCTCCTGCCTCAAGAACAATGGCAGAGCTGAAATGACCTTATTTTCCCCAAGGGCAGCGTACAATCCGGCAAGTGAGCCGACAGTAGCACAAACCATTAGTCCTACTTTCTAGCCTCCCTTTATTAAAGACGGCAACATCCTCTACTAAAGCACATGCTCGAAGGATCTTCTCACGATAGCTGTTTACTGCCTTTAAGTATATTAATATTTCCCAAAGAGGCTGAAACTAGAATTGGTGGAGGACGTCTCACCTGTGAAATGAAATCCCTTTGCTTAAAACCAGAGGTGCTAAAAAAGGTTTAGCAGCAGTTTTTGAACACAGATATCTGAGATGGCCTGGTAGGCAGAAGGCTTATGTGATAGTCCTAGAACTTTGCAGATAGAGGAGATACCTGGTTTTATTTTTTTTTTTAAATTATCATTAGCAAGCTGTTTAACCCAGTGCTTACTCTTTTCCACAAAATGAGAAAGGAGACTGTCACTTCCACACCAGGTTTTCCTTTGAAAAGTATCGCAGCAGCTTAGCTTTCTAGACAAGCACATATGTATATACCTTCGATTTAACTCATTGTGAATTTTTAAAAGTACACAAAACTTTTACCCAGTTGGTTACACCTTGGGCTTCTTTACAGTGTGTTTGGCTAATAATTTTTTCCCACTGGTGCGGCAGCTGTGCACACCACATTGCGGGTAGCTTGGACTTGATTAACCCTTGGCTTGTTGGACAGCAGCAGCTAGACCCAGAGCACATGAATGGCCCCGAGTGTCAGCTCTGTGTTTCTGGGTCTGTAATCAGCCTACTAAATGGAGCTGTTGCTACTTGATTCTCTCTGCCCCTTCAGAGTGTCACGGAAAGTCCCACGGTGGCTGTCTGCCAGCAGTGACTCAGCCCTCCTCCTCACACCTTCACCTGTTCTCCGAGTTGTTCCTCCTGTCACAGTGAACGTGGCTTCAGTTCTTTATTGTTAAAGGCCAGATACTCTGGTGGCTTTCAGGTTGCCGGACATTTAAATATTGTTTATGTGTCTGTTGTTTCTCGATGAAAGGGCTTCTCAGAAGCTTGCTACATGCAGAAAAATCTCAAGTAAAATCAAATTTGGTCACAAAGGCAAGAGACATCAACAAGAAATACATCTGTCTAGAACTACTTGTCATTTTTGCATAAACATATTTGTCATTTGTAAAGCTGACTTTTCTATTCTTATGAGTAGAAATGCACCTTCAAACTCATGAAATACATCTACCTCAAAAGGTTAGGTGGATGTAACTTGGTAGTTGCTGTTTATCAAGAGCCACCTGTTATCTGAGTTAATATATTTTGAGGATCAAATGCTCTTGTTGCCCAGAAAACATGTTATCACTTGACAGGCTTCTGCGGATGTCCCCCGGGCCGTGACATTATTTCGTCATGCCACTGACATACGCCCGTGATCAGTCCAGCATCTCACTTAACCCTCATGAGAACCCTGAGAGGTGTTGTGTCTCTTTCTACAGACGAGGAATTTGGCTCGGAGAGACTCTGTGATTTGGTCAGAGATGCAGGATTCAAATAGAACTGACATTTGACCCTAAAGGCTATTCTTTACCACAACGTGATACTGCTACATCCACTTAATGGCATATCTGAGTGTGGAGCATTGATAGGGGCAGCGTGCTGGACTACGGGGAATAACGACGGGGCACTCCCGTTGCAGCTCCCTGCGGGTGTAGAAATAGATCATGGGCCTGAAGGTTCCTTGCTGGGGCTCCAGGATTCAAGGGGGCGCGTCTGGAGCAGGGCCTTGGCCACCCCACGCTCCCCCACCCAACCTAGGTCTCAGGAGTCTGAACCAGAAAACCGACTTGCTCTTGTCTCCATGCTGTTTTTCAGTTCCATGCGCTGTCCTCTCCCCAGACTCCTTTCCCCACCACCCCCACCTCACGGCGGGCCTTGCACAGAACACTGTCGGACGAGAGCATCTACAGCGGCCAGAGGGAGCACTTTTTCACCTCGAGGGCTTCGCTTCTGGACCAAGCCCTGCCCAACGATGTCCTCTTCAGTAGCACGTACCCTTCTCTCCCCAAGTCTCTGCCATTGCGGAGGCCTTCTTACACCCTGGGAATGAAGTCGTTGCATGGTAAGTGCACTTTCAGCTGAACAGCCCTGTTGGGGATGGCCCGTGTCCCCAGCCACGGCTGCCAGTCAAGTGCTCAGAGAATGGTCCCTGGAGGAAGTCCTGCTTCTGTGCTCAGATCTCAGATCATCTCCACTTGCCAACACCCCCACCCCGTGACCCCAGACCACAAGGGTCACCTGTATGTCTGTTAAAAATACAGATTCCCAGACCTTACCCAAGAGCCGCTGAATTGGAATTTCCAAAGAATAGTCTGGGAATTGCTATTCTTTTTTTTTTTTTTTTTTGAGACAGAGTCTCACTCTGTTGCCCTGGCTAGAGTGAGTGCCATGGCGTCAGCCTAGCTCACAGCAACCTCAAACTTCTGGGCTCAAGTGATCCTACTGCCCCAGCCTCCCGAGTAGCTGGGACTACAGGCATGCGCCACCATGCCCGGCTAATTTTTTCTATATATTTTTAGTTGGCCGATTAATTTCTTTCTAATTTTAGTAGAGGCGGGGTCTTGCTCTTGCTCAGGCTGGTCTCGAACTCCTGAGCTCAAACAATCCGCCCACCTCGGCCTCCCAGAGAGCTAGGATTACAGGCGTGAGCCACCGCGCCCGGCCCTGGAATTGCTATTCTTATCAATCATCCCAGCTCCTGTTGGGATGGAGCAAATTTGGCTAACACTAGTTATTCCTTAGAGAGTTGTAGCCACTGCTTCCTGCAGCCATGATCAGAACCCAGACTTGCCATTGCTCTGTCTCTCCCAGGCCGTAGAACATTGCCTGTGGTGTCAGCCACTCATTTGTTGACTCATTCATTCATTGAGCAAGCAAGCATTATTTGAGGAAAAGGCATATTGATAGTGGGGGCACCTCCATGTTCCTGCCCTTGGTTCATAGGTGCCCTGTTTGCTCTGTGACCCAACTAGATACCACATTTATTAAGGGTTGTGTTCTGTTACTCCGAATTTAAATTTGGTCTTTTCCTCCTGCAAATTCTGCCACAGTGTTTCTATCTCTTGCATCCTTTCATGCCCCTGTTTCTTTTCCTTCTACTTGCCCTGCCTTATTTTTGAGCTCAGCGGCATAGTCCCCTTCTCCTCTCCTGGCCCTGGCAAATGTCAAGCAAGGGTCACGCCAGCTTTCCCTGCTCCATTCCCCATCCACCTGCAGCTTAAACCTGGTTTCTCTTTGCCCTAGGAGGTCGCCCCCAGTGAACCAAAGTTGACACTTGAAATGACCACTCGTTACCATCAGATTCTAGAAGAAATTTCCTGGAAGTGATCCAGTGTGCCCGAACCTTTTTCTCCCCTTCTTGCCCTACATCGGGGCCAGTCCCCACTGAATTCCGTTGCCGCTACAATTTTCTGCCTACTTTGCATGCTTCTCTCATTTCCCTGCACTTTTAATTTTACCTTTGCAGTGATAACAGTCACCCCTTTGTGAAGTCGCCCCTGCCTGCTAGAGGCTTACATTCCGAGAGAGCAGCCTGGAAATGTGCCTGCCACATAGAGTCATTGTCCAGCCGAGAAGGCCTGGGGTTAAGGCCCCATGTGGGTCCCTAGGTGCTGTGGAGAGGAAGGAACGGGCAGCCCTCTCCCATCACCACCTCCTGCTCTCCTGAAATCAGGCAGCAGCTGCGGTGACTTCATGTCCTAACTCACGCACTCCATGCCTTGTTTGGCGACTTCCACTGAAGATGGGGAAGGGTGACTTGTTTCTTCCCCACATGGAAATTTGGGCCCCAGAGTTAAAAGGGCAGAGGGTTTTGAGTGACACACAGAATTATCTGTTCCTCCTACTTACCCTTGGTGGGAACAAGTTTAAATAGAACTGAACATTTTATGTCTTGCAGTATTTGTTGACTTCCATTTACTCATAATTTTGCTAATTTTAAGCACATTAATAACTAGCAGCTGCACTTCAGAGCAGTTCTTGACATAATTTGAAAGGGAAAACAAGCACTTAATATACTCTGGCTTACCAGGCTGTCATAATAGATGAAACTTTTTAACTCCTTGTAAACAGGTATTTCTAGAATCACTTATAGATTTAAGCTGAGAGTTTTGCTTTTGCGTGGATTTTGATGTTACGGGCACATTCCGAGTGCCGTCCTTCTCATGGAATTGCATGCTCTGCCCCGTTTCCACCCACCTTCTGCCGATGGAGGGTGCTTGCATTTCGTGAGCTATGTCTTCCCTGGCTCCCCCTAGCCTGCCCTTTCTGTTGTCCGCCTTCGTGAACTTGAGCAGTAGCAGCGCGCCCTCAGCGGCACAGAGTGGCTTATTAACTCCCTATGAGTAACCTAGCTCGCTCCCCTCACCTGATTCACCTCTCGCCCAATGGCAGGCACTCGGCCATGGAAACCAGTGGCTCCCGCTGGCATGCGTCTGCCCCTCACCAGTCCCAGGGATACAGGGAGTCCACGGGCAGAGGTCACAGCCAGCTCCCAGGCCAGATAAAAGCCAGCCCTGTTATCCCCTCTGATAGGAATAAACATCCCTGGCCTGGCTCCAGAATCTAGCACTCTGTTGAAGTGTAGGCCTCTTTTCCCCACCTGAATCCCTTGACTCTTGCAGTTAAGCTGGCTGCTAGAGCTGCCCTGGGCCCAGTGTGGACACACGGCTCCCACAAAAGCAGACATGTTGCCTCATGGGAAACCGTGACTCACCACTGGAAGGGAGATGATGGAAGGTTATAAACCACAAAGACGGACTGGAGGAAGCCAATTCCTATTTCCAGTCAGCTTTAGAACAGATGACTAATGGCCTGCTGGACTGGACGTTGATTACGGCGGCAAATAGCTCACAAATCTGCTGTGGTAATAGGAAATGCATAGGTTTTTGAGTGGTTCTTCTACGGGCGTGAGGAGTATCTTACCTCTCATCCCTTCCTACAGGCGAGTTCTCGGCCTCGGACAGTTCCCTCACCGACGTCCAGGAGACCCGAAGGCAGCCCATGCCTGACCCCGGCCTGATGCCCCTGCCTGACACTGCTGCGGATCTGGATTGGTCCAACCTGGTAGACGCTGCCAAAGCCTATGAGGGTGAGTCCGCTGAAGATCCAGACAGAGTAGCCTGGGGTCCTGTGGGGCCTCCCTGAAGTGCGCTGGTGGTGTGATCCAGTCTCTGTCCACTCTGCTGCTCTGCACACGCTGACATCATAAGCACTTCACCAGCATTTCAGAAACCAGCCAGCAGTTATTGAGGACTCAGGAGGGGCCAGACCCTAGGCTGGACACTTAGGCACATGTTTTATTTAATCAGATGCAACCTGGTGTTTCCTCTACATAGGAATTCGTGACATGAATGCCTCACCTCCTCCATATTATGGGAAGCGTAGAGGAATCCCAGCTATCACTTGACTGCAAAGATCATGTATCCAGCCAGGGTCTCTCATCACGTTGTTAAGACATTGTTGCTAAATGCACAGTCGGATCCATCAGGATGCTAGTCCTGCTTGGCGGGGCCCCAGTCCTAACCGTGCTGGGTGCTTTCCTTGCCCTTCCCACTCAGCTCTCCGTGCACGGTAGCACGTTTTCTGACTGCGTGATTCCTTTGCCAACCCATTAGCTATGTGCTCGCTTTAGGCTGGTGGGTCTTATATGCAGGTCCTCAGACTGGCGCTGATCTGATCTGAAATAAAAATGAAATGCAGTGTGTGTGGTCGTAGGTTTTCAACTGTCCTTTTATGAGTGAAGACTTTTTTCTAAGGTTATTCTAACATTTTTGGTGCTTAAATGTTCTTTATAAAGTTAGGATTGCAAGGCCGGGCGCGGTGGCTCACGCCTGTAATCCTAGCACTCTGGGAGGCCGAGGCGGGCGGATTGTTTGAGCTCAGGAGTTCGAAACCAGCCTGAGCAAGAGCAAGACCCCGTCTCTACTAAAAAAAAATAGAAAGAAATTAATCGGACAACTAAAAATATATAGAAAAAATTAGCCGGGCATGGTGGTGTATGCCTGTAGTCCCAGCTACTCGGGAGGCTGAGGCAGAAGGATTGCTTGAGCCCAGGAGTGTGAGGTTGCTGTGAGCTAGGCTGACACCATGGCACTCACTCTAGCCCGGGCAACAAAGTGAGACTCTGTCTCAGGAAAAAAAAAAAAAAAAAAAAAGGATTGCAGATGATTGTTTTTAATCACTCTTGGGAGATTAGAAAGTTCCTGTTCAGTTAAGTTCCAATTTGGGGGGGAAATTTACTAGACAGACCACAGAATTCAGCAGTTGGGTGACGGTGGAGTAGGCAACAACTAATCCCCATTGCCTCCTTCATGTTTATGTGGCTAATTGAAGTTCCCTGGTACTAACTTAATTTTTCAGTTTGTTTGTTAATCGGCTTCATATAAAATGGCAGAAATTTATTTTTTTTAATGGGAGATTTTTTTAAAAATTGATTTTGTTTGCTTAAATTTTAAGGTGGTATATTTTAAAATACAGGTGGCATAGACATAGGTTAAAGCCCACCATAGTAGCCAGGCATCTCGTGGAAAACATTATTCAAGAAGTTTTATGAAGCCTAATACTAGCTCTTTAATGCTTTTCTATCATTGCTGAGCCTTGGTGTGGAAATTTGGCACAAGACCTATTTCCAGGGAAAGAGTTAGCAGAATGCTACTTTCATAAGCAAGAGAAAGGGGAGACTAGAAATTGATTCACAGCTCTTTTATAAAGGGAAATCACGGGGGTTGGGAAGTTAGATTTCCAGTGCATCACTGTGCATTGATCGGACTTGACTGTCAGTGTAGACTGTGTGCTGACTTAGAGAGGGCCCAGGGATGGGATTCCAAGATACTGAACGGTTTCTTATCTCCCTTCTAGTCCAGAGAGCCTCATTTTTTGCTGCTAGTGATGAAAACCATCGCCCCTTGAGTGCTGCATCCAGCGGTGATCAGCTTGAGGACCAGGCTCTGGCCCAGATGAAGTCTTACAGCAGGTTGGTCACCTTATCCGTGGTGAGGGCACCCTCTGCACCATGTGGGACCCCTGCCAGTGACAGCAGATGTGGGGAAAGCAGAGGAAAACCAGAGTGAAGCTTATCACTGCAGTGCAAGACACTTCACATTTTAGTTAGAATGCTTTATAACAAAATACTGTAAACATAATTAAACTGTTCTTGAGAGCTTATTAGGTTGTAATTATGAATATTATTATTTAATGCCACATACATATGCCCTTGGGGCTTATTAGGTCAGGTAAGAGAAATCATTGCACTAGATATCCGGGGTCCTGGGCTGTTTAGTCCTTGAGTCTGGTTTCAGTGTCTTCCCCAGCTGTCCTTGATGGTCATGCTTGTAAATGTGCTATGTCTTAGGCAGCTCCCAAGGTGTTGCTTCAGGTCTGTATGTTAGAAAGCTGGATCAGTTAAGGTGGCATGTAAAATAAAAAATAAGCAATAACTGATGTCCAGAGGGTTTTCTTCTGAGTTAAGAGCATGGACTTTATGACGTCTGTGTACCCATGCAGACACCAATATTTCTATTTTCCCCTTTGTTTCAAATAGTGACATTGTTGATCCTATGTAAAGCATCCCAGTAGTCAACCACGGGACATTTAGTAAGGACTGCTTAATGCAGAATAATTTCATCAATTTGAAGTCTTCCCTCCATGGATGATAAGAATCCAGGTATATCTATAAAACTTGGTCAGAAACAGACAATAACGAGAAAAGCAAGGTTGATGTAGATTGCACAAATGTGCTGGAGGACTCCTCTGAACATGTCTGCAAGGAAGTGCTCCCAGCAGAGAAGGTGCAAGAGTAATGGATGGTTTGTTTGTTAATGATGTAACACACTCCTGCTGGGGGTGGTAAGGAGAGCTGCAGTTTGGCTGCTGAGAACTTCAAAAAAAAAATCTGCAGAGTCAGAGGAGAGCCCAAAATGTGCCTTCTTAGGATGGGGCCCTCTAACAAAGAGAAATCTGAGTGAGCCAAGACTGGTTTCCTGAGAAAGAGTTCTTACAGAATCAGGAGATAAGGGTGACGATTGGCTCTTTTCTGTGTTTAGTGGGGACTGAACAAATGCAAATGGCATTAGATGCATCTTTAAACATCACCAGTGCACTTGCAGACACAGAATGCATTTTGAAGAACCTTTTAGACATCAAGATAAGCTACTGAGAGTTGCTTCAGTGCTGACAGCCTTCAGGGGCTTTGTGAAGGACACAGCTGGTCCCCCGCCTGTCTAGCACTGCCCTGTTCACCTCCTCTTTGACCTTCAAGCCATCCAAAATCTGACCAGCTTGTTGTGCCTTACTGTGCAGTTGTAGATGGCAGATGACTTCTTCCTTTTTAAAATTCATTCACCGTCAGCTTTTAATTGGCTGCCCTGTCTTAGAAGTTTGGAGGTCATTACCATTCCATCAGCCTGCAGCCTTGTTACTCTCCCCACACCACTGTGGGTTCCGCCTTTTGGGCCTGTCATAGAATTAGCAGAAGATATCAGTGCAGTTCTAACTTACTTTGATTTTTAAAATAAATAACACCTTTTATTCCATGATCCAAAAAATTCAGAGTCACTTACTTCTTCCCCTTTGGAAAGAGGCAGCTACATGGTTTCCCAATAAAAGACTTCAGGTTCTCTCTTGTGTGACTCAGGTTGCAAGACTTGGCTAGAACTTCTATTCAACATTGTCACACAAGAGAGGAGAATTAAGGGTGTGTGAATAGGGGCAGAAGAGGTCAAACTCTCACTCTTTGCTGAGGATATGCTATTATATCTAGAAAACCCCAAAGATTCAACCAAGAGACTCCTGCAATTGATAAACGAATTCAGTAAAGTCTCAGGATACAAAATTAATGCACACAAATGAATGGCATTCATATACACCAATAAATCAAGCCAAAAATCAAAGACGCAACACCTTTCACAATAGCATCAAAGAAAATTAAATATTTAGGAATATATTTAATGAAGGAGGTGAGATATATATATATATATAGGGTGAACTACGAAACACTGAGAAAAGAAATTGTAGATGTATACAGATGGAAATCTCTACCATGCTCATGGATTGGCAGAATCAATATTGTTAAAAATGTCCATTCTACCTAAAGTGATCTACAGAATTAATGCAGTCCCTGTCAACATTCCACCACCATTCTTTGCAAATTTAGAAATAATTCTACACTTCATCTAGAACCAGAGAAGACCTTGTATAGCCAAAGCAATCTTAGGCAAAAAGAACAAATTAGGCGGCATCAGTCTGCCAGACTTAGGACTTTACCACAAGGCTATAGTAACCAAAACAGCATGGTACTGGCACAAGAACAGAGATATAGACCTTTGGAATAGGACAGAGATCCCAGATATAAAACCATCCTCATATTGTCATCTAATCTTCGACAAAGCAGACAAACATATACACTGGGGAAGAGAATCTCTATTCAATAAGTGGTGCTGGCAAAACTGGATATCCACATGCAGAAGATTAAAACTGGATCCCCACCTCTCACAAAAATCGGCTCATGGTGGATAACAGATTTAAATCTAAGGCATGAAACCTTAAGAATTCTGGAATAAAATGTTGGGAAGACATTGGCCTCTTGTACACATTGGCCTAGGTAAAGAATTTATGAAGAAGACCCCCAAAGCAATCACAGCAGCAACAAAAATAAACAAATGGGACCTGATCACATTAAAAAGCTTCTGCACAGCCAAGGAAACTATCATTAAAGTGAACAGACAACCTACAGAATGGAAGAAAATATTTGGTTTCTACACATCCCATAAAGGGCTGATAACAAGAATCTATATAGAACTTAAGAAAATCAACGAGAAAAAAAATCAAACAACCCCCTCAATAAATGGGCAAAAGACATGAACAGAAACTTTTCAAAAGACGACAGAATAATGGCCAGCAAACATATAAAAAAGTGCTCAACATCTCTAATTATTAGGGAAATACAAATCAAAACTACAATGAGATACTACATAATTCCAGTGAGAATGGCTTTTATCAAAAAGTCCCAAAATAACAAATGCTGGCGTGGAAGTGGAGAGATAGGAACACTCTTACACTATTGGTGGGACTGCAAATTAATAGAACCCCTGTGGAAAGTAATTTGGGGATACCTCAAAGAGCTAAAAACAGTACCATTTGATCCAGCAATCCCACTACTAGGCATCTATCCAAAGGAAAAAAAGACATTCTGTAATAAAGACATCTGCACTCAAATGTTTATAGCAGCACAAATCACAGTTGCAAAGATCTGGAAACAACCCAAGTGCCCATCCATACATGAGTGGATTAATAAAATGTGGTATATGTATACCATGGAATACTAGTCAATTACAAAAAACAATGGTGAACTAGCACCTCTTTTATTTTCCTGGATAGAGCTTGAGCCCATACTTCAAAGTGAGGTATCTGTCACAAGGATGGAAAAACATGTACTCGCCATCAAATTTTGGTACTAACTGATCAACACTAAGGTGTTCACATGGTAGCAATACTCTTGGGGTACTGGTCAAGTGTTGAGGGGAAAACCCACAGCTAATGGAAGTGGAGCACATTGTAGGGGGGGAAGGACACGTTTGTAGCCCTGGCTTGGGCTAGGCAAAAGCATTACATGTAACCAAAATGTTTGTACCCCTGTAATATCCTGAATTAAAAAATACATAAATAAAAATGAAGAATCTGGGTTCTGGCTCTCACAAAGTTTGTTCCTTATTTGAACTAGTTAAATAATAAAGATGAAAAAAAAAAAGACTTGGCTAGAAATCACTCAGGAAACTTGAATTCAGGTAGAGGAGAGTGTGGGAAGAAAAGCTATCAGAGGCCCTAAGCCGCGGGGCCATGGGGCTGGGACATGCCCAGCTGTGCCATCCCTGCTCACACTTCAGTGTGAAAAAATAAGAAAATTGTTTGCTTATCGTAATAGCACAGAATTGAAGACATCAGGCTGAGACTGACAAGCTTGTGAAACATGTAGTCTTGTTTTTTTAAATATTTTAAGATATTTAGACTAGTGTTTAAGATGTAGGTACAATAACTTAGCTGCAACTACACATGTGGCTAAGATTATTTTCTTGGGAACCAGAGACCTACTCTAGCTGGGCAGACCCCACATCAGCCACAAACCTCTTCCCCCCCACACACAGAGGAGTAGCTCTTCTCTTTTAAAGCCCACTAAAGAGATCCCAAAGCCTCTCTGAGCAGTCATTTTCCTGTTTGACAATTGTGTCTGCTGGAAAGTACCTCTTGTGCTGACAAAGAGATCATTTTCACTATTGTCCTTTATTCTTTTGTTGTGAGGATGCAGCATCTTTAACAAAGGAAGCTATTGATTGGCTGTAGTTCAAGCTTGTTTTACCTTTTGTTAAGATTACCATTTCCTTTTGTAAAGTAAAAACACACATTGGGTCACCACACTGAGAAATTTGACATTGAAAACCATTTTACCAATACAGCCTCCTCAGATTTAAAAACACACACACACACACACACACACAAACCCAGCCATGGAGGCTCCTGCAAACGTAGTCTTTTGTTTCTTGTTCCCAACAGTAAAGATTCCTCTCCCACTCTGGCTTCCAAAGTGGACCAGCTGGAAGGTATGCTGAAGATGCTTCGGGAAGATTTAAAGAAGGTAAACCTCATAGTCTCAAAGCAAATTGCCCAGTCTACACAAACTGCCCTTGAACTGTGAGAGCCCTTTTTAAGTAGTGTGAGTGGGGTAAGATGTGGGTGTTTTCCGTGTGTATGCACGTGTTCGGGGGCTGCGGGGAGCTCAGTTCCCACTGGAACACACAGTGCAAGAAGGCCTTTGTTGTCACGTGCACAGAAAAATTGTTCCCTGTTTTGTGAAAGCCTTTGAACCTCAGCCAGCCCCCTCTGGGCCCTCTCCCAGCCTCCCCAGCCCTTGTATAAGGTGTCAGTAGCCCAGATTCCCATGCAGTTGTTGTTATCTGCACCAAGAGAACTGAATGTTGTTTATTTTCTTGGGTGGCTTTGACTATCCCAAGACAGCAGCCACCAGATCAGTTGCCTAGAATTTAAGATAGTCCTTATTAACAAAGACTTTAAAATACACATTAATGTATTTAAATCCCAAGCTAGTCCTGTAGGGTTATCTCTCCGGAAGCCCTGTTTCCTAGGCCTAGCCTCTCTAGAGTGTCTTAGCACCTGGTCCCAGGCTGTTTATACAGCTGATTAGTGGAATGAAGGAGAGAATTGGGTAAAGGGTGGAAACAGATCTACAGTCAGTGCTCCTAAGAGCTGGGCAAGGTGGGCCACACCTCTTAGTTCTTTCCTACTTTGCTCTGCCTCCCAGGAAAAAGAAGACAAAGCCCACCTCCAGGCAGAAGTTCAGCACTTGCGAGAGGACAACCTGAGGCTACAGGAGGAGTCCCAGAATGCCTCGGACAAGCTGAAGAAGTTCACGGAATGGGTCTTCAACACCATAGACATGAGCTAGGGAAGGCTGAGGTGGGCAGGAGGAGGGCCCGGGGATGCTTTCTCCCGTGAGCGCATTGGAACTCCTTATTCAGGCCATGGAGAGCATTCTCAGAGCTCCCTGCTCTGCCCCCTTTTGGGGAGCGCACAACACGACAATTGCAGATCAACAATCATTATCTGCCTTTTGTAGAAAAGAAAAACAAAAAAAGTAAATAAAAATTTTAAAAAGTAAAATAAAAGTTTAACTGCTAAAATGTGAATGTCTTTATTTTTTTGCACAATATCTTTATCTGTTGTGTATTTAAGAAGAAACTGGGCCTAGGACCAGGGTGCCCCCTGGCCCATCTGCCTCTATTTCCATCAGCTTTCTTAATCTATTTCAGGTAACCCAAGCTTTCCCTTGTTATCCTGATGAATGTCATTGTTCCTAGGAAAATAAAGTTTTTTTAAAAAAACTTGTTTGGGGAGTGGAGAGGGCTATTTCCTTACCTTCTTTCCTAAAATGCCTGGAGAGGGAGTTGCTTTGAGAAAATGCCTACCTCCCGTGAATGACTTGTGCATGAGCTAGTGCTGTCTGTACCTGTCTTCCAAGATCGGCCGGATTGGGGTTATTTACCAGCAAGTCAGTGAACCAGGGAGAGATGGTGCCTGCAGGCCACACCCCTTTTTCAATCCTGCATTGTGAGGTCACTTCCTGCCTTTCCCCAGAGAGATGATCCCAGGTGTGCTGCTCAGAGCCAGGGCTCTCTTTTGCTTGGCTTAAGTGAGCCCCACTAGATTGTAATCAAGCCCTCTGCAGCTTCCTGGCTCCAAACATTAATTGGTTTCAAAATTCCCCCAAACTAAAACCTTATTATTTCATATGCATTTTTAATGCATTTTGATCAAAAGTATATATAGTTAAGATTTTTTTAAAGATAAAACTGGCAAAATTGTTTTTTCTTTAGCTTGCTCAAAATGACTATATTAATCAATTAATAAATCCTTCTCTCCAGAGCAAGATTTCACCAGTATTTGTAACTAGGACAAGCTAACAGTAAACGTTTAATTGTGAATTTTAATCCTTGCTTGTTAGGAGCAACGACTGTGAGAATAGAATGGGCTTTTGAAATCTGCATGTCCAAGTGTGAAATTTGAGCACGGTGTTTTCTGCATCTTTTTGTGGCCATCCAAAGGATTCTGCTGCAGAAATTATTGATGTGCTATATTTTTCCTGTCTTAAGAGATGCAGGCTGCTTTGGGCCCCGTGGTTCCAAGGCCCTTGCTACTGTAGAGCTCAGAGACACGGGGCTGACCAGTGTTGACTGACCTAAGGAGATTCCCCCTTGTTTCTTGCCTTCATAATTGTCAAATACCTGACCCCTCTGCCCCTTCAGTGGCAGCTCTGATCCAAGGGAACATTCAGCAATCTAGCGGCATCTGCTCAGAAGTTCCCTGCCCCGAGTAATCTTCCTTTCCTCTCTCCATCCCTGAAAGAAACAGGATGGATTTTCCTCTCTTCTCCCCACCATACCCACTACCAGATTTTTATGCTAGTTTCATTCATGATCGTGATTTCTCCATGGGATTTTTTTTTTCTAGTGACATTTCTATCATGAAAATAAGAAGATTTCGGAGTGCTTTGTAAAGATTTCAATTGTCTGTCTTTCTTTGACTTGTATGAAGGAGATTGTACATTGCCTGATCTCTCTTTGTAAATGAGAAATATTGCTAACATCTAAGCATTCTGAAGTCTTGCTTATCCTTCTGAGTTTAGTTTTCATTTTGTTTTACATTTTGTTTGGGGACTTGGGGCAAGCTATTTATTAGAGTTTTGCAACAGAGTTCTTGTTTGAAGCCTCTAAAGACTACTTGTAAAATTCAAACAATAAAATTCATTTTAAACGCTCTTTTAAAATGCTTTGGTATTATTGCTTGATGTTTTCTTATTTGAAAGACTAACCCAATAACTCATTGACCCTCCCTTGCATCCTAATTTTTTCATAAAGCTCCACTAACATTAAAGATGTTTCTTGAAAGTTTGTCCTTTTTAGAATTTTAGTATTTACTCCTTGTCCACATGTCTGTAGAGAATTCCTATTTTGCCTTCTTTGTTTATGATTTAGTATTTGCAGAGCACTCTATGATTAATTCTGTCTTCATTATCCATGTGTGGGTTTTTCATAGCATTGCCATTCCCTGAGACCAGCACATTTTTGGACTGTCTGCTGCATCTCCCAGCTCTCAGTGTCAGATGTTGTGTGCTCAGGGAATACAAATGCCTGTTAATATTAGACTGTGCAAAATATAATTAGAAAAGTTAATCTACTGAAAAAAAATCAATGCATTTCCAAAGTCAAACAGAACCAATTTTTTTTTAATCTACCACGTCACTGCTCCTCTCCAGTGGCGCAGCTAATTGGGAGCTGACGGTAGAGTTTCTTCGTTTTATTTGGTTCACCAATTCTAGAATTACAGGACTAGAATGAGGCTGGATGCCACAAGATATTCTGAAGAACAAGCTCAAAAGGTCTGTTTAGACCATAATTCTTACATGGTACAGAATCCATATGTTATTTCTGCAGAGCTTGGCACATGAGTTCCTGGGCAAGGTGCCAGTGGCCTGCATGGGTAGGAGGTCTTCATCCATGAGCTGACCTGGGAGGCCAGTTGGTTGTGTTCTGGATCTGGGGCAAGTGAAGCTGGGTTGGATTTCTAATTCCTCAGATGGGGATAAAAATGATAGTCCATGGACAAAGGAAACAGGCCCTGCAAACTTTTAGGCAATTTGCTTCTAGTTAAATGTAGAACAATGATCTGAACCCAGATTTTAATCCCACAGTGCAACATTCAAGTATCAACTGCTGGGCTGAGCAAGGTGGCTCATGCCTGTAATTCTAGCACTTTGGTTTGAGGTGAGGAGTTTGAGGCCAGCCTGAGCAAGAGTGAGACCCCATCTCTACAAAAAAGTAGGAAAATTAGCTGGTCACAGTGCACACCTGTAGTCCCAGCTCCTTTGGGAGATGGAGGCAGGAGGATCAGTTGAGCCTAGGAGTTTGAGGCTGCAATGAGCTGAATCACTGCATTCTAGGCTGGGTGACAGAGTGAGACCCTATCTCAAAAACAAACAAAAAACCAAAACTGTCAGCTGCTGCTTCCCCAGCATGAAAAAGATTGAGATTAAAGTGCAAGATGGCCCATCTATGCCTATTTTGTTAAGTGTTATCATAAAATGGTGTTAAATTTTGTTGAATGCTTTTTCTGCATCTATTGAGAGGATCATATAGTCTTTGTTTTTGCTTCTATTTATGTGGTGAATTACATTTATAGATTTATAGATTTGCATATGTTGAACCATCCCTGCATCTCTGGATGATACAAGCCATATATGACAAACCCACAGCCAACATCATACTAAATGGGGAAAAATTGAAACCATTCCCACTTAGAACTGGAACCAGAAAAGGTTGCCCTCTATTACCGCTTCTATTCAACATAGTGCTGGAAGTCCTAGCCAGAGCAATCTGACAAGAGAAGGAAATCAAGGCCATCCAAAGGGGCGGGGGGAGGGGGGGGCAGAAGAGGTCAAACTATCGCTCTTTGCTGACAGTATGATCTTATAACTAGAAAACCCCAAAGATTCTGCCATGAGACTACTGGAATTGATAAACAGATTCAGCAAAGTCTCAGATTACAAAATCAATGTACAGAAATCAGTAGCATTTGTATATTCCAATAATAGTCAAACTGAGAACCAAATCAAAGATTCAATACCCTTCACAACAGCAACAAATAAAATAAAATGCCTAGGAATATATTTAGCTAAGGAGGTGAAAGACCTTATAGGGAGAACTACAAAACATTGAGAAAGAAAATAGAGGACACAAACAGGTGGAAAACCATACCATGCTAATGGGTCAGCAGAATCAACAATGTTAAAATGTCTGTACTACCCAAAGTGATCTACAGATTCAACACAATCCCTATTAAAATATCAACATCATTTTTCACAGATCCAGAAAAAATAATTCTATGCTTCATATGGAACCAGAGAAGACCCCCGTATAGCAAAAGCAATCTTAAGCAAAAAGAACAAATTGGGAAGCATCCATTTACCAGACTTTGAGCTATACTACAAGGCTACAGTAGCTAAAACAGTATGGTACTGGCACAAGAACAAACACATAGACCAATGGAACAGAATTGAGAACCCAGATATAAAACCATCCTCATATAGCCATCTGGTCTTTGACAAAGCAGACAAACACATACACTAGGGAAAAGAATCCTTATTCAATAAACAGTGCTGGGAAAACTGGATAGCCACATGTAGAAGACTGAAACAGGATCTACACCTTTCACCTCTCACAAAAGTCAACTCATGGTAGATAACAGACTTAAACCTAAGGCGTGAAACTATAAGAATTCTAGAAGAAAATGTTGGAAAAATTTTTATAGACATTGGCCTAGGTAAAGAATTTATGAAGACGACCCCAAAGGCAATCACAGCAAAAACAAAAATAAATAAATGGGGCCTTATCAAATTAAAAAGCTTCTGCACAGCCAAAGAAACGATCATAAGAGCAAACAGACAACCTACAGTATGGGAGAAAATATTCACATGTTACACATCTGATAAAGGGCTGATAACTAGAATCTATATAGAACTCAGGAAAATCAGCAAGAAAAAAAATCAAACAACCCCATTAAAAAGTGGGCCAAGCATATGAACAGAAACTTTTCAAAAGAATTCAGAATAATGGCCAACAATCATGAAAAAATGCTCAACATCTCTGATCATCAGGGAAATGCAAATCAAAACCACAATGAGATATCACTTAACTCCAGTGAGAATAGTCTTTATCAAAAAGTCCCCAAAACAATAAATGTTGGTGTGGATGCAGAGAGATAGGAACACTCACACACTGCTGATGGGACTGCAAACTAGTGCAACCTCTGTGGAAAGTAATATGGGGATACCTCAAAGAGCTAAAAACAGAACTACCATTTGATCCAGCAATCCCCTTACTGGGCATCTACCCAAAAGAACAAAAGACATTCTATAAAAAAGACATCTTCACTAGAATGTTTATAGCAGCACAATTCAAAATTGTAAATATGCAGAAACAACCCAGTGCCCATCGATACATGGGTGGATTAAGAAAATGTGGTCTACGTATACCATGGAGTTCTACTCAGCCACAAAAAACAATGGTGATATAGCACCTCTTGTATTATCCTGGAAAGAGCTGGAACCCATTCTACTAAGTGAAGTATCCCAAAAATGGAAAAACAAGCACCACATGTACTCACCATCAAATTGGTATTAACTGATCAACACTTAAGTGTACATATAGGAATAACATTCATCGGGTGTTGGACAGATGAGGGGGGCGGAGGAGGGGATGGGTATATACACACCTAATGGGTGCAGTGCGCACTGTCTGGGGGATGGACACGCTTGAAGCTTGACTCAGGTGGGGCAAAGGCAATATGCATAACCTAAACATTTGTACCCTCACACTATGCTGAAATTAAAAAAATTAAAAAGTGCAAGATGGCATTCCTTGGTCAGACACACAGTATGATCTGTACAATTTCAAAAGAATAATGATGCACAGTGATGTTGGATTCCTTTTGCATGTATGAATTTGCCACTCATGACTCTTACATAGGAATCATATTTGGATGAAAAAGACATTTGACTTAGACTAGGGCTCAAATCCCGTGCATTACTTAGCATCTGTGTCCTTAGGCAAATTAACCTAATCTCTCTGAGCGTGGTTTTCGCATCTGGTAAGACTAGTAACAGCCTCATACATTTAAGGATTAAATAGGACCATATGTGTAAAGGCAGTGACTGGCAAATTGTAGACACTCAATAAATGTGTCTTCCATTATCCTGCATCTCCAAGATGTACATGCTCTTCTGCTTTTTTTCCAGGACAGAGCCCTGACGTATTAATAGCAGAGTGGGATGGAAGAGTCAGAATGTGCTCTCCACTTTGCTTAATATCAGTCAGGTACTTTTAACCCTTTGCTATATATTTTAGAACAGTGACTTTCAAACTTGAGCTTGCATAGGAATCACCTGGAGAATGTTAAAACACAGGTCACTTGGCTGCACCCCCAGGATCTGTGATTAAGCAGGTGTGGGATAGAGACTTAGTATCTAAATTTTCTACAAGTTCCCAGGTGATGCTTTAGAAGCAGGCCTTTAGAAGAATAGGGTTAACAGGAAGATAGCCATTAGTTTTAAAAGAAATAGAAACTAAGGTACATGTCCAAATACCTGAGTATTATTTGGACAGGTTAACTGGACACAGAACACCTTGCAGAGGGGAACTGGTTTAAATTGTAGCTAGAGAGTATTCAGGTAAATGAAAAATAACTTTTCTTTTCACTAAAAAGATGATTTAGAGCCCCCTTTGCATGAAGCTTTCTGCCACTTGACTATTTTAAATTCCTGTGTTACCTAGATGGAGCTGGAACTCCATTACCGCCGTTAATTATATGAGACTAGCTGCCAAGTTAGCAAGGGGTGACATTGGTGCTCTCAGGGGGCTGACAGTTTGGAGGCCAGTGCTGCTGAGGAAAGCAGAGCCTGGGGTGGCAGTTGAAGAGCCCCTGGGCTGGGCCACAGCAGCCACGGCGGTGTGGGTGGGGGTACAGAGACCGGGAGATTTGGTTCCAGGCTGACAGTGTATAACTCAAGTCACTAACTTCCAAATTCAGCCTACCTACTCACCCCGATCTTCAAGAACCTATCAAACCTCAAAGTTACCAGACAAGCAAATTCCGAGACGTGCCCTCATACCTGGTCCACGTCGTTAAGAGACCTTTACTTCAGTGTCCACGCCGCACAATTGCCCATTTTCCCTAGTCCCCGTCCAGAGAGAGGAGGAGAGAAGGAAAGGGTTGCTTAGCCTCTATATCCTTTCTATAAGCTGTGGCTCAAAGACTTGAAGGCACTGGCTGTCTTTTCTGAGAAGATAATTATAGGCTTGGGGCTTTTTTTCCTAGTGCCTTGGTGTCCTTTGTGGCTCCTCTCCGTGGATCCCCCCTCTCCCAGGCTCCCTGGATGCCTTGTCAGATTCTGCCCTTCCGGTCCTCCGTCCTTTCAAATCTAACATCTTTCATCATGCTTTTGTGCATCTGAGTCATCACACCTGAGACCCAGGAGAGCCTTTCACCTTCCCTTCTCTCATTACACCTCTCATTGTACCCCTTCAGTCCTGTGAACAGGTGTCTCTCAAACCTCCTTCCATTACTTAAATGAGCACATCTCATTGTGCCTCTTCATCAGCTCCTCTGCCAGGCACAGCCCCACCTTTAAACATATGCAGCTCATTTTACCCTTCCATTTGTACCTCTCACGACCCATCTTCCGCACAAATGATCTCAAAGACAAAATATCCTAAGCTCCTGGTACCTTACTTTGTGTCTTTAGGTAAATGTATTCCTTCAGGGATCTCATGTTCTGTTGATGCGTCTACAATTCCTTTTCCTTATCCAAAGCGCTGTGTTCTTTTAAATGGGCCAATCTCTCTACACATTTTTTAGACCTTGTTAGTGCACCCTGAATCTCTAATGAGCTCACACAGTCACACCTTTCCTACGTATTGCAGTAATTCAGCACTTAAGCATCACTGGCTGCACGCGGTGGCTCACACCTGTAATCCTAGCACTCTGGGAGGCCGAGGAGGGCGGATTGTTTGAGCTCAGGAGTTCGAGACTAGCCTGAGCAAGAGCGAGACCTCGTTTCTACTAAAAATAGAAGGAAATTAATCGGACAACTAAAAATATATAGAAAAAATTAGCCGAGCATGGTGGTGCATGCCTGTAGTTCCAGCTACTCGGGAGGCTGAGGCAGGAGGATTGCTCGAGCCCAGGAGTTTGAGGTTGCTGTAGCTAGGATGACGCCACGGCACTCTAGCCCAGGCAACACAGTGAGACTCTGTCTCAAAAAAAAAAAAAAAAAAGCAAAGCATCACAAAATGGCAGTCTGCCAGTAAAATCCAGCTCCCTTTGCAAAAGTATAAATGTCTCAGGAGGGTATGGGTTCTCCCCCGTGGCACCGACACCCCCACTCCCTATTGCCGTAAGTACTCCCAGCTCACTGCACACAGCTAGGTAACTTGCCTGGTAAGCACACGTTTGAGCTGGTATCCTCTGGGTCCCATCACCAAACCTAAGGAAGACATTTCCTTCCCCAAAACTCACTCCCATCAGGCATACACCCACCCTCACCTACCCTGTGTTCCTGGGAGTGAAAGCACTAAGGAAATACATTTAAGAACAGAGTTTTATTCAAACAGCAAACAAGAAAATACCAATAAAGTTGCTTGGAGGTGGTCCTTTAGTACAGTCTTAGTGAAGAGGTAGGATGGATTTGTAACTGACCTAGTAATTTTTCTAAAGAGCTTAAGGGTATTTGAAAACAATTACTTCTCATAAGAAGCTTAAATATTGCTCTGCAATCTTAAGGCAATGAATATGCTTAGCAAACTTTTTTTAAAAATTGGTACAAAGATAAACTCAGCCCTACATGTAGGAACATTTCAAATTAATGAGGCTATGCCTATTAAAACATGCACCATAATTGCAATCAACTTAATATAAAACACACCAGCTGGAGCAGGAGTAAGACTTCATTGACAGGCACTGGGAATGAGCAATTCCACTCAAGAAAAGACCTGGTGTGGGGAGGGGCAGGGAAGCAGCAGGTATGGGGTCACTGCTCACCATTTGTAAATATCTGGCAAACGAGTGAAAGAGAAATCGGCCTTGATCTTTATGGCCCTAGAGGCAAAATTGGGACCAGTGGATGCAAGTTATAGGGAACAGATTTTGTCTCCAAGGTAATTGATCAATGCTAATGGTGTGGTCTCCCAAGCTTGAAGTCAAGGACCAGCCTAGGAGCCACTTTGCAAAGATGCCCTCCCCACACCTTTTTTTTAGTGGATTCTTATGCTGTCTAAATAAACTTGGAGTCACGAATCACAGAATCAAGATGGAAAGGAATCTTTACAATTATGCAGTTCTACCTCCTAGCCCAGGATTCAGTCTCTTCACTGTCCCACCACATGTTCAGCCACCTGTGTTTGGGCACATCCAGCGATAGGGAGCTCACTACTTCCTGAGGCTGGACATTTTATCCTTCAACTTCTAAGTCCTTCCTATTATTCAGGGGAAATGCATTTCTCTGTAATTTTTGCAACTACTTCCAGTCCTATCACTTCACATTATACAAATAAAAATTTCTCTTCCCAATAATCATTAATATCTTGGAAAATGTCAGTTGTTCCCAATGTTATTTCTTCCCCTGCATAAACATTCTCTATTCTCTCAGCTTTTCCTCATGTGTCATGGTTTCCAGTCCCTCTCTCGCTATAATATAATCATATATAATAGGTATCAAGGATACAATTGTGTTATATGCAGTATCCTATTGAGTTCTCACAACAGCCCTGTGAGGCAGGTGCTATTAATGCCCCCATTTTACAGACCAAGAAACTGAGGCCTAGAGAGGTCAAATAATTTGTTTGCAGTAAAACAGCTGGTACATGGTAGAGCTTGGATTCAAACACAAGACTCCAATTTGAGCCAATATTTAATCTGTATTTTCTCAATCTAATTGGTCCCAACCTACTGGCTGGTCCCCTGCATGGAGCCTTGCCCAAGGGACCTAGAGCATCATTGGTACTGAGTCATAAAGGGGATAAGGGAACAGGAAACAGGTTGTGGAAAATGTACCTTAAGGTCAGAGGACTAGGTTAAGGAAAGTGTACCTTAAGGCTATCTCTGAAGATAAAAGAGGCTTTGAGAAGCCCCAGCCAGTAGCTCTCAAAATTAAGAATGCATTAGCATCACCTGGAGAGGTTGTTTAAATTCCTATTTCTGTACTCTAGGCTCAGAGATTTGGTATTAATAGGTCCAGGCTGGAACCGTAGAGTCTAGTGTTTATGACACGGGTGGTTACTGAACCACTCTTTGAGAAACTCTGCCCTAAGCCTTTCAAAGCCCTTGGCCAGCTCTTCTGAGCCAGGGAACAGCATGTTAAGGCAAGGTGTAACAGGCGAAGTTGTTGTTGGGCTTGAGATACCTGGATGTTTTGTCAATCCTCAGTGGGTGAGGAATGCCCAGCCAGAATGGCATTCTCATGAGAAATGGGCAGAGGGACCTTCTAAGCAGCCGTTTACTCAGTGGCTGGTAATTCTCAGCCTCACCCCATACTACACCTGGGTTTTCCTTTTTTAACCAAGAAGCATTTGCTTAGTGGAAACCAATTAAAATCTTTGTTTCAAAACCAACTTCTAAATATTGTACATAACACTCTTCTCTCCTTAGTACAAACTGTAACAATGTTAATTTTACACTCTGGTCTAATCAAATCTCATTATTGATGTTGCTGTAATATCCTGCTGCTAGTTCTGTATCATCTGTGAGCAGGTCTGAGTGAATCATGGATTTCAAAGTTAGTTCCTGTTTTCATCAGTTTAAAGACAAAAAAGATTTCGAGTTTATACCTTTAAGCCCATCTGTTGAAAAACTGTGCCCAAGGTCCTTGCAGTCTGCTTGCTAAGCAACAGAAGAACAAAATAAGCCTAGCTCCCAGGTGTAAACCCTAGCAAAAGCTCAAATGCCTCCTGATTGCCTGCTGAGGCTCCATAGAAGGGCACCTGGGATTCAACGCTCCTGGTCAAGCCCTCTTCCTCTAGCCAGTGTTCCAGTTATCTAAGGCCACTTAAACTACTTCATAATCAGTTGCTTAAAACCACCACCATGTTATTATATTATATACCATTTCAGAGGTCAGAAATTCAGGCAGGGCTCAGCTGGGTGATTCTTCTGCTCTATGTGGCATTCAGGGGGTCACTCAGTGGTATTCAGTTGGTAGCTGGGCTGGTTTGGGGAGTCCAAAATGGCTTCATTTACATTCTTGGCACCTTGGTGGGGACGGTGGAAGGCTGAGCTCAGCTGGGTCCCTTTCCCTCTCCATACAGTCTCAAAGCCTCTCCATTCACTCTTTCTAGCTGGGTAGCTGAATTTTCAACATGGTGCTCAGGGTTCGACCAAAGTGGAAGTTGCTAGTCTTATTAAAAACTAGGTTTAAGCCAGGTGCGGTGCCTCATGCCTGTAATTCCCAGCACTTTGGGGGGGCCAAAGTGAGAGGATCACTTGAGGCCATGAGTTTGAGACCAGCCTGAGAAACACAGTGAGATCCTCATCTCTACAAAAAATGGAAAAATTGGCCGGGCATGGTTGGCCCATGCCTATAGTCTCAGCTATTTGGGAGGCTGAGGCTAACCCTGCTTAAGCCCAGGAGTTTGAGGTTGCAATGAGCTATGATGACAGCACTGTACTCCAGCCTAGGTGACAGAGTGAGACCCTGTCTCAAAAAAAAAAAAGAAGGGAGAGGAGCCAAGATGGCGGATGAGACAAGCCGCCAGTCAGAAGGTCTCTGCAAAAAAGACGAATTTTAGAAGAAAGAGAGAAAAAATAAACGAGCAGAGAAACATAGATCGGGTGAGGGTCGGAAGGAAGGGTGCCTGAAACTACAGGTGACTCCACGGGAAGACATTGCGGAGGAGAACTGGAAGGAGAGAGGTCCCGAGAGGCTTGGAGACCAGCAACAAGGGTAGGTGGA
>NW_012150840.1:11976041-11986008 GCF_000956105.1 Propithecus coquereli
AAAAAAAAAAAAAAGCTAGGTCCAGAAGTGTCCAGAAATATCAGAGTGTCACTTCCTTACACTTTGTCAGGCCAGAGTCAAGGAAAGGAGAAATGGACCCCATCCCTCAGGAAGGGGCTTGTCAAAGAATTTGCACCACCTCTAATCTGCCACAGCCAGCCCTTCTCCTCCAGTCCCCACTGTGATCAGCCCCATTCTCTTACAGACTCCTAAATCCTCCATCAGGATTAGACCACCAGAAGTTTCATGTGGAGCCATAAGAAACACTGTCAAATACTAATTTCACCTGAGGGCAGTACCCCCTCCCTCAGGTGGCCTTAGGGACAAGGACAGGCCTTTTGAACGTCTGTGGACAGCGAGGCCCTGCTGCTCCTCACTCCTCTCACTTGTGGCCCGGGTGTCTGAGGGTCATTGGGGGATGAATACTTCCCTTCGATTTTTCTCATCAGCTTGGCCTATGGTTTGACATCAGAAGAGACTAATGATTGTTGCAGATCCCAAGAGGGTCTGATGCAGTGTGACCTCCAGGCTCACCTGGTCCAGTCAAGGCCAAAGACCAAGAAAGAGCGATCATCTTGTCCATAAGAATACAAGGTTTGCTATATATTTTGAGCAGCCCTTATGACCTCCAGAAGAGGTCATCTCAGTGCTAGGAGAAAGACAGGAGGTGCTGGTGGGCAGTGGTCCGGGGAAGCCCCAGCCAGCGCGGTGTAAAGCTGGGAGTCAGCCGCCGAAACAGCAAAGGAATGTTCCCAAGCTTCCTCCTCTGCAGCAACAATGACAGCTGCGCTTCTGTTGCCAGGGAAGTGATGCACCAGAATTCAAGTTTGCAGGGCCATGACACCCTCTGCCTGTCACCTAGAGGTACTGGGAGGCAGCCTGGCCCTCTGTACCTTGAGACTGGGTGGGAGCTCAGTACAGGAGACCTGTCAGCTTAATCCCCTCAACATCTCCCTCCTGTGAGCCTTGTGCTCAGCCACACACCCTGCCAGCCGGGTCCAAATCCTTAACTCGCCAGGGAACTGGCTGTAAGGAGCAGCAGGAAGTGGAATCCAGAAAAAGACACAACCGTGATCCAATCTGTGGGCTGCAGTGAGCATCTCCCAGTGTCACTGCGACCCTCTAAGACAGATGCTGCTCTGAGGCAAAAGGGACATCCTCACGTGTGAATGCCTCTCAATTTTCCAGCCAGTCTCTGCTTCCCCAGCTCCTGTGCCGTACAAAGGCTGAGCCTCACTTCATGGGGGTGATGTTACCCACTGCCCCCGGCTAGGGACAGCCTCCCCAGGGACTTCTCTACCCCTCCCCTTTGATTGGCTGTTCTGCAGTGTAGTGGTGGGAAGGGGTCTGCATGGGGAAACCAGATAGGGGCCAAGCACACTTTTCCTTTCCTCAAAGGCAGGGGGACCCTAATCATTACTCTCTCCCTGGAGGCAAAGGGAAATACTTGCAATCAATCTAGCTAGGGCTGCAAGGCACACAAAAACATGACGTTTTAAATATTGTGATTACCTGAGTATTCACAACCTGCGAAAATGGTACTCAGTTGCAAGGCAGCTCCAAGTGTTGGAAAGTTCTTTTACACCAAATCAAAATCTGCCTACCTGTAACTTCTACCTAATAGTAACAAGAGGTAAACTTTATCAAGCACTTACCATGTTTCTGGCACTTTGCGCAGAACCTCACAGCTGTCATCCTATCCTGGGGTGACTCTGGGAGCTCAGTTGTACCAGCACCCCGTTTTACAGCTGAGGACGCCGAGGTTCAGAAGAGCTAAGGAGATCGCCAGCTCACGCAGCTGGGACTGAACGCAGGGCTGCCGGATCCAGTGCCCTGGGCCAACGTGAGCCTGCTGGCCTGGTTCCATTCCTTCTCTCCTGAGGCAGCCCTTCGCTATTTGGAGGTGGCTGTCTTATCCTCTGTATATACCAGTCTTTCCCCCGGACCAAGCGTCCTTGGGCTTCTCACTGCTGCTACCTGCCTTGGCCTCCTTCTCCTCGCCATCCCGCTCACGTTTGTCCGGGTTTCTTTCAAAGGCAGACAGGCAGAAATGAGCAGGGTCCCAGCACTGGTTCCCACTGCTCCAATTCCGGATCCAACGTCCTTATGATGCAGACTGAGGTTGCCCTGTGATTTTTGGCATCCTTTCCACGTGAGCTCAGAGGCCATCCGGACACCTGAGACGCCATCACATGTCATGTTTTAGGGTACTCCTTCTCCATTCAAAACAGGGGGATGGGAAGACGACTTGGCACTTAGTTCAATTGCAACTTACCCATTCAGTCTGTGGGGTAGTTTAACAGCGTCGTTCTGTGACTTAGCACACAACATGCTAGACGTAAACGTGAGCTCCACGCCGCAGGGAGCACCCTGGTAACAACCCACCCCTGTCCGGACTGGGGCCCGCGGTTTCAGACAGGCCTTCTCGGGAAGTGTCGCTCGGCCACGTATGGATCCCGCACCTACCCGCAGCCCCTCTCCACGCTTCTCCTTCCAGCCCCTCCTGGCTCCTTTGATACGCGCCGTCAGTGTGGGACCCTCCCCGGCTCGCGGCATCGGGCGGAAGGTGTGGGGAGAAGCCGCCGTGGAGGGGCAAGCGCAGGGCGCGAGCGGGGCCTTGACAAATAACCAGAGGGCCCCAGCGAAGAACGCGGGCGGGAGCGCGGAAGAACGATCCGTGCCCATCTCAGGAAACTCACGGCACCTGCGCTCAGAAAGCTGCCGCAGCACGAGCAGGAGGTGCAAAGACTTCGCCTCCTCAGCAGAAGGGCGGGAATAAGGAAGCCGGCCTGGCGGCCCCAGGCCTTCCAGGGCAGTGGGGGTGAGAGGAGGCCGCTCTGCCTCCCCTACTACTTTCCCTATTTTTGCTCAGGAGGCATTTATTTCATCCCCGGTTTGGTCCGTTGCTCTGGTTGGCGCCAGCCCCTCTTTGGAAACGATATTCCTCTAGCACACAGGCCACGGTGCCTTGCTAGAAAGCAGGTGTGATCAGTTGGCTGAGGACGTGATTAGCTTCATTGCCAAAAGGTGCTTCTAGCAAGCAATGACCGCGCTCAGGGCGCTCAGAAAGTCCCTCTGACACCTTCCTGGCCGTCCACAGATTAACCTTTCAGAGGACCCGAGGGGAGAGGCAACCATTCGAGTTCCAGCCAAGAGGAAGAACTGTCTAGGGCAAAAGAATCCGAAAGGAAAGTCAAGTCCCTCCGATATTACGCTGTGAGTCTCTGAAAAGGACAAAAGCTGTATTTCCGTCTGATTAAGTTGGCACGTGAGAGTGACATAGATCATGAATTTGTAAGAAAACCGCAGTGGGCCGCGTTTCCGATCCCTTGGGAGGCATTCACATAAGTCAGTCTGTATTCTCTGCGCGTCCCAACTTGCAGGGAGGTGCCAGCGAGCCCTTGCACATCCCGTGCGCCAACAGCAGGCCGCTGGCTCCCTCTGCTGTCCGCGCCGCGACTTGCTCTCACGTGAGCAGGGCCCTTTCCGCGCCGGGAGACATTCTGAAGGCAGGAAGGCTTGGCTCGGAACCCAGGGCTCTCCCAGGACCCGGACAGCCCCTAGTCTGATTCAGGCAGGACCCTAGCCCTGCCAATGTCTGAGCTCTCGGGTGGGGCTGGGAGTAACCATCCGTTGACCAGGTGACCTCCTCCTACCCCAGGGCTCAATTTCTTTCAAAGACTTTTCTGGGTACCTGGAGTGGGGTTTGAAGAGGGAGTCTCTGGAGGCAAAAGGATCCTTAGGGAACTGAGCAAATGACAATGGTTTGCTTAAACCTGGAAGGCCGTTCAGAGGAAAGAGAACTTCTGTTGATCGTTTGTATTGTTTTCTTCCCAGAATCTTCACTTTCCCCTCTTGAGGCTGATGGCAAAAGTTCCCACCACCTATATAACCTCCCACCACTGCACTCTACCCAGGGTGGCAGAGTGAGACTCTGTCTCAACAAAAACAAACAAGGCAACTGAACATCCCTCTTCACAACCCGCACCCCTTGAAATTTTTTTTTAAAAAGAAAAATAAAAATTGAGAAATTATTTATAAATAAAAAAAATAGAAAATACGGCATTGGAGCCCTGAAAAGAAAGAAGTTGAAAAGAGAAAAGAAGTAGAAAATCTTCAGAGAAACAGACTGCATAAATTTTTTAATAACTGGCAACACCAAAAATGAGCAGGCTTGCATATCAAAAGTCCCTCATGTCATGATTAAAACTGTCAAAGGAAGGCTAGATAAACAGCCAAATGTCAGGGAATTTAACAAAGACAAGGAAATAGGTGTGAAGGCTTGAAATAATCATATTACGTGTCCAATATTTAGCCAAGTATAATGATGCCTTTGGTAGTAATAACACAATATTTACAGAAAACAAATAATTTTAAAATTTACTAGAAATGATTTTGAAAGTTGATGTAAGAATGGCTGAAACATGTAATCTGGATAAAAATTAAAGAAATAATCCCTCTCCAGGATGAGAATTCAAAATGAGATTGTTAGTTTATGAGTAATAAAATGTGAGAATCCTTTTGCCTCCAGAGACTCCCTCTTCAAACCCCAACTCCAGGTACCCAGAAAGGTCTTTGGAAGAAATTGAGCCCTGGGGTAGGAGGGGGTCACCTGGTCAAAGGATGGTTACTCCCAGCCCCATCCGAGAGCTCAGACATTGGCAGGGCTAGGGTCCTGCCCGAATCAGACTAGGGGCTGTCCGGGTCCTGGGAGAGCCCTGGGTTCCGAGCCAAGCCTTCCTGCCTTCAGAATGTCTCCCGGCGCGGAAAGGGCCCTGCTCACGTGAAACCCTACATATAATATATCCGAATCAATTAGATTTTATTAGGGATAAAAGTCATACCGAAGGTCTAACATTTATTATATATATCATTGAACTATCAGCAGAAAACAAGGAAGGTTAAAATTAATCTTCTTAATTGGTTTTATAAATATTATATTAATAAAAAATATTTTAAAGTGAAGAACTAAAAAACAAATCTCAATTTTCGGCATTGATTTAAAGCAGAGGTTTTTATGTAAAGGGCTGGATTGTCAGTATTTTAGTCTTTAAAGATGGAACTGTGCCCTTCCAGTCCTTCCAGCTATTTCAGGCACACAGGAGAGCTCCTGGGATTATACCGAGGTCAGCCTGTCCCAGACAGAAAACTTCAGGAAATGCTGGAAAGATCACAGGAGCCCCCGCCCAGGATGTTGGCAAGGTTGCTGTTTACAAATGTGCCATGCTAAGTAAGGGCCTCTGTTGACTTGAAGACCCCAATCTCAGTTTCTCAACATCCTGTTTACTGCCTGCCCCTGGAAAAAGAAATTAGACATGCCTGTGGCACATGATATTTCATAATCTCTTATTGATGTTGCACATTTTCTTTGTGAATATTTTAGGACTTTCGTCATTCCGTTGGATTCCCGTATCTTCTAAGAGACCCAGCCTATTTGACTAACCGAGTCAAGGCTTTACATTGCAAATTCAGTGTAGAAGAAATTTCTTGCTTCTTTTAGGTTTCTTTCTGTGATCCAATCCATCGCCTTCATATTTCTGCAGGAAGGAACATGAAAAGAAAAAGAAAAAAGCCTTCACAACCTCAGAGGGGTTTCTATGCCGGCACATCCTGCTGACATCCTAAAGAAACCAGACAGCAGAGTTACAGGTAAAAGTTTAAAAATTGTGACTCTGTTTTATTGTATGTTCAAAAACAGTCTTGTTATTTCTCTAATAACACGTGCAGCGTCTCCTCTGAAGTTATGGAATAGGGTGTATGTGCTCTCCATTTTTCTTTTTCTGGGCTGGGATGGGCTAGAGAACTTCAGAGAGCAAAGGCAGAAACCACCGCCTCTTGAAGTTTGCGGCTGGTCTCCTAGCAATGGGGTTCTTGTTGGAGGCACAACTGAGCTGTGTGGGGACTCGGAACACTGGAAAGGGGGCGCAGATTCACTTTCCCACTGGATAATTCGGTTGTTTTTAATTACTGTAATAGCAACACTCCGTTTAAGCAGCAGTGAAGGAAAGCAGGAAGTTTCCAGATCGAGCTTTTCTGAGTTACTGGATCTGCTGTTGTGACAAGAGAAGCAAGTGTGAGAGGTGACGGTTTCTGGCACGTAGGAGCCTTGTCAGGGCCCACAGGGCCCGGCAGGCTGCAGCTGAGGGAGGGGGACAGGTGAGGCACTGGGGGGTGGAGTTGGGACTAGAGGAAGGCGCCTGGGTGACTATGTGAGGAGGCATCCATAATCTAGATGTCTCAGCCACCAGGCCCAGGCTCTTTGAGCACAGCTACCAGATTTGATTTACTTTTATTTCCTCACATCGCCTACCACGGTACAAACCACCCTTTACAAATCAACAAGGGGGTGCAAGGAGGGCCCTGTGGTAACAGCCCAAAACTCTGCGAAGGCACAGGCCTCGCTAAAAATAATGATCATAATGACCCACTGTCCCCTCGTTTGCTTCTCTATAATTGCTACTCTGGAATCACATAGCTGGTGGTCATAAAGATTCTTAACTTTCTCTGCAGATAACATCACCTTTTGGAACCTAAAGGTAGTTTCTGAGATATCTTCCTGTCCACATGCCAGTGGATTGGCTGGCCCACCCAGACGGGCAGTCCATACCAAGAAACTGACTCAACTGGAATTGTGACCCCAACCCAAGAACTGACTGGACACAAGAAGATGATTTCTACACCACCATAATTTAGCCCTGAACTTAACCAATTAGCAAACCCAATTGCCTAATCCTTTGCCTGTCAAACTATCTTTAAAAACCCTGTCTCCCAAATTCAGGGAGGTGGATTTGAGGAATTCCCCCCTTCTCCCCGCTGAGCACTCTGCAGAATTAAACCCTTTCTCCATTGCAGCCCCAACTGTCTCGGTGTATTGGCTCTTCTCTGTGCAGCGGGCAATACAACCGGGTTGGGCGACAACATCACCTGGCACATCGTAGGTATTTAAGAAAGGGATTCTGGAATTTCGCTGCATATCGCTATGTGAGAATCACTGACGTTTGCAAATAAGTCTGTGCTCTGCAGCTGTTTTCGATATCAGGTTCACCTTTATTAATTTAGAGTAACCAGGAGTGGGCTGTTTAAAAGTTTAATTCTTATGAAACAAATTTTTTTCTCTGTGTCAATATTTAAAATTTTTTTTTAATCCAGGGTGCAGCAAAACAACAAAAAAAATTTTTTACCTTTCTGAATGAAAATTTTCATACATATATAAGTATATAATTTTATTATGTGTATATCTCTGCTCTTTGAAATAGAATATCTTGAGCATAGCGTGATCTTTCAAAGGACCATGACTCAGGATAGGAATTCTGTTTCTGCAGAACAGAAAACCTCCAAATGCCTATTGAGATGTAAGTTTCTTTGCACCCGTGTTAAGTTACTGCTGTGATTTTCAAGTTCAGGGTTTTCTATCTTTTCCCTTCCTTTTATTTGATATTCATCACATCTGACAGGGGTTTACCTCCAACATCCAGTTAGCTGTTTCTAGTTTTGTGTTGGCTAGGAAACCAGGTAGCTGGGACTGTCATGAGTGTGTGTTAAAAAGAAGAATGAAAAGATTCCAAGTGAGAAGCTGAGAATGGCTGAGCTTTAGAGTGTAGATATCACAACAGCCAACCCATTGCCTGCTCTGCTGGGTGATTTCTATGTCTGTCACCCCTCAACCCCCCAGATCCCTCACAGGTGCTGGGGGAGGTGCACAAGAGAAAGGGAAAACCCTGGCTCTGGAGGAGATCTGAGTTTGTAAAGAGATAAAAAGCACGGTAGGGGGAAACATGAAAAGACAGCTGTTGAAGTCACTTATAGGAGAAAAATCTGATTTGTTGTGCTTATTTACTGATGAGCTCACACTATGCGGCAACTCTGAATTAATTTCCTTTAAACATCTTAAATATATGTACAGGTTAACACCAAGAGCTGAGCAATCAGCCTTCCTGGACTGAGGCTCGCATGTGTAAGGCTGGCTTAAAAATTAAAACGGAGTCCTCTGGGGAATTTAATACAAAAGGAATCTGGTTTATTATTTTTTAAACAACACAGTTTTTAATGGTACTTGTTACTAATTACTAGGGAAACAAATTTTCAGCTTTAGAATTACTAACATAGTTTTGGTCAACATTGAATGTACACAGATGTTGACTCTACCCCCAAACTAGATTCTATGTGTTTGGGGAAAGATCTGTATAGGCAGTTCCTATCAACAGTTACACACAAAGCAGGAAGAGTAAGGGAATAAGTATAAGGCCTTATCCTTTGTATTTACATTTTAAAAGTTTTTGTTTTATATGAAATTATAGTTATCTTTGGATTTTTCTTCACAATTTATTAACAAGTGTAGCCTGGTGTGTTTTTACATAATTAACAAACATTGTTTGGTCATATGAAGGATCACTTGTGAGTCTCAGTTATGTACATATGAAAAGAGTTGACCTTATTAGTCTAGAGTTGGGGATAACAAAATTCCAGAGTGTTTTGAGGAACTAGAAAAAGCTACCTTACCCCAGTGTGCAACTGATGTAATAGTTCCCATGATTGCCTCCCTGCCTGCCTACCTTTCTAAATAGCTTTATTGAGATATAATCCACATACCATATAATTCAGCCCTTTAAAGTGTAAGATTCAATGGATTTTAGTATACTCACAGATATGTGTAACCATCACCAGAGTAAACTTTAGAACACTGTTATCACCTCAAAAAAAAAAAAATACTCCAAATCCTTTACCTACTATCTACCCATTTATCCTCCTGGCCCCCACCTCTAAGCAGCCACTAATCTACTCTCTGTCTCTATAAATTTGCCTATTCTGGACATTTTATATGAAGGGAATCATGTAATATGTGGTCACTGGCAACTTGAATGGGTGATCCTGGTTGAGGGGCTTTCACGAAGTTGCACTCAAGATGTTGGTGGGACTACAGTTGTCTGAGGACTAGACTGGGCTGAGGATTTACTTCCAAGACGGTACCCTCACATGACCATTGGCAGAGGCCTCAGCTCCTCACCACGTGGCCCTCTGCATAACGCTGCTTGAGTGTCCTCACGATATGGCATTTCACTCCACCCAGAGCAAGTGACACGGGACAGAGTAAGAGGAAACTGTAATATATTTTACAACCTAGTGCAGAAGTCACACACTGTCACTTTCACCATATTCTATTTGCTAGAGGTGAATCATTAAATCCACATTCGCAAGGAGAGGAATAGGCTCTACCTCTTGAAAGGAAGAGAATCAAAGAATATGTGGACGTATTTTAAAACTACCCCAATAATATTGCTGGATTAAAGGTCAATAAAATATGCTATTTCTTTATAACAGTAATAACTTACTAGAAAATATAAGAACAACAACAGCACACTATTCACCATAGCATCAAAAATAAAATGGATCAAAGAATTAACCAAGAATATCCAGTCCTCTATAAAGGAAATAAAAAAAGATCTGATAAATGGAGAGAGACTCCATGTTCTAGGATAGGACAACATCTTATAAACATGTCATTCCCTCCCCACTCTAATTATCTAAACATTAAATATTCTCACAATGAAGATCTGACTTTTAGCTGTTTGAGGATTTTATTAAGCTTTTTGTTAAAATTTATATGGAAAAAAAGTCAAAGTCTATAAATAGCTAAGACAATTTTAATCAGCATACACAGGGGCATTTGCCCTGTCAAATATAAAGCGTATCACAGAGTTAAAAACAGTGTGGTATTGGCACGAGAACAGTCAAATTGACTAAAAGGACAGAATAGAAAGCTCAGAAAGAAATACCCAAATGTATATGAGAATTTATCATAAGATACCTTATGCCACAAATTAATGAGGACTGGTTGGCTTGTTTGAAAAATGGTGCTGGGAAAAGTGAACATTAAATGGTGAAATATACAACTGGATGCCTACCTAGCACCACAGATAAAGATAGACTCAAGATGGATAAAAGAACCAAATATAAAATATGAAATAAC
>NW_012150840.1:11986674-12007565 GCF_000956105.1 Propithecus coquereli
TGGGAGGCTGAGGCGGGAGGACTGTTTGAGCTCAGGAGTTTGAGGTTGCTGTGAGCTAGGATGACGCCACGGCACTCTAGCCGGGGCAACACAGTGAGACTCTGTCTCAAAAAAAAAAAAAATTGTATTTGTTTAAATCAAAATTAAATGTTTCTTTTAAACAGGATAAATGTCTTTTGATAGAATAAGAGAAAATATTTGCAATGTTTAAAACTGAAAAGGGATTGATATCTAGAACAATGGTTCTCAAACTGCAATAGGCATAGAAATTCCGTGGGGATCTTGTTACATGGCAAATTCTAATTCAGTAGGCCTGGAGTGGAGCCATGGATTCTGTGTTTCTAATAAGCTTCCAGATGAATATAAAGGATCTAGAATATGTAACAAACTCTCAAAGTCATTGAGAAAATGACAGAAATCCCAGTAAAAAATGGTCAAAGGTCATGAGCACATTAGTTATAGACAGGAAACTCAAAAGGCTATCAAACATATAAGAGGATGCTCAAATTCATTGATTATCAAATACATGAAAATTAAAAGAAAATATTATGTCACATATACCAGAGCGTCAAAAATTCAAAAGCTTGATAATGACAATTATTGATATGGATTTTGGAAATATGGAAACCTTCATGAACTGCTAGTAGGAGGGTAGACTGACATAGCCACTTTGCAGAATAGTTTAGCACTGCTTGGCAAAGTTAAATATATTCACACCATATGTACTGCCATTCTAGTCCTGGTTATATTTTCCAAAAAATTTCTCACATGAGTTCATAAGGAGACATACATATTTGTGAGGATGTTTACTAGAGTATAATTAATGGTGCAAGGAGTTGGAGGCTCTCTGGAGGTCCATTCCTGAGAAACTGGGTAGATTTCTACCGTAGAGCAGGCACCGTTTATGGACCAGAAGACTTAATATTGTTAAGATAATAATACTCACCTAATTGATCTACAGATTCAACACAAGCTATATAAAAACCCTTATTTTCATAGCCTAGGAAAATTTTGTAGCCAAAAAGTCATGTGATGGGAAACCTATTTAATGCTAAGAATATTCAGAAAGGAATTGCACATTGAGACTAACTGAACGTGTCTCTACTTGCAAATTCAAATTAAGCATTTGAGTTGTCTTTAGTCAACCATCCTTAAAAAAAGATAAATTTACAAAATCTGTACCACTATGATCACAGGTCTGTGTCCCCAAACACATTACGTTTCCAGTGTGCAGCATCCTCTCCTGTGGAAAAACAAGCAAGATAGTCCACTCGATGACCCCCGGAAACTCTCTGTGGGTTGCTTGGCAACAAGCCATCTGGGCTCAGTGGCCCTCCTTCCCTCAGTGCAGAGGACTGCATGCAGTCTTGACTTCCCACAAGGTTTCCGGGTGCTATCGGCACTGGCCTGCCATCCCCCTGGACAGCCAGAGCTCATGTTCAGACTATTTTCTTCTGTTTGTGAGGCTGCTCTCATGGTTACCCTATAAAAATGCAGAGTGACAGAGGGGAAGTTCCCAGAGGGAACACAGGGCAAGGCATATACAGCTGTGCCCTGACCCCTGACCTCTCCATGGGATGAGGAAAGCTTGGAAGACCCCAAGTCTTCTCTTAAAGACTCCCTGCTTGTAAGTTTCCTCCAAAAGTCTGCCTTCTATCTACACCATATCACATATGAGATGATATCCTTTCTGCTACCTTCCACAGGTGATGTCCAATCTGGAGTACACACAGCTTGTTCTGTTTATAGCCCTTTTGAAGTAGTCAGAGTGCTCAGTTAGGTCCTCCTGGGTGTGGGAGACCAACTGGCTGAGTTGGGATTGTCAGTGACCACGTGGTCATGAGATTTATGCCCATGGGCTGCAGGAGCCATCAAGTAGTGGTCCTAACCTAAAACAGAGGTTTGTAGAAGACATTCCGTTGTCTTCTTTGGTGCTCTAAGGACCAAAGGAAGAAATGAAAGAGGCCTTTAGTAGGCCACCATCAGAGTGACTAAGTCATCCTACTCACCTAGATCTGAAATCTATTAATATTGTGAAAGTTGATCTCATGAGTTGGGTCATTCTTGTCATATCCAACTAAAACAGAGGGAGAGGCAGGGGGAAAAGCACTCAGGACACAGAACATTGCTCTAAGAATGTAGTTCTCTGCAAGCCTGGCTTCTGAAACTGCCTGCTGTCACCCGAAACCAGTTTTATCTAACAGTTGCTAAAACAACCTCCTGTAACATGAACAGTTTTACCCATTGCCGTCACTTATCAATCAAAACTTGCCAGCTCCCCAAAACCTTACTAGTACCAGTGAACTTTCTCATAGAGCAATATGTAACATTTCTCTTTTTAAAAAAAATAAAACCTCTAACCGTCTCTTTGTTCCTTGGACATACCTAAGACCACCCAGTCTGCACATATGTCCAGAATTGCAATTCTTTCTTCCCTAATAAAACGTTTTATTTCAGGGATTTGTATCTATATTTTATTTGACTTCCACAACATGCGATGTGGCAAGTAGGGTCATTTTGTGGAGAATCAATAGCAGGTAGAAGTGTGAATTGAGCTCTTTCTGTCATTACCACCAATGGCCACAGGAGTCCCTGAGGAGCATGTTCATCAGCACAACACAAAAGGGCTGCATGAAGAAACTTAAGTGAAACCAGAGACAGGTAATAGCGTGGAGAGTTAACACAAGATCTCCTTCTGCTAAATGGATTGTCTAGAACCTATCCAGTTATTGAATTGAGTGCCAGGATAATCATGTCCACACACCTGTACAAAGGAGACCTCTCTGAGACCTTGGATGTACTATGGAGTTTTACCGATGCTGTGGTTGTTTGAGACAACGTGCCATTTTATTATTATTATATGCTAACCCCAGGCATTGTGACAAGCTCCCAATAATATTTCCTTGGCTCAGAATCTGTGGGATGAGTTAACACAGAGACTTCCCTGTAGAAGACATCCTGGCCTTGTTCCATGTGTGGATGAGGGGTGGGAAAGTATCACGAGAGGTGGGGTGATGATTTTAGCTGGTATATACCATGCCTCAAGGCAAAACATGAAGACAAGGGGCCAGATAAGGCTCCACGTGTTTGGCAGTGATAGAAAGAAGGAGGGATAGGAAGGGGGTGAGCAAAGGGCAGAGAAGACCTAAGGACCAGACTCCTGTACAACAGTGTGGCTGTCGATCGAGGAGTGTGACTGAGGCAGTGGAAAGACTACCCAGTCCGAGTCTTTGAAAAAGAGAGACAGGCAGATTTTGAGGTCTGGGCTGCTGTGGGCTCTGGGATTTCCCTTCTGGCCTGGACCTGGGTCAGGGGTCTAGGAGGTTCCTGAGGGAACATATCAGTTTCAGTGCTGACCCGGGAACAAATCACTTCCTTGCCCAGAGCCTTTCTCGGCCAATCCTGGGCCCTGCCTGTAGGAACAGAGAAGACAGAGGCCTGAGCAGCTGTGGGGGGTGGGGGAGGTGCTGATGAGACATCCTGCCCCAGGCCTGGTGCCATCCAGGGACTGTCAGGAATACAGCCTTGGATTTAGAAGTTGTCCGGGGGCATCTGGTTTCCCAGGCTCATGCACTACCTCTTTCCTCTCCTTGTTCCCAGGAAGCCAGTTGTAGTTGGAGTGATCTTCATAATGGACAAGTAAGCCCTGGTTTACACAGGGGAAAGTGCAAGGCTCAGATAGGCATTGCGATGTTGGGAAATGACAACAATAACGGCAGTAATAGCTCACCCTGAATGAGTGCTCTCCATGGGGTGATGCCCAGTGCTAAGGTCTTCACCCACATTAACTCATTTCATCCTCACACTCAATCCATGAGGTGACGGAGGCACAGAGACAGTAAACAATCCAGGGCAATGCAGCTGGTGAGCAGAAGGACTTAGGTGTTTAGAAGGAGCCTCTGGTCACAGGGATGGGCAGCCATGGGAATCACACACAGACTGTCGCACAGACTCCAGATGACCTGCTTGTGGCTGCTTCCCTACCTCTCTCTGCTGGTCACCAGGAAGGCTGGGCCATGAGCGGTGTGACGTGGTGTCGATGAAAGTAAACTACGGAGTCAGAAGGCTTGAATTCAAATGCTGGCTACTGCTTCCGAGCTGGCCTACAGTAAGTTACTTAGCCTCTGTAAGCCCCAACTACCTCATCCTTAAAAAGTGGATGGTTGAACTAACACCTACCTCGTGGGTTGTTGTAAGTATGAAATGGGATGCATTGGCTCTAGGGCTGGGTAGTACGTAGCAAGGCCTCGGCAATGGTGGTCATCGTCATCACTCACGCTGCTGGGAGCTATATTATTCCGTATATCCATAGTATATCCAAGCAGCAGGAAGACATCAGATGGACAAAAGGGTGCCCTGTCTATTTAAGGGAAGTCTTACTCAACTTTCCTGCTTGCATTTCATAGACCAGAACTCGGGCACATGACCACGCTAGCCACAGAGGAGGCTAGGAAACACATGGTGGTCCTGAATCCAGCATCTGGTTCCAAGGAGGAGGAGATAATAGATGATGAGATAGACAACTAGCAGTCTCTGCCACACTTCTCCAGAGACACAGAGGTTTTCAAAAGAAAATTAATCACGCAGATGTCAAATGCATTTAATTGTACCATTGTATTTAACAGCATAGACTTCTAATTGCTTACTCAATCAATATCCATTCTCCCTGTCTCCTTTTCTGGTAGAATCACCGTGTGTGTGTGTGTGTGTGTGTGTGTGTGTGTGTGTGTGTGTGTGTGTTTTGAAAATGCAATTTTGAGAAAGAGCTGTATTCTTCACTGCCCTTATGTACAGTGGAGCCGTGTGACCCACTTCTGGTCCACCAGGCATCAACTAACATATCAGTATTTATGGGAAATCTTTGCTTCCTAGATAGAGGTCCCTTCTGTAGTTTCCCTTCCTCCTTCTTCCTGCCTGGAATGTGGACTTGCTGGCAAAAGCTGAAGCACTATCTCGGGACCAAAAGAGGAAGGCCAAGGGAATAGAGGAGACCTTAATCTTAACATCCCAGAGCCGCTCAACTGATGTTGCCAAGTCACCTACCTGGACTTACCATGTGAGATTTAAAAAACAAACCCAGGTGTTTAAGCCACTATGGGTTGGCTGTCCATCCTAGACAGATCATAGTACCCTTGCTGATACACATCGTCTAGCAGAGAATCAATCATCGTCAATACCATTCATGGTACCACTTGGCCAGTGGACACCAAGATGCAAATCCATCCCAACTGCTGCTGCCCTGCCCTGCCCTGCCATTGCTAGGGGGAAGGGGAAAAAACTGCAAAAACTTCGTGAGTCAGAGAGGGGATTGATGAGATTGAAATTTGATTATTATGGTAGGGAGGTGTGGTTTGATTCCTAGAAGAAAAGATTTCAATTTTAACAGAACAAAAGAGATAAAGTGCATAGGAATAAACTTAAGAAACTTTAAAAATTCCCCTGCAGAAACGCATTAGAGACTTGAACAAATGGAAAAGACATAAAATGTTTCCATATAAGGCCATTCAAATGTTAAAGATGTCAATTTTACCTAAGATAACTTATGCCATGATCCTGGTTAAAAAAGAAATATTAACAGGATATTACTGGGAAACGGGCAAGCTAGAGATAAAGTTCACAGGGAAAAACAAATGGGCGACTCTAGCCAGGTGATCTCCCTCCCAGACCCCCACAGAAGTGGAAGAAAACACACGAAAGCTTCTCATAAGGCTCGGTCGAGAACTAGTCCCATGGCTAGAGCTAGATGCAGGGGGGCTGGGCATGTGGGGTCCTCCCTGTGGCAATGCTGCGCTGTGGAAAGAGTATCTCTCACAACGGCTGACAGAGGCTTAGGATCATGCCTATTTTAGAGACCTCCCTGAGCCTTAGGGAGGGTAACTAATTTTTCCAAGTTCACAATTAGTAATTGTCAGAGCTGGGAATCAAACTGGGTTTGTCTCAAAGAAATGAATGCAAGCTTGAGCTCTTTTCTCCACAGCAGGTTAACATTTTAAAGCTGGAAGGAAACTTCAAGATTATCTAGCTGCACCCTAGACTGTAAAATCCATACAGGCCTTTCTGGGGACCTTGCTGGGGATATTTGTCCAATGTATTCATGTTGTCTGGCTGACCAATGGACTGGCCGATTCTGCTACAGAGGAAGGCACTGAGGCCCCAGGCCTTTGCATGATATGCCTGAGGTCCTCCACTGTTAATGGCAGAACTTCTTTCTTTTTTTTAGAGATGGGGTCTTGCTCTGTTGCCCAGGCTGGAGTGCAGTGCTGCCATCATAGCTCACTGCAGCATCAAATTTCTGGGCTCAAGTGATCCTCCTGCCTCAGCCTCCTGAATAGCTGGGACTACAGGTGCACGCCACCACAACTGGCTGCTTTTTTCTTTCTCTGCCACACTGCCATGATTCCCTTCTCCCCTCCATACGAACTCATTCTAATCAATCAGGTCCCTCCCATTAGTGGGTGAATCCTTTATTCTTCAGTAGGCAGGTTAAATATTCTGGGTGAGCACCATGCCATTTTATATGTACTGATAATCTCATAGAAGAGCCTGGCTTCTTATCTTAACTCCTTCCCCTCACTTTAGAAAGCTTAACCAACTACATTCCTCTCTTATTGACCCCAGTTCTGGAAGAAAACAAGTTCTTTTGGCTTTCCTCCCTCCTTGAATTCAGTTTGGACCTTGACCTTTTGACCAAATCTCCTCACACCTGGTTTCTCTCTCAGCTGCTTCTCTCCAAGTCTAGAGTCTCTCAAGTTCTCTCTCCCATGTACTCCTTATCTGAGACCAGATCCACCCTTGGATTAATTCCAAGTACCTTCCACCTAATAATTAACCATTACCATCTCTGGCAGACATGGGGAAGAATCTGGCATTGGTCTAACCCTGTCCCCAGAGGTCTGTCTTGGGTCACATCTCCTGCTCCAGCCCACGAGGACTGCCTGGTGCTGTCCCACACTGTTCAGTGGTCTACAAGTAAATTTCTTACCCCTTAATAATTTGCAGTTACAGGACAGACAGACACACACACACCCTTACTGTTTATGTGGGTTTGTTCTTACCTGCAACTTAAGAGAGATAAGTTTCTAACATCCCCAGAACCAGAGATTTATTCATCACAGCAGGCTGGAAAACCCAGATCTGCTCTTGCAGCTGATTTCACTTTTGCTTGTTGGGGACGATTCTCCCAGGTGACAGGAAAGAGTAGGTTGATATCAATCATTTAGACGCAAAAACCAAACCAAACCAAACCAAAAACACCTAAGTGCCTAAGGCATTGGAGGACTCTAACGAAAATCTCTTTAAATAGAATTATGAAAGGCAGTGATTATCTTGCTAAGTAATCCCTATTTAAATTGTCCTCCAGAGTGGAAAAATTTTTGTCTGAATAGGCTAACATCCTTTAAATTTCATTTGGATGAAAAAAAAAGTTGGAACATATAAGATAAATGAGTCAAAATGGTTCCTCCAACTCATGTATTTATTTGACACTGAGATAAACGGCTTCCGTTACAAGGAATATTACGTGATGTCTTGAGCCTATGGAGTTGGACATTCGGTTATATAATTATTGATGTTCATTTGCATTCACCTTTGGATCTTATTTCAGAGATCATGTTACATTTAGAGATTTATATTATATTATTTTTAATATAAATTTAAAGAAACACATGGAATTAAGTCATAAAGGATTCTTTATGGACCAACACGAACACTGTAACTGTGACCCTCCAGGACCACATCTTCAAGCTAAGTCCTGAAGACAAGTGGTGGGCTAAAAGGACTAAGCCCTGTTAAAGACACGAGCTCTCTTTCTGTCTAAGGAAAAACTGGCCTTGCAGCCCAATCAAACATCTTTGAATTTCTTTGTGTTCACACCCTAAGCTTCCAGTTTATTCCTCATCCTGGGAAGGAAAAGAAAGTTAGATGTTCTGCTCAAGAGGAAGCTGAAGTGGAAGCTCCACCCCGAGTCAGCTGAGAGGGAGGGGATCTGCAGATATCCCTGCCTCCTGCTCGTAGAACATAATACAGGTTATTTTCGACACATTGCCAAAGGAGAGCATATAATTTTCTCCTTTTTTTGTTTGCTCTTTTTAGGGATGTTATGATTTTCAATATTTATTTTCTTACTGTAAAGAAAAAGGGAAATGATTGAGGTATTTTGCCTGTGAAGGTGCAGGGATGTCTGGGCTGGTTACTGTGGTTGCTGGAGCCACAATAATGAAGCCAAGGGTTTAGTCCATTCTTAAAGCTGTTAGCTTCAGTGTCTGACCACAAATTGTCCTCTTAATGTGACTTGCAAATGGCAAGCCTTGGTCATGAGACTGGTTGTGAAGTACAGATGGCTCAGGGCACATCGATCACCCCCAGTGGAGAAGTAACACCAAGTGCATGCTGACAGCTCCTTCTAGGCAGCAACAAATGGCTTCCTTTCCGGTTGTGTTGAAAGCCATAGGTTTTTCTTCTTATAAAAAGATGCTCTTTAAATTATTGTTTGCTTTTGCTCTGATGTGAGAAGAGAAAAAAAAGTGTGAATTGCAAAGACCCTTTCCAGCTGAGATGAAATGAGAAGGATAGGCCACAAGCTGAGAGGGCATCTGTGGTTTCTGGTCGGCCACAGATCCTGGGGTAGCAGAAAGACACCTTCATTCCATTATAGGGGTGACCATGCAGATTCAGAAAGGGAGTGCAAAAGCCTCCAAGGTCATGGGCTTTCTCTGAGAGGAAAAGAGAGCTAATGAAGGAAGCCACAAAGAGATGGCAATGGAACCAAGGCAGGAATGAGTCTGTCGATAGCAATTTTCTATTGGCTTTTGTTATGCGCAAGACAATTAGGCGACATCTAAGGCTGGGTCCTTCAAGGACGATGATAAACACACAGAGCTTTTTCAAGCACCTGCAGTAGGTTCACAGATTAACTGGGTCAGTGTCTCATTTGCAGCTCAGCTGGTGAATGATTCTCCTGCCCTTCAGACATCATTTGGCAGTTCGTTCTCTGGGCTTTGAAGAATCCATGAAGATAATTGGTAAGTTGAAGAGTGCTATTCAGAGGATAGTTGGTATCAGCTGAGGCAGGACCTCTTTGGGAAGTTGGGCACATTTGATTTTGGTTTGTGTGTTCAGAGGTGAGGCAGCCCAAGGGACTGACTCACCCTGACTAAACCCATAAGAGGCAGATGCAAAAGTCTGAGTAACAAATTCATTAATTTGCAGCAAGGCACACAATTCAGCATACTGTGTCAGCTAGCTAGAACGTTGGCTCTCTGGAGGAATAAAAAACTCCAATGCCTAGGAAGCCAGGTAGGTAAAGAAATGAATGGGCCAGGTGCAAGGTGAAAGGGAGTTGTGGGGATTGTGCTGAACAGGGGACCCTACTCCCCTTCTAAAATATTCACCCAATATGATCTCCACCTAATTGTTGCTATTCGAGGTTTGGGGTGTCCAGAGATTCTGATGTTTCAGAAGGTAGAAATTCAGATTTATATGAGAAATTTCATGATTTATGAATAATAGTAACCCATTTGTAAAAATTTTAAAAATCATCATGCAAGCCAAACCTACCCTCACACTTCTCATTTGCAACCACTAATTAAGTTATCACCAGAAGGCTGCTTTGAGAGCCAATTTCAGGACAAGGGGAGTTAGTGGTTGACTTCAGTGGTTCCTGTCATTAAACTGCGAAAGCTTGATGGATCTGTTTCCAAGCTGCAGACACCTTTGACAGGAAGGGTGGAAGCCTCCTCTTCAATAGTCGCATTTGCCTCAAACTTCCTAGCTTTCGTTAAACCGCCAATCCCTCTGCCAGCCCACTGTCTTCATTTACACTGTGGTGTTTGCCAATTAAGGCTCCGCCTTCCTATACGTCTTCTGAGCCTGCATTCTCACTCCCCAGTTAGATTTGACAGATTCCCTGCTTTTTTCCTAAGAATTCAGGGGCATTTTGTCCATGAAGATACACAATCTTCTCCATTAAGAATTGATTTTTCTTGTTTAATTTTCCAAAGGTAACAGCGACAATATTAATAATACTCATTCAACGAATGCTTACTGAGCTGCTACACCGAACTAGCATCCAGCTGAATGCATCAGAAAACAAGCTAGAAGCTTACATTTGAATCATTGCTAACAATTATCAAGCTCTTTCGAAGTGCCCAGGTCTGTGCGAAATATTTTACGTAATTATTTCATCTTCAGGCCAACTCTACAAAGTCAATATTATAATGATCTTGGTTTTATAGTTAAGAAAACTGTGGCTGATCAAGATCAAATACCCGACCTCCACCCTCCAGAGAGGCACCACGGGTCCCCATCTGTCAGCTTCAGTATCTAAGTAGGTACTGATGACTCAGCTCCTTCCCACACAGTGGCGTCTTTAGGAGCAGACTTAGGACACAGTAAATGACTTTTCTTCTGATGGAAATTCAACATAGGCGTGGAAGGTCTTTCAAATTTAAGAGTTAATAAGTATTGAGATGCCATTTGTTGAGTGCTTACTTTGTGCTAGACTCCATGCTAAGTACTTTATACATATTATCTAACACAAAACTGTCCTCAAAACTATCGTATGAAGTATGTATTATTACCCCTTTTTAGAAGAAACTGTAGCTCAGAGTGATTGAACTTGTCCAGGATACAAAGAGTCCCTGCACATCCCTAGGGGACCACCTTGCAGACCATGGAGTTAGACAGTGCACGATCCATTCAATTGGTCACAGAGTTAATACATGGGGACACTGAGAACTCACCCAGGGCAAAGTCAATGAGATTGGAACACAGGTGAAGGGACTGGTGGAGGGGAAGAAAATTGCCAAGGAGGGATTTGAGAGAAACCCCCAAAGAAGTGGGAGATGCCACCAGCATTTGGGAACAACCTCTCCAACATAACAATTTTGCCCATGGTCAATCCTACCCATGGGAAGAGCTGACTCAGCCAGTAACTGGCCAAAAAGACAAGCAACTGGTTGCTTTACCTGTAAGGTAGTCAGTGTCTTGTTTAACTGTTTGGCTCATTCAACTTCTTTGATCTGACTGATTTGGGAATGGAATTGCTTTCTTGATCAGGTATTTTGACATCGTGTGAACAAGGCAAAATGAACAATTGGCTTTCTGAGCTAGAAAGTCTAGGCCAAGATATGGCTGTTTTCTTGAACTTCTTGAGGTTTAGAAGAGTCAGAATGTTTCGTAGATCATAAGGCTTTCCCTGTTTATGGTTTGTCCTATTGTCCTAGCTGGGTTTGGGGAAGGAAGCATTGTCTTAAGGCTTAAAAATAAACAAGTAAGTAGGATGCTATCAAAAGCCATAAACTAAAAGAGTCCCTGGAGAACAGCCAAACAGGATTCTTATCAAGGTGGGGCAGCCTTCCTGAGCAACCTGTCAGATCAGCAGCATGTCAAAATGGATGGCAAATGGAAAAAGTAGTCTTGGAATTCTAGAACGTTAGATCTGGAAGCTGTTTTAGGGCAGCTATGCCACCTCCCTTATTTTATAAATGAGGAAAAAACTTCAGAACCAGAGAGACAGAGCGACTTACCCAAGGTCACACGGATAATGAAGGAGGGAGATTAGCATGATGGTTTCCTGAAGCCCTTGCTCCATGCCAGAGCAACATTTCTGCCATCCTTGATTGCTATTTAGCACTAATTGGGGTTTTAAAATAAATGGTTGATTTATTAATATTACAAATTCAGAAACCTAGTTTTTCACTAAACGTTTATGTTCAATTTATGTCTTATATTTTTATTTCTTAAACAATCCTATTTAGCCCAGTTAGTAAAAATCTTTTAAATTTTTTAAACATTATTTATAAAGATGATATATCCCTTTTCACTTTTAAAGCTTTTTAAATGTCTAAACAAAAATACAACTCTCCCTCCCAAGTACTTAAACACCACTAACAAATCTAATAAATCTAATAGGATTATCAGTGGCTATCAAACTGTTTTAGTAAAGTTGTAAAATTCTCTTAACACTTAAGAACTAAAAAATCATAATCTACGGGATCTACAGCCTAGATTTTACCAGAGTAGCACAAGTTTTCCACATCTGCTATATACACTCAGATATTTTGTCAAATTCAGCTAAATATTTGTGTTAATACATAAAATAGCTAAAGGATCTAAAATTGCAAAATTCTCTAAATACTTATGAACTAAAAGATCATAATCTAAATTTAACTACATAATCTTTTTTAATTGGAATCACAAGGCCTAATGTAACATACTAAATTCTCTTCAATATCTTAGATACTTTAAATATCAAATATACACAGATTGTCCCAATGTTTACAAAATCTATGCTTAACCATAGATTATTAAGTATGAAATGTCTGATTTCCTTGAGTAGTAAGTTTGACAGTTAATATCTGTGACATTTCACTTTGACACTTCTTGTTTTATTTTTATTGTAAATGTATATCCTCATTCTTTCAAACACACATTTTGACTTGTGATTATCTTTCAAATTTTTTAGAACAATTTTTGTACAACCATAGATAAGTCAAAAATTAGTATTATTTTCAAATATGAATTCCGTTGTAAAACCAATACACCACAGATGGCTCAAAATATCAGCAAAATGTTTGGATAGGATGTGGCTAATGAACACATAGTATGTCAATGGTTTAAAAAGTTTTGTTCTGGTAATTTTAATGTTAAAAATGAGCCACGTGGACAACCTGAGACCAAGGTAGTAGAAGTGAATCCATCTCAATCTTCACATAAATTAACAATAAGGTTTGATGTTACTATTTCAACAATACTAGACCATCTAAAACAAATAGACAAGGTAAAGAAGCTAGATAGATGGGTACTACATAAATTAAACAAATTCAAAAGAACAATCGTCTGAAAGCTTGCCTTTCTTTGATGTTATGACATAAAGGTGAATCATTTCTATACCATATTGTTACATGTGATAAAAAATGGATTCTTGGCTGGACACAGTGGCTCACACCTATAATCCTAGCACTCTGGGAGGCCGAGGTGGGAGGATTGCTTGAGCTTAGGAGCTCAAGACCAGCCTGAACAAGAGCAAGACCCCATCTCTACTAAAAGTAGAAAAAATTAGACAGGCATGGTGGTGCACACCTGTATTCCAAGCTACTCAGGAGGCTGATGCAGAAGGATTGCTTGAGCCCAGGAGTTTGAGGTTGCTGTGAGCTAGGCAGATGCCACGACACTCACCCAGGCAACTGAGCGAGACTCTGCCTCAAAAAAAAAAAAAAATATTCTTTTTGACAATCACAAGCATTCGGCACAATGACTGGATAAAGATAAAGTGCTGAAACACAGTCCAAAACCGAATATTCATCAAAAAAAGCTAATGGTGTCTGTTTGGTGGTCCAGCGCTGGTATTATCCACCACGGCTTCATGAAACCTGGTCAACCAATTATAGCAATGTCTACTGCAATCAACTGAACTAAAAGAGGAGGATGCTTGTGACTAAGCAGCAGAGACTGGTCAATAGAGACAGGCCAATCCTCTTGCAAGACAATGCTCAACCACATGTCACACAAAAAACACTGCTCAAACTACAGAGACGGGACTTAGAAACTCTCTGTCATCCACTGTATTCACCAGACCTTGCACCAACTGACTACCACTCTTCCAGACTTTGGACCACTTCTTGCAAGAAAAATATTCAATTCTCAACAAAGCTGTGGAAAACGCCTTTTGTGATTTCATCGTCACTCGCTCTCCAGGCTTCTTGGCTGCTGGCATAAACCAGCTACTGTTAAGATGACAAAACTATGTTGATAGTTTAGACACATACTTTGATTAAATGTACTGCTTCTTGTTTGAGATATAATAAACTAAACTTTTGATTCAAAATTGGACATTTCACATTTAATGACCTAATAGAAAAGCATTCATTCTGTGGCTTTGGTACACTTCATCATCTGATTTTTTAAGTCTAAAGCTTCTACAAGGTTAAAGAGGAACATCCCCAGGTTGAGGTTCTCATCTCAGTGAACTGAGGTCACTAATGGAGGACCTTGAAGGATTTGACCGTGATCAATCTGGGGCTGCAGGCACCCTGAGGAGTCTTCCCCGGGTGCTCACTATATCTTGAACCCTATGAAGATTGTTGCTCTGGGACAATGGTTTTACAGCCCAGTTTCCCTGTTTCAAAATTTATTCTTTTGACTTACGTCTTCATTGCCTTCCCACTCTGCTAAATGTGTTTTGCAACTTGATTGCATTCTGCTCATCGGTTTCCTGTCTTGTCTTCTGAAGCTTCCCCCTTTCTCCTGTTGCCTAGACCACAACTCTTACAGATATTTAAATGGCATTTGTTTGGTTTCTGTGTGGATATCTCAGAGCTTTGTCTGGTTCTGTGGGCACTTCATCCAATGACACCCCAGAGGTTTTTCCATCACAGCATTTTTGTTTGACATGATGGTCAGCCCCTGGGCAGTATCTGGGAGTGGCTACTTTCCTCCCTTATCTTCCAGGAAAAATATCTGCCAAATGCCAGTGGGCTTCTGAAGTAATGCTCTGCCATTCCCAGGTAACTGGTCTCCAAGTCGCATACAGCCAGGCTTATTATGGTATTGTTCTTACATAGAGGAGATTTTATAAGAATAAAAACTTCTTATTAAGATAATGAAATTTCTGTTGTATATTAACACTTCATGTGAATATGAAGTTTAGAGGGCATATTTGGGTGCCCATAAATAAAATAAAAGTTATGTGATATGCCTAATTTTCTTTCTGAGGTCCTCATGCCTTTAAGAGATTGGGAATCACCCTTTAGAGAAGTAGAGTCCAAGTGGCTTCCCATCAGTAGTAACCTACTATATATGTATTAGGAAACTGCGAACAGAGAAAACAAGCGATGGTCTCAAATATGAATCCCAAATCAAAAATCACGTTGAATTATAGGAGTCTATGTGCAATCGAGCTGCTTCTCTCATGAACATACCTGGGCAGCTGGGGTGGATGATCGAACCAAGTTTAGCTGAGTCTCCTGCACAATACTGGCTTAGCCTGAATTTATGAAATATTTCATGTGTATATCATGTGTGTATGTGTGTGCATATATATGGTTAGATTTTTCAAATTAAAAGAGAATTAAACGAAAGATCCTTTAGCTATTTTATGTATTAACACAAATATTTAGCTGAATTTGACAAAATATCTGAGTGTATATAGCAGATGTGGAAAATTTGTGCTACTCTGGTAAAATCCAGCTTGTAGATCCTGTATATAGGGTTAGTTTAGCCCATCAACATGGGCCCATACAGTGTTTAAAAAAAGAAAAAAGAGGTCTGGGCATGGTGGTGTGCACCTCTAATCCCAGCTACTCAGGAGACTGAGATGGGAAAGTCATGTGAACCCAGGAACTTGAGACCAGCTTGGGCAACATAGTGAGACCCCATCTTCAAAAAAGAAAAGAAAAGAAAAGAAAAAAGAACCAACATTTAGGAGTAGAATGGAAGCACATAAATATCTAGATTTCTTGTTAGTAGAAATACCTGGCTACACAAGTGTTCCCACGTGGTGACAATGCTGGTGCTGGGTGGCCACTGCCCCCACTAGATGAGGCTTGTATTCTCTAGTGCTTGCCAGTCCTCTTATTTCCCATTTTTGACCTGACATTGAGTGTCAGTTGCTGTTTATCATTATACGCACCCTGTTATTTTTCACATAGTAGCATTAAGAGGAAGTAGCATAATTATATCAAAAATGGAGAAAGACCAAAGGGGCTACATGTCTCAAGAAGTAAGAGAGAGCATATTTCTACGTGAAAACCAAAGCAATTTCCTGTGTTTTCTCAGACCCAGCCAGCTTTGTACACTGACTTGGCCTCTGGGTTTCCCATTGGCATGTGAATATGATATGCAACCTCTGGGTTAATTTTGCTTGGGATTAGAACCTTCCCTTTGGCTTCCTGACAATAATGATTGTCAACATGCTGTAACCTATTGCAATACCCATGGCACAGAAGGTGGGTGAACTTCACAAGCTTCAAGAGCACCCATTTTTAGTGCTTATTTCTTAGACTCCTAAGGACTACTTACTTCCTAAGGCCTCCTTTTTCACAAAACCTGCAAGCCAGTTGTACTAACTCCACTTTACACAAACGTAATTGTCCTCACTGCTAGCTTTCCCTTTTCCAATCTCCCTTGAAATAATTGGGTTGTTGTACTAGAAGTGTTCCTGGCAAAGAGAGACCTAAAAGCTAATAGAGATGTGTAACACAGAAGACTCAGCATTCCCTTAGGAAATTACTGTGGAATATAGTTGCAGGGGAAGATATTAAAACCAAGATAATGTTGAATGAGATTGAAAATGAAACATTGTAATTGGGGTAGGGAAAAAGAAAGTTGTTGGAGGGATTTCTTGATTTTAAAATTTATTCTATTAAAGGGAGATTGTCAGTTTAGAAAAGGCCCTACTCTTAGCTTTTGATTAAAAGGTCAAAAGAAGAAATGAATAGTTCAAACTTCAGTATGTGCAGAAATAGCATTATGGATCATTCATTTTAGAAAGAAAAGAAATTAAACGTTTTCTTGTGGTGGTGGAAATAGTGTTGAAAAAGAGCCACGTCTTTCAGACAATGAATCTCATCTACCTAAATTCAGGGTCTGAGAAGAAGGAAATCGTAACGCACTAGAGAGTCACTGTAATCGCATTCTTATTCATATAGGACTGCTCTCTGGAGTGGTAACCTTATATCACCAATGCAACGAACAAAAAAAACTATCTTCTGGATATTAGTCCTTTGTTGGTTGAATAGTTTGCAAATATTTTCTCCCATTCTGTGGGCTGTCTCTTCACTCTGTTGATTGTTTCCTTTGCTGTACAGAAGCTTTTTAGCTTTAACATAATCCCATTTGTCTATTTTGTTTTTATTTCTTGTGCTTTGAGGTCTCAGCTATAAAATCTTTGCCTAGACCAATGCCCTATAGTGTTTTCCCTATGTTCCCTTCTAGTAATTTTATAGTTTCAAGACTTATGTTTAAGGTTTTGAATTAACTTTTGTATATGATGAGAGATAGGGTCCAATTTCATTCTTCTGCATATGGAATCCTATTTATCCCAGCACCATTTACTGAAAAGGATGTCTTTTCTCCAATGCATATTTTTGGCACCTTTGTGAAAAATCAGTTGGATGTAAATACATGGATTTATTTTGGGGTTTTCCATTCTGTTCCATTAGTGTATGTGTTTTTTCTTATGCCAGTGACATGCTGTTTTGGTTACTATAGCTTCGTAATATATTTGAAGTCAGATAGTATGATGCCTCTAGCTTTGGTTTTTTGCTCAGAATTGCTTTGGTTATTTGGGCTCTTTTTTAGTTCCATATGAATTTTAGGATTGTTTTTTCTATTTCTGTGAAAAATGACATTGGTATTTTGTCAGGAATTGAATTGAATCTGTAGATTGCTTTAGGCAGTATGGTCATTTAAATATTAATTCATCTGATATATAAGCATGGGATATCTTTCCACTTGTTTGTGTCATCTTCAATTTCTTTCCATCAGTGTTTCATAGTCTTCCTTGTAGAGATATTTTTCTTCCTTAGTTAAATTTATTCCTAGGTATTTTTGGTGTAGCTGTTTGTAAATGAGATTGCCTTCTTGATTTCTTTCTTAGCTAGTTCATTATTGCTGTATAAAAACACTATTGATTTTTGTATGTTGATTTTATGTCCTATAACTTTACTGAATTTATCAGATCTAAGAGTATTTTGGTAGAATAATAGACTTTATTCTTTATAACAGGTTTAGATTTACAGAAAAATTGAGCAGGTAGTACAGAGGATTCCCAAAGATCCCAAACTTCAATTTTTCCTATTAACATCTTATATTAGTATGGTATATTTGTTACAATTAATGACCTGCTATCAATACATTATTAACTAAATGCACAGTTTATTCAGATTGTCTTAGTTTTTACTTACTGTCTATTTTATGTTCCAGGATACCATCTAGGATAAAGCATTATATTTACAGTTGGCCCTTGAATAACATGGGTTTGAAATGTACAGGTCCACTTATATGTGGATTTTTAAAAATAAACATATCAGAAAATTTTTTGGAGACTTGCAACAATTTGAAAAAACTCAGAGACAACCTAAATAACCTAGAAAGATTGAAAAAATTAAGAAAAAGCTAGGTATGTCATGAATGCATAAAATATATGTAGGTACTAGGGCAGGCATGGTGACTCATGCCTGCAATTTTAGCACTTTGGGAGGCTGAGGCAAGAGGATCACTTGAGGCCAAGAATTTGAGACCAGCCTGAGCAACATAGCAAGGTCCCTGTCTCTACAAAAATTTAAAAAATTAGCTGGGCATGGTGTTACACACCTGAAGTCCTAGCTACTCAGGAGGCTGAGCCGGGAGGATTACTTGAGCCCAGGAGTTTAAGGTTAGGTGTCAGTGAGCTAAGATTATACCACTGAACTCTAGCCTGGGTGACAGAGATGCTGTCTCAAAAAAAAAAATATGTAGCTACTAGTCTAATTTATCATTTACTACCATAAAATATACACAAATCTATTATGAAAAAATTAATATTTATCAAAACTTCTGTACACACTTATAGACCATATATGGCACCATTTGCAGTTGAGAGAAATGTAAAAAAAGATAAAGATGCAGTATTTAATCATAACTGCATAAAATCAACTATAGTACATACTATACTACTGTAATAATTTTGTAGCCACCTCCTGTTGCTATTGGGGTGAGCTCAAGTATTGTATCAGCTTAAAGTGCCATACGAAGCTATCATCTCCTCATGAGTGGTTTGTAAATTGTGTATCACAGTAAAAAATATCTCTTGTGGTTCTTGAGTATTTTTCATGTTTAGTGCAATATCATAAACTTTGAATAACACCATGTGATCCATATGCAGTACCACTAGTGATGCTGAAAGTGCTTCCAAAAAAACAGAGACACGTCATGACATTACAAGAAAAATTGAATTGCTTAATTTAACTGTGGATTGAGGTCTGTAGCTGTGGTTGCCCACCATTTCAAGATAAATGAATCTATCTATAAGGACCATTATAAAAAGGAGAAGGAAATTCACGAAGCTGTCGCTGCAGCTATGCTAGCAGGTACAAAAACCTTGCACTTTTTGTGAAATAGCTTTTCAACTCATGTTGAAAATGCAGCTTTTATGTGGGTGCAGGATTGCTATACGAAAGGCATACCTACAGACTCTAATATGATTTGAGAAAAACCAACATCATTATATGACAACTTAAAGCAAAAGGAAAGTGGAAGATCAAAAGCTGAAGAATTTAATGCCAGCAAAAGATAGTTGGACAATTTTAGAAAAAGACATGGCTTAAAAAATGTCAAGCTAATAGGAGAAGCAGCTACTGCCGACCAAGAGGCAGTAGATAAATTAAGAAAATCATTGAGGAGGAAGGATATCTGCCGAGCAAGGTTTTTAATGCAGATGATGAAAGTGCCCTATCCTGGGGGAACAAAAAAGGCAACAAAGGATATTTATTAGTAAGGAAGAGAAGTGAGCACCAGGATTTAAGACAGGAAGGGATAGGCTAACTCTACTCTTTTGTACAAATGTAGTCAGGTTTATAATCAGCATTACCCCTATGTATAAAGCTTCCTACCCCCAGTCTTGCAGAGAAAAAACAAATTCCAGCTGTTAGTCTTTTGGTAGTACAAAAGGAAGTCCTGGACAACCCTGAAGGCATCGAAGTGGTCTTCCACTACACATAACATCTCTAATTTAGCCTTCGGATCAGGGAGTCATAAAGACCTTTAAGGCTCATTATACGCAGTAGTCTATGGAAAGGATTGTGAATACTGTGGAAGAGAACCCTGACAGAGAGAGCGTCATGAAAGTCTGGAAGGATTACACTTTTGAAGATACCCTCATCATCTAGACAAAACTTGTGAAAGCCATCAAGCTTGAAACAACAAATTCTTGCTGGAGAAAACGGTGTCCAGATGTTGTGCATGATTTCACAGGACTCACAACAGAGCCAATCAAGAAAATCATGAAAGAGATTGTGGACATGGCAAAAAAAAAAAAGTGGTGAGGGAGGTGAAGGGTTTTAAGATATAGATCTCAGAGAAATTTAAGACCTGATGGATACCCGACCAGAGGAATTCGCAAAAGATGACTTGCTAGAGATGAGTGCTTCTGAACCGTGGCCCGACGATGGGAAGAAGCTGTAGAAGCAGCAGTTCCAGAAAACACATTGACGTTAGACAACCCGGCAGACGCGTTCTGAGTATTCAAGACTGCTTTGGACTTCTTTTGCAACATGGACTCTCCTATAATACGCACACTGAAACTAAAGAAAATGGTGGAGGAAGGATTGGTACCACTTAGAAACATTTTTAGATAAATGAAAAAGCAAAAACATCAGACAGGAAATAGGATATATTTCCATAAAGTCACACTGAGTGTGCCTGCCTCTCCCACCTCCCTTCCACCTCCTTTGCCTCTTCTGCCTCTGCCTCCCCCGAGACAAAAAGACCAACCCTTCCTCCTCTTCCTCCCCCTCCTCCTCCTCCGCCTGTTCAACATGAAGATCTTGAAGATGAAGACCTTTATGATGATCCACTTCCAACTGGAATAAATATATTTTCTCTTCCCCACGAATTCTTAATAACACTTTCTTCTCTCTAGCTGACTTTATTGTAAGAATACTGTGTATAACACACAGAACACATAAAATACGTGTTAATCGACTTTATGTTATCAGTAAGGCTCTGGTCAATAGTAGGTTAACAGTAGTTAATTTTGGGGGGAGTAAAAAGTTACACATGGATTTTTGACTGTGCAGGGGAGTCAGCACCCCTAACCCCTCCATTGTTCAAAGGTGACTGTATCTGCCAGGTCTCTTTAGACTCCTCTTGGCTGTGAGAGTTTCTCAGACTTTCCTTGTTTTTGATGACCTCAG
>NW_012150840.1:12008645-12027202 GCF_000956105.1 Propithecus coquereli
AAGTGTGGAGAGAGGAGACAGAAAGTGAAGGCACAGAGATTGTAAACATTTGTAGTAGCTGAGGCTTGCCTCATAGTCCAGAGGGAGCCCAGACAAAAACCAAAGGGCAAAACACTCAGAAAGCCATAGTGACTTTAGGAGTATGACGGCTTGAAAATCTTGTTGGTGCAAAGCCCAAAAACGTAGCTTATTTGAAATAGAATATGTCCTGGCCCATTTCCTTGTTTCTTGGCCCTGAAGTAAACTAAAGTTGGGCTTTGGCTCTTGGAGGACTGATGTCCAGCATTCGCTCCAGGGAGAAGCTGGTATCCACTGGGGTAAGACAATGCCTTCGAGGCTCCCTCGGGCTGTAATACTGTTACACCGGCCCTGGCTGCCCCATGAACTTGCTGAGTGACCTTGGGCAAGCTCCTGTCTGAGCCTCGGCTTCTTTATCTGGAAAATGAGACTAGAATGGACTCAGTAAACAATCTCTACAGTCCCTTTCAGTTCTAATCTTCTATGTCAGATTTCCTGGCTGGTTTTTAACACATCTTCCATTACATGGCATTGAAAAAGACAGGAGGCTTCCCATATATCTTTAATAAGGTAGAAGGACTGTTTTAATTAGTGAGGGAGACCTCTACAAACCCAGCATGAGAAACACAGCTCCTGAGGCGTGCCTCAATTATGATTTCATCCAGGGCGTTTTCGGTTAACAAAACATAGTTACAATGAAAGAGAAGCGAAGAAAATCCATTTGTACCCATTTGCATTCTCTTCACAGAGTGATGAATAATTCTGAAAGCAATGGTAAAAAAAATTACAACAAAGAACCCTGTTGTGATTCAGTTGGTAAACAGCACACTCCAGTTCTTCTCAATATGCAAAAGGTTGGGGAAGTGGTCAAATATTGTTAGATCACAAGAGCCTCGTTTGGCAAAAGCTCACTGAGTTTTTCATCCGTCTTCTACCTACCTCTTCTGGAATCTACTGCAATATCTTTTCTGCTACATTTCAGAGAGTTCTTTAGGGGCACAGGGCAGAGGGAGAGGAAAAACAAAAGAAAGAATCTCAGAGATAGGTCCAGCAAAGGCCTAGTGTTAGACATTTCTCAAGAATGAAAGTATAGTATAATGAAAAGAGCACTGAATTTGGAGTCACAGGCCTGAGTTCCTAACCTGACTCCACCCTCAGAACCTTAGCCGCCCCCAGCTGCAGCACAGAACTACAAATACTTGCTTCACATGGCTGTTGCGAATGTCAAAAAAGATTTGTTAATGTGCTTTGAAAACAGCAGCAACTCATTTTGGCCGTTGTCATGAAGAGGCCATGCTTCTTGGGTACATAAGTGCATTTTGAGCAAAGCAGGGATTGTTGTGAGGGGGCCTGTTTCTGGGGTGAGGGCTTTGGTGATTTGTACCCCATCCTTTCCACAGGTGTCTCTGCCTGCAGCAACATACTTGTGACTAGTGAGGCAAGGCCCCTTGGGAATTGCCGCAGGGAGTGTGGGGGAACCAGCCTTGGGGACTCAGGCTGGGAAGATATTTGAGGACCTTGTGATATGCCAGGGAAGGGCTAGTGCCCACAGGGGCCCAGAAAATGGCCACAGCTTCCCTGTCGAGAACCAACACATCCCTCCTTCCTAGCCAGGACACGCATTGAACTTCAATGGATGTTTGAGGCTTCCTTCTCTGAAGGTTCCAAAAACATCCCCCAAAACTACAGAGTCAGAGGTCCAGGAGTTGTTATTCCTTTTGGTTAACTCATTTTCTTCTACTATCCAAGGGAGAATGGGGTCTTGTTCTTTAGGCTTCCAGAGTCCTAACTCCTCCCAGCTTTACTCCCTTCCTGTGGTTTTCCACCCCCACCCCACAGTCTTCCCTCTCTGCTCTTATAACCCTCCCAGACATCTTCATTCCTTGTACATGATGGGGAAGTCCTAACCTCACATTCCTGTACCTTGCAAATTCTGGCTCCTTGGCTTTCAACAGGATGGTAATGGAGGATTCCTTTGCTGACTCTAAATGGTATGTGGTAGGTGCAGCGGCAGAGAGGTAAGCTGGTTCTGGAAGGAAAATTTTAGACAGCATGTGATGTGGTTTTCTAACCCAGTGCAGGTTAGGTGCTCCACCAGCCAAAACTGGGTTTCCTCCTAAATGAACCTATAAGGAAACATACCTGTGTGTTTCTGGGCGAGACAAAAGTATGAAAAATTCTATGAGAGAGAGAGAGAGAGAGAGAGAGAGAGAAGGGATGAGGCAGAGGGATCTTAATGTTATTCTGTTTTTAAGTGTAATAATTTTAAATTTTAGTTTTTAAATTTTCAACTGTGAGCATGGGTAGATGTTGAAAACCATTTAAAGTGTAAACTTTGATGTCCACATAACAACAGGAGCATCCAGAACAAACTGAAGTAAATAGTAAATAATAATCGTAGCAGACCTGGTGCAGCCTTGAAGCTCCACAATGAAAGAATCTCCATAATAAACAGCAAAGATAATGCTACTAAATCAATAACAAGTGAATCACATATCTGATGGAAAATTTCTTTAACTTGACCAAAAGGAGTTGGCAACTCAACACATTTCTCCCCACACATCATTTTAAATGAAGCAAACCAAGCACGATGAAATGTCAAAATCATTAATGGCTTTAGTCTAATGAGAAGGTAAAAATGGGGTTGACTTTAGTCTCTCACTCAGAGTTCAAGTATGTCTTTCAACGAGTAAAGATGTATCAGTTCAGCCTGGCGGTCTCACATTGAGGCAGATCCATAGCAAGGACTCAACCAAATTTTCACCTATTAAGTGATCCTTAAACTTTGAAAGAAGCTTCAAGCAATTTTAATTTGCATTCCGTTGTATTATTTCTAGCCAGACAGCTTTCTTGTTAGCCATAAGAATTTCTGAGAGTCTTTCAAAATTTGCATAATTGGTTTTTAAATGTGACTGCAATAATGATTGTTCAATGATCAGTTTTATCATACAAGAGACAAAAGTTTAGGCTCATTTGCATCTCCACCAATAATAAAGCCCAGATTTTAACTACGCTTCTAAGTACATCCTGCACTTTTAAAATTTATCATAGTTCCTTACTACCAATTCACCTGTTATGGTTTTGGAAGACCCATGTTATTTTTTAAAAGATTGTGCATAAGAGGTCGTGAGCATGTATTCAATTGGTGTGAGCATATACACATGTGGGCAGAGCTCAGGAGAGGCAGCCCACACCAAAGCCATTGCCAGGGCCACACACTGATAGTCACATCTCAATTATTTGGATCGCCTTACCTCAAAGGGTCTAAGTCTTGATCTTCTTGGGAAGCATGAGTGTTCTCAGCTCACCGGTAAAAATAGCATATACTCTGTGTAAAGCCCAGTGGTTTCTGTACACATGTGGTCTCCAACCCCCAGGCCATGGACCGGTACTAGTCTGTGGCCAGTTAGGAACCGGGCCCCACAGCAGGAGGTGAGTGGTGGTGAGCAAGTGAAGCTTCATCTCTATTTACTGCCGTTCCCCATCACTCACATCACTGCATAAGCTCCACCTCCTGCCGCGTTGGCATGAGATCTGTGGAGGCATGAGAGCTCGAACCCTACTGTAAACTGTGCATGTGAGGGATCTAGGTTGTGTGCTTCTCATGAGAATCTAATGCCTGATGATCTGCCGTGGAGCTGAGGTGGTGATGCTAGCACTGGGGAGCTACTGCAAATACAGATCATCATTAGCAGAGAGGTTTGGCTGCACAATAAATGTAATGCACTTGAATCATCCCGAAACCATCCCCCACACCTGGGGCTGTGGAAAAATTGTCTTCCATGAAATTGGTCCCTGGTGCCAAAAAGGTTGGGGACCGCTGCTGTTTACAATCTCACCTGGGGGAAGGCACTCATCAAACTTTTCAGGCAAAGAATTAAACCGCTGTTTGTGGAAAAAACTTAAGACCTGTGGCAGAGGCAAAGGCACAAATGGGTGAATGATTTCATTGTCGACCTTGATGATCAAAAGTGACTCACGAAGTTGCCTTTCACGACAACAGTATCCTTTTTAAGAACAGTCTCATTCAACACGAAGGCAAAAATATTCTTAAATTGCATTTGATTTGATCACAAGTAAAAAGAAGTTTGAGAGTTGGATAAAGACAGTCAATTGTGGGCACTATGAGTCATTTAAGATTCTCTCTTTATCTGCAACCCAAATTACGGCATTGCTGGTAAAATAAAGAACAATGTTGCTAGTCATCTCTTACCATAGAAAAAGCCACTTCACCAATGTTCTCTGAGATAGTAAAAGAGCCCAAAGAGGCTCCTTCAAACCGTGATGTGACAGGAGCAACTTGACCTCTTACCAAAGACACTTGTTGCGTTTGTGTCGCCTGAGTTTCAGCAGCCTGAAAACACTGTGCTACCTTTTGAGTAAGACTCAGGCATCTCTCCTCAGTAGTCAGACATTTGTCAGGCTGTTAAAAAATTGCAGCCATTATATTTATGTAAATCTGTGTTTATAAATATTATGACAGAAAGAGGAGACAGTGCCTCGATGGCGAATGTGTTATAACGTGTCCCCTTTGTGCCCCGGCTGGCTCTGAGTCCCCACACCAGCATTCTGTCCTGCTGAAGAAGCCACGGCTTCTACCACGTGGCTCCATTTTCCCTGTTGTGTCCTGTTTCAAACTTGCGTAAGCCGGTCACTCAGTGATCACTTCCTCCTTACAATGCAGTTCAACGAGCTCTTACTGACCCAGGAGTTCTCTGCAAAGTGCTCCTTAAAGTCTTCTTTGGCTCTATTCCACGTTTACACGGTTAGTATTTAATAAAGGTTCCCTATTGAATGTCGTTCACTGCTATGTCTTGTTGGCTTTCCCATTCTGGGTACCTGGGCTCTCGTTCCAGTTTTTGAAGAGTCTTCTTTTCATTGTGGCATTCTCTTTGATTTTGTTGGTTTTGAGTGCCTGGTATTTTTGGTTTTGGGCACACACTTTTTTTCCTGGGTTCCCAGTAACTGGCCATTCAAATAGTATCTAGGCTTCCTGTGGGTTTTTTTTCTTTTTAAAAAAATCTTGTAACTCTTTCTTTACTTTTTTTCTCTTAACTAGTATCACATAGTAGCAAATTTCCCTTTTCTCAAGGGATACCTTGTTTTTCCCTCTCCCTATGGAGAGTGGGGTAGAACCAGGGATGGGGTTGGATGGTGCTATGGTTTGAATGTGTGTCCCCTGCAAAACTCATATTGAAACTTAATCCCCAACATGGCACTATTGAGAGGTAGGGTCTTTAAGAGGTGATTGGGTCATGAGGGCTCTGCTCTTATGAATGAAATTAATTGATCCCTTCCTGGATTAATGGGTTATCACGGGTATGCACAGGTAGCTTTATAAGAAGAAGAGAGACCCGAGCCAGCACACTCTGCCCCCTCACCATGTGATGCCCTGGGCCATCAGGATTCTGATGTCCCCACCAGCAAGAAGGCCCTCAGCAGATGCACCTCCCCCCAACCTTGGCCTTCTCAGGTTCCATAACTATAAAAAATAAATTCCTTTTCTTTATAAATTACTCAGTTTCAGGTATTCTGTTATAAGCAACAGAAAGTGGACTGAGAAGAATGGAGAGAACATTTATTATATACACAATACAGACTTTGTATATGATTTTACTTAATCCTCATAAATGCTTATGTCCAAGATTATAACAGCCAATATTTATTGAGCATTTACCACCTAACTAAAGACCATGTTTTTTGCTAACTGACTTATGTGCACTGTCTCATTTGATTCTCATGACAACTCTGTAAGGTAGATTACATTATTTCACCCATTCTGTTACATATTTTTTAGAGACATGTTCTTGCTATGTTTCCCAGGGTGGACTCAAACTCTCAGCCTCAAGCAATCCTCCTGCCTCAGCCTCCTGAATAGCTGAGACTACTGGTGTGAGCCACCACACCCAGCCTTACTTTCCCCATTTTAAGTGTAAGCAGGTTCAGAGAGGCCAAGTGACTTGCCCAAGGTCACACAGCTAGTAAATGGCAAAAGTGGGCTTCACACGCAGTCCAAAGTTTCAGCAGCTATGCACACTGTTAAAAAGTGCCTGTCAATGGATGAACGAATAAAGAAAATGTGGTGTATATGTACAATGGAATACTATTTGGTCATAAAAAAGAATGAAATCCTGTCATTTGCAGCAACATGGATGGACCTGGAGGTCATCATGTTACGTGAAATAGGCCCGGCAGATGCTGCAGACAAATATCTCATATTGCATATGTGAGAGCTGAGAAGGTTAATCTCACCGGGGCTAAAATGATAGAAACCAGAGGCTGGAGAGAGTGTGGTGCATGGGTGCGGGTGGGTTGGGGAATGAAGAGAGGTTGGTTAATGGGTACAAACATACAGTTAGATAGAAGGAATAAGTTCTAATGTTCAGTAGCAGAATAGCGTGACCATAGTTAACAACAATGTGTTATATATTTCAAAATACCTAGAAGATTCGAAATGTTCCCAATACATAGAAATGATAAATAACATCCTAAATACCTTGACTTGATCATTACATATTCTATGCATGTAACAAAATATATATGTACTCCATAAATATGTACACATATCAGGTATCAATTAAAAAAAGACGTTAAAAAAGTACTCCATAAATATGTACACATATCAGGTATCAATTAAAAAAAGACGTTAAAAAAAAAACAAAAAAAAAACTGGGGTTCACACCCAGGCTAGGCTGGCTGTGATGCCCAGGCTCCTTCTACTACAGCACCCCTGCCTCCCTCACCATCATATGCTATTAAATTCAACTCCGGGTGTGTGCTTTAATAGTCTTGTGATTAGTGGCCCATGGTGAAAAGGTAATATCCCTGCATTACCCTCAATGACTTTTAAAGCCATGATATGGCTGAACGACTGTAGTAAAAAATGGGTATTAAAAAAGATAGTCAAATGATCTGGTTTATATTGAATATTGAATAATTTGCAACAGGTTAAATGACATTGAGAGGTTATTTCCTTAATAGATGCAAAAGATGCACCAGCGCTGTTTGAGCCTGTCGACCACATTCCTGGTGGGCCATATTAGCCACATTTTTGAAATAGAGAAGTAAAGGACTCTAGTTCCTTCATTTATTCCTTCATTCGTTAAATAAATTCCAACAACGTACCAGGCATTCTTGTAGGTAATATGGCTGTAAATGGAATAAGACAGATGAAGCCCCTGTTCTCTTGAATTGTGGTCTGAGGTTTAAGCAGGGGCTCATGAAATGGTCTCATATATGTTTTAAAAAGATCATTCTGGCTGTTAGAAGGAGAATCGGGCAAGAGTGGAGGGAAGTAGACAAGTAGGGTGGATTTTGCAGTTGTCCTGGCAAGAAGTGACAGCCACTTGGATCCCCAAGGATGACAGAGAAGGTTGAGTTAGGGGTATGTTCTGAAGGTAAAGCCATTGGGCTTTTATCAACAGATGGGGTGTGGGCAGTGAAAGGGAGAGAGTTGAAGAGGATTCCCAGTTTTTTGGCCTGAGCAGCTGGATGAATGGAAATACCATTTTCTGTGTGGGGCAGCCCTGTCGGGGCAACAGGTTTGGGAAGGGATGCAGATCAAAGTTCTGTTCTGGCTACTTTATGTTCAAGGTGTCCATCAGGTGAATTCCGGTGGCCATGTCGGGGAGGTGGGGGATGTGTGAGTTTGAAGCTAAGGAAAGGTCAGGCACTCCTTGCATTCGACTACCCCACCGCACCCTACCCCAGCTTCGCCCAGCTCACCTCACTCACAGGTAGATTAACTGGGACCAGAGCTAAGCTTTCTGGCCTCTTCTGCTGGGTAGTTGGCCACACGTCGCACGGACCTGGAGGAACACATGTGGTTCCTCTGGTGTGGGCTCCTCGGAGATGCCTGACTCCCTAGAGTTCCTCACACTTCCACAGAAGAAACTCTCAGGGCAGAGGACTGGCTCCCAGGGCTCCAGCAGGTGGCCCCAGTGACCAGCTGGAAGAGGTTTTGATCAACTGACAACTTGTTAAGTTATTTATCCTCCCCACCTCCACCACTACTGCCTACATCTGTGGGTTATAATACCAGGAACTACTTTATAATGCTTACACGAGCCAGGCACTGTTTTAAGCACTTTAGTGTATTGTCTCGTTAATCCTCACAGCAGTCCCATGTGAAATACCCTTTTTACAGAAAGCACACTGAGGCACCAGGTGAGTACGGAACATGTGGCCACCAGGCCGGGCTTGGCCTGCCTTTGTCTTGCTGGAGTTCCCCTTCCTCATCCCTGCTCCTGCTGCCCCTCCTCGGCCCTCCTTCCCCTCCGTGCTAAGCCTGGCACAGGTGATGGGGTTCCTGCTTAGTCCTCAGGCCTGATTTTTCTCCTCCCACACCCGTAGAGCTGAGGGAGCACCAGCCCGGCCCTCTGCTGTGGGGTCTTCAGCCACATCCTGTTTGGAAAAGACGAGGCCCCCTTCTCGCTTAACCTCTGAAGCATCCAGAGCAATCCCCAGGGCATTTACTGACCAGGATGTGACAAAGGAAGTTCCCAATCACGGGAAGAGAAAGCTTTTGGTTCTTTGCATTGAGTAGAGCACGTCACCTGGATTAGGGCAAAAGCTGCCCAATAAATCCATTTATTTCTGTTACGTTTGATCAAGGCTCCTTTGGGATCATTTAGTGGTGTTTAAACATTTTCTTCATATATCCTTGCATACTTTTTGTTAAGCTTATTGCTGGGCATTTTATTATTTTTCGTTGCTACTTAAATAAAAAAATATACTTATATAATTTTTATTTAAGTAGCACTATATCTGCTAACTGGTTGTTGTTTATAGATGTGAAAACTACAGATTTTGTATATTTACTTTGTATCCAACTAAGGTACTAAACTTTTTATCATTAGAGGTGAATTTTCAGCTGATTTTCTTGAGTTTTACAGATATAGAGTAATATCTTCAAATAATGGTAATTTTAGATTCTCCTGCTTTAATTTTTTATACTTTTAATTTCTTACTCTTTTCAGACTGTCTTGGCTAGTACCTCTGAGATAGTATTAAATAATAGCAGTGATTGTGAGCACACTTGCTTTTTCTTGACTGTAGTGGGACTGCCTCTCATGATTCTCTATTTAACTCTACTACAGGGGTGAAATATAATAGACATATCATGTTGAGAAGTATCCATATATTTCTACTTAACTGTGTGTTTTTATCAAGATGGCTTATTGATTTTGTCAAATGCCATTTTGGTGTCTATGAACGTGATTATATGATTTTCTCTTTAGTGCTATTAATAAGATAAATTATATGAATAGTTTTCCTGATATTGAATCATCTGACATTCCAGGAATAAACCCCACTTAGTCATGATATATTAGTTTTAAATGAGCTGTTGAATTTAGAATTGATATCCATGCATGAGATTGATTTACGGTTGGTTTGTTTTGTACAAGCTTTGACAGATTCTGTTATCATCGAACTAGCTTCATAAAAAGAATTTGAAAAATTTTCTCCTTTGTCCATATTCTGAAACAATTTGCATCAGAATTCTGTCCTTTGAGAGTCTGACAGAATTTTTCTATGGAAGTTTTTGATGCCATTTGGGGGTCAAGTCTTTGATGACTTTTCTTTTTCCTGTAGAATAAATACATCTTGATTTTCCCTTTCTTCTGGGTTAATTTTATTAAGTTATATTTTCCTGGAAAGTTGTCCATTTTGTTCATGTTAATAGGTTGTAATTCTCTTAATTTCCTCTGTATCTGTGGTTATTGTCCTTCTGTAACTTATTATGCTGTGCCTATGTGCTTTTGTTCTTTCTTTCCTCTCTGGACCAGTTAGTGGTTTGTTGCATGTTGGGTTCCCAGGGGAGAGGACTCTGAGGCAGAGTTGAGTGTTCTACCAGCACATTAGGGAATGTGCTGGAATAAACACCTGTAAAAGGGAGGTGAAGGAAGCAGGAGAGGACGTAGGGAGAAGTCTCACTGTGACGAAGGTCCAATGACAACCTCTGGTGACTTCCCGGGCAGCTCTGGAGCTAGAATGGCCCTTCACAGTTGTTTCCCGTTAGGCGGGGATGACCAGGGCTCTACTGTGCTTTGACCAGAGAGTGCATGTGCCCCACCCCAGAAAACAGTGTGTTTTGAGTGAGGGGCTGTATGCAGCGTGGTGTAGGGGAGTGAAGAATGGCTTCCCTCCACCCTTATAGGTTCCTTGGCTACAAATTAAATTGACATAAGACAGATCAACAGGAGAAAAACCATATTTAATTTCCTATGTATGCATGGGAGTCCCACAAGTTATTAGACTCCAAGAAGGTTCAGATGATTGAAGCTTATACAGCGTCCTGAGCTGCAGAAAGGAATAGGGGCTTGGGGCTTTTGTCCTACCCAGTAAGGACACAAGCGGTGGGAGGGTGAGGGGAGGAAACACGCGGTGAATAAAGGTTGTCTCATTATGCAGGTAAAGTTTCTCAGGTAATAAAAGTTGTCTCAGAAGAATAGTGAGAGTCTGTCTGGGCAGGGGCCAACCGGCAGTCTCCCCTCCTGTGATCCCAGTTAATCTTCCCTGGTTGATGAAAAGCCATATTTTTAATTTTTAGCATATATACTTTAATGTATATCAAATGTACCTTATTAATTATTTAGGTATCTATATTCTACTTATTCTTTATTCCACTTAGTTCTTTTTAGCCTAAATTCTAGCTTACCTTGTATTTAAGACGATGACCTCCGCTTTTTTTGTTTGTTTTCATTTCCAACTTTACTATAGGCTTTATTTATTTATTTTTTTTTCAGGTACGTGTTTTGGTTGTTGCATAGAAGTAGATTTTGCTTAGTGATCCAATCTGAAAATCTTTTTAAGAAGTGGATTAAGCCATTTATATTACTGATGTGACGGATGTTTGGTTTTAGTTCTGGCATTTGAATCTAGGTTTTCTGTATTTAGCGAAGTCTATTTACTATATGGTCTTTTTTTCTTTGTGTTGGTTCTCCGTGTAGTACTTCTGATATTTAGAAAGGTATCTATTTTCGTTTTGTTAATAAAACATAATTTGTAATCATAATTTCATTTAATGTTCTTAGTTAATGTTTAGAAAATACTTAATTCCTTAACACGGGAAGTGATAAAGTGAGCATCACTTTACTTCCTCCCCCCTTCTTCTCCATGACTTGATTTTTGTCAACGTTATCTTTCTTAGCATTTATTTTAAACTGTTTTGTATGCTTACACTTCTATTGCTGTTAATTTAAGTTTTAAATGATATCTTTGGATCCCGTTTTTTACAGATAAAGCCATCTGTGAGCTTAATCTACCCCCTTACAACTTTGCTCCTTTCTCTCTCTTTCTTTCTTGTATAATTTCTACATCGTCAGGAATAATTACATTTAATATTCCATCCTGTAGCATTTTCCCTGACATGAAGTGTGACATTTTAATACACAAATTTAAGATTCAGGAATGATTTCTTGAATTTTACCTTTAAATGTTCTCCTGTTTCATTGATTTTCTTGATTAAAAGTATTTTGGGTTTTTTTCATCTGTTCTCTATGTCTAACACTGTTTAATTCTTTTTAGTTACACTTTTGTTTCTATTTATATCCAATTTATATCCTTTGTTTTTATTTATATCCTCTGTGTCCTTTATTGTGTTTTTCTGAAATGCCTATACTCGTTGTGCTCCTTCCAAATTTTGCTTCTTTTTTTGCCCTCTGATATTCCCCAAGTTTTACCAGCTCAAAATGTATCTCCTCCTGAAGTCTTGCCTTCTCTTCCTTGATTCCTTACATTTGTGCTTATGGCTTTTCCTTTATATTAACACAAGCAATTACTTCATTAGGTTTGAAAACCCAACATGAGTGACTGAGGCAAGGATCTCAATCGAGGTTTGTTAAACCAGCTTTAGAACGTGCCTGGGAAAAAACACAAGCCACAGATGCATCTGTGACTATTTTTTCTGAAGAGGCTCTCAGGAAGTTTAGTATTTATACATTTCCTTAAAAGATGGGTAGGCAGGGATGTAGAAAGAAGGGCAGGTAGGTGGTAAGACAAATGGTTACCTTCTTGTGGGACTTTAGTTAGCACGCAGGAAATCTACGTTTTACACAAGGTGAATGTTTGAAGAGAAAAAGGGAGTGAAGGAAGCATCAATTATGCGGATGTCTCTGAGTGGCTGGAGGAATGACTGATCTCCTCTTGTCTCTGTTCTGCATCTGGGAAGATAAGCTTGGGATCAATATTATCAATGTGAAATGGAAAAGACTTTAGTTTTAGGAGCTAGCTGATTGGCATGTCCTTGTTTATGGGAGGTCAGCAAAGAATTTCCTTATGAATGATCTGTGGGGGCAGTCCTTCGGAGATGCCTGAGGCTTTTTACCTTTCTGTGGGGATCTGGCTACCGCGCAATGTTAGTAACAGCTATTCATTTGGAAGGGATGTTGCACAACTTAGCCTCCAGGCTTGACTTTCCTTCTTGCTTAAGGAGTTGGGAAGGGTCCTGAGATTTTTATTTTCCTTTACAGGTTATTTTAATCCTCAGCAAACTATTTGCTCTTGCTCATGATTTCCATCTATCTCATTGTGACATTTTTCTAATCGTGATTTTTATCTATTGGTAAGTTTTTCTGCTTTTCTTTTCGTATGGTCTCTTTGTATCACTATTGTGTTTATTTCTTTATTATTACTCACCTTGGAGTGAGTTGCATTTTTGTGGAAGCTGTTTGCAGGAGATTCCTTTGGGACAGAGCAGCAAGCAACTTCTGAGGCTTTATAATCCAAAGGCTCTCTACTACCTGCAAATATGGCTCATTTGGCTAAATCTTTGTGTCATCCATCTTCATTGCCTCTCTGACCAAACAAGACCTAGGAGGTCATACTAGCCCTGCTCATCCCAATTTCCAGGCTTATATTGTAAATAAGAGATAAAGTTTTGTACTTTGCATGAGCCCCTCCCTTGCAGGAAGAATGTTTTACGGCACTTTTTTTTAGATCTGATACCACTGAACTCTCTTTCAAATCTCTATATTTCTTATCTTTACTGCTTTGGGGCACCTTTTAGCATATTTTGATGCCTGTGAATTATATTTGTCTCCTAGTGTAGCTGAAATTGAGTTTGTGGGTATTTTTTTCATTCTTCTTGTTGCTTCTGTATAATTTCCAGGAGAAGGGGAAAGATGCTGATTTGCATAACTGTGTTTATATCAGAAGTTCTGAAGAATGACCTTCTAAAAATAAAAATCAGATCATGTCATTTTCAGCTTAAAATCCTTCAGTGGCTTCATACTTCATATAGAATAAAATCCAGTTTTCTTCCCAGTGCTAATAAGTCTCATGTGATGGTTTAGTTTCCGTTTATCTCTCCAACCTCACATTGGATCTCTTGCAACCAAATTCAGGCTTGTACCACTGGCCACATGACAGCTGATAAGCTGAGAGACAAGGTGTTGGGTCAAAGAAAGCAGCTTTTATTCAGAAAAGCCAGCAAACTGAGAAGATGATGGACTAGTGTCTCAAAGAACCGTCACAAAGTAGTAAAACTTCAGGCTCCTTTTTATGTTAAATGAAGAGGGAAGAGGAGGTTAAGGTCAAGAGGTGACCACTGACCACAGACATCAATGAGGATCCAGGTCGAGGAAATTGTGAAATTTCTTTGTTCTTGGTCAATTGACTTCCTATTGTAAGGTTATAGCAAAATCCCCCCCTGTGTGTGTGTGTGGAATGCCGTGTGTGTGTGTGTGTGTGTGTGTGGAATGCAAGGCATGTAAGGTTATAGCAGAAGTGTTCTCTTTAATTCTAACTAATGCCATTTGCTTCTGTCACTGTGCTTGCTCTTAATTGATAGTCAAATATAGCTACACGGGGCAAGAGTAACTCCATGACAGGCTGAACTTCCTAGAGTGGGCCTGCAAAGATGTAGCAAACCCCCCCGTTCTTGCTTAAACTTTCCTGCGAGTGTGGATTGCAGCTTCTTGGAATTTCCTCACCCCAGGCTGGCAGTTCCGATTGCAGCCGACGAGATTACCCCACCCTCGGCCTCCTGGAGAAGTTGGTGCAAGATTAGGCTACTGGAAACCCCCAACCCGAAACTCCCTCTTATCTCCCTAGCCACCTGCGTGTGGTTTTTGCCCTTATAAGCCCCAGACTTGTAAGCCTCGGCGCGGCAGCTAGCCAACCTGGTGACGCTGTGCGCCCCTGCGCTGCGCCGGAAATAAAGCCTCTTGCTTTTTGCATGGAGTCTCGGTCTCCGCTCGCTTTTTGGGTTGGTCGTCACTCCCCCGGGCCTGCCGCGGAATTCTCAGCGGCCTAACACTATACATCTTTAACATAACATTGTTGCTTGTGTGCACACTTTCCTTATCTCCCTGAGAGGGAGTTTTGGGAAAGAGGCCGTTTATCGTTTTTCTCTAAAGTTAAACTAAATTTCTCCTATTATTAGTTGGCCTTCATACAGTGTTAAGCAGAAGCTTTTAACCTAAGGGATATTGCCCCTGGGGTTAGAAGCAAAAATGGGGTTAGTCGTGCTAAGCCTCCATCCCTGTTACACTCTCTCACGTATACTACGCTCCAGCCCATTGGCTTTCTTGGGGCTCCTTGAGTATGCCAGGTTCTTGCCTACTTAAGGGTCTTTGTCCATTAAACACTCCTTTTGCCCAGCCCCCTCTGGGCCCAGCATTCTTTACTTTATTGGCTCCTTCTCTTCCTATAGGTCTGAGCTTAAATAACGCATTTGCAGAGATGCCTTCCCTGACAACCCCCTCCTAGCCCCCTACTTGCTTCCTTCATAGCACTCAGTACAATTTTTTAGTTATTTCTCTTTCCCTTCTTCTCTCCTCCTCTCCCTCTTTCTTTTTTCTTTTCTAATTTCTCTCTCGCTCTCCATCTTTCTTTTTTTCTTTCTTTCTCTAAGGTTTAGGAGTACTGAGCAGGAACTGTGATTATTCTGCTCTTTATCTTTAACACCTAATACAATGCCTGTCCATAATAGGTACTTAATAGGCATCTGTTAAAAGAAGGAATGCATTAATGAATGAATAAATGAAGATTGTTTCACATGTGGGTGTCATATTTCAATAGGGACCTCAGCAGTGTCTGTTTGCAGAACAAACAGGTCGGAAGGAGGTGTGGAAACCATTTCTTGGAAGGGTTGGTTATAGGAACAAGGAATATTTCATTTTGGAAAAAGAAATCTGAAGATAGATATTAATAGCCTTCAAATATAGGAAGCGTCATCTTGTAGAAAAGTGTTTTCAACACAAGACTCACCTGCAGAGCTTGTTCAAAATATGGAATCTGAGGCTTTTCCCAATATTCAGTTTGTTGGGTGTAGAATAGGACTAGAGAGTATTTTGTTTGTTTGTTTTTTTAACAAGCACCCCAGGTAGGTCTTTCATTAGAAAATGTTGAGAAATACCATTTTGTAAGAGGTAGAATTGTTACTGTGGGAAAAACTAGGACTCATGGGCTGAAGTTGTATTATAGACAGGCAGATTTTGACTCAGAGAAATTGTTTCAAACCAGAAGTCCCCAAAGCAGCTGAGGCAACCTCCCCAGTTAGATTCCAGGACAGCTCATCAGCCCTCCAGGGGCTAATCTTCTAGTGGGTGAAGAGATTCTCACGTAAGTGGATGAAATCTTGGGTTCAAGGAAATGCAAGCTCTTTTAAATGCCTGAGGATAGCAGTTATTGTGAGGGTGGGAAAGGCAGCCACAATAACAAGTAAACAAAGAACAGGCAAAAAACAAAAATCACACACGCATAAAACCAAGGGAACTTTAGGGGAAAAGGGAAACAAAACAGTGGATATAATTAAACCCTCAAAGGTCTTGAAGACCAGAGGAAACCTGACATTTTTAATATGCTTAGAGCCACGGGACAAACAGCAAGATTGATGAAGTGGACTGCAGTCTCAGTTATTAACTAGATTAACTTAAAGTGCAAGGGCCTTAGAAATTAGCATGCACAATCAGCTTGCATTTGCAAGTAAAAAACGATGAGGAAATGGACTGTGAAGCGGTGACCTCAGGGCTGCAGGAGATGAACTGGTCAGGGACTGCTCATCTGCAGGCTGGAATTCCCCAGGCAGCCCTCAGAGGAGGAGTGAGGTCTGTGACCACTCCGACCTCCAGGCGGGAACAAATCAGAAACAAAAGGTCTGGTTTGTTTTTGGATCCCAGTGAAGGCTGCTATAGAAACAGAGGCTGGTTCTCGAAACATATTCTGGACTGGTCTGAGGGAGGCTCAGAAAGGTAGGGGTGATCATCATTGTTTCTTAACATTTATTATTAACAAGTCACTTATATATTTTTTAATTCTCACAAGAATCCTGAAAGATGGATTTAATCCTTCCCACTTTACATGGAGGAAACTGAGGTTCTGAGAGATTGTATAACTTGCCCAAAGGAACACAACTAATCCCTTGACAAATGTTTATTGTTTCCTAGGGGCTGGTAAGTGAAAGATTTCAGATTTGAACCTATATCTAACTTCAAAGTTCGCACTTTTTCTTTTTAACAAAGGGCCAATTTTAATAATAACTAAAGTGCTATTACAAACCTGTAAGAAAAATTCCAATAATCCAAAAGAGAAATTGGCAAAGGGCGTGAACAGGCAGGTCATCAAAAAATGAAAGCACTGAATCGGCTGTAAAACCGAAAAGACATCACAATAAAAGGAATGCAGGAAACGTGCAGTGACTTATTTGTTGGGAGACAAGTAAACTAGTGCAACTAGTGCAAGTTCTACTCTAGGATTTTCTCTTTCATATGTATATATACACATATATACATATACATACGTGCACGAATAAGTTATATCTCTGAAGACATTCGCTTCAGTGCTGTTTGTAAGAGCAAAAGATTAGAAGCAACACAAAGGATCTTCTATTGGGGACATATTAAATAAGTCATAGTAAAACATAAAATGAAAAGAAATGCACAAAGCATAATACACTTAATTACTGGATGATTCCACCCTTCAGAAATGATGGGGAGCTCCAGAGATGGTCATGACATCTTACAGAGAGATATAAAGCTTTGTACCACTTATTGATCATTATTTATGTGGAAACTTTCTGCAGCCCTGGGAAGCAGACAGGCCAGGTGTTACCCCACCCTACAGACAGACAAGGAGGCAGAGCCTCTGTGAGGTGGAGTGAGTCCAATACAATGGTGAGAAATGACAGAGGCCTGGAATGCAGGTTTTGGGACTCTGCCCAGTGTGCTTCATGACACCCATTGTTTGGCCTATAGGCATCTGTGGAGGGAGTGACATCCTCCTTTGGGAAAGAAACAAGATCAAGGAATTATTGTTTAAGTTGATGTGGAGAGGGCCCCCTTGGAATAGCATGGCTTGCTCAGCTAGCAGAATGGTTTCTCCAGCCCTTGGTGAGCCTGCCCTCCCCTTCCGCCCAGGGGAACAGACAGTTCTGGGCAAAAGACCCTGGGCACACTCACCACACTTACTGGATAACCAAAATAAAGGTAAAGGCAATTCTTTTAACAGATACCCTCTAATGTGATACTTCCCCTTTGGATATTCATAGAGGCATAACCTGACATTTCTATCTTAAGACCAAATAAAGGAGAAAAGGAGAGTAAAGCTGAACCAGCCCTGGAGTGGAGGAAGCCATGCAGCTCATCCTGTGGTTACAGGCCTCAGAGCAAGAGAATCTTATCCTACTTTCTTCTGTGGTAGGGTTTCCAAACCTGGTTGCCTGTTAGACTCTTCTGGAAGAAGTGATATTTTGGAGCCAGTTCATACTAGCTCATGAAAACCAATTCTAAAATTTTCAGAAATTTTGTAAACCAATGGTTGAACCCATCACTATTAAAAATTAATTATATAAATGTATAATTAAATTATTTTAAAAGCAAAAGTAATAAATGCTCAAAACTCATTACTTCATAATTACTCTTATCTATCCTCTTGAGGTTATTTATATTTAATATATATATAGTAGAAATACTATATAATGATATGTAACTGCTCATCTCTTCCCAATTCTTGTGCTCAGTGATGTCATGTTGTCAGCTGAAAATAGATCATGGTGGGAGAATTTACACCATGGAAATTGGCAAATATGACAGTTAAGGGTTGACTTATCTTGATAATTGTCTAGGCTTAAGAAAGCGATGGGAAAAATGTAAATAATACAGATTAAATTTAGAAGTATATCTTGTCTGTAACCATTACCTTGTGAATAGCACAAAAAGTTGAGGAAATAGTCTTCTAGCATTCAAAATTATTATCTTATTTAGCAAAGACTTACTCCTGTTATTGACAATCAGGTATAACTCTGACATACTTTTACATGTTTCCCTTTCTTTTTCCTCATTAACACCAATGGAAATATCAACCAATATTCATATCTGAACTATACTTATTTATCAATTTCAACCATATATTAACTATGGATACAAGACTTCAGTAAAAATCAATGAAGGCATTCTGTGAGGATCCATTGGCTAAATGAAATTTATAATAGAGTATTATGTTTTTTAATTGTATATGTAAATTGTGTGCTACACATCCAAATTTATAATAAATTTACGTATGGAGATTCTCACGTAAGTGGATGAAATCTTGGGTTC
>NW_012150840.1:12028042-12030416 GCF_000956105.1 Propithecus coquereli
AGGAGAAAAAGAAGAGAAAACAGACACAACACAGGTGGATACCAGAAGCAGAAACATAGATCTTTTAGGGGAGATATCTGTCTAAATCCATACTTAAATCTTTCTCATGAAGAGTTTCTTTTTCTTGTGTTGGTTTTAAATTATTCTTTCTACTGTATTTCTTCCTATCAATTCCTTTCTCTGCTCTTCTTATATGGCCTTTTAGTCATGGAAAAAAAAATTAGAGTAACTGCCATGTTCTTCCCAAGTCTCCTCAGAGCCCGCAGAATGCCAAAAAGCTGGCTAATTACCCCAAGTTGAGGATCTCAGAGAGGTAGAAAACCGGAGCTAGAGGCTACAGGAAAATATAAGGGAAAGAGACTGGTTAAAGAGCCAGCCCATGCCTTGCTCTTTGAACCAAACTCAGGTGAAATCCTAAGAGAGCTACAGATAGAGGGAAGCCTGTGGGGGATAGTTGGGAGGGGCCAAAATATTCCTATTCTCTGATTTATAAAAATTCAGCTGCTCTGAAGTCCCTCACAGGGTACTACAGGGAGACTAGTAGGAAATGCAGAGCAGCCTGGGTTGTTCTACAATAATTCTCCATCTTCTATAATTTATTAGGGCTGACTTTAGTTCTATACACACTCTGGAAACTTTCAAGAGGTGAAGATTAGAGCAAGAAATTGGAAAGAGCTTAAATAAGAGAGGCTGTCACTTATTTCCCATATATCAATTCTCTTCTTCCTTATTAATACAGCCACCATTTTAATTGGGCAAATGATTACCAGAATAAAGCCCCCTCTGTAGTTTGTTGAGGCTTTGTTATGTGAGATTTCTAGGAAGTGTTCTTAAATGGAAGGGATGTCTTCCTCATCTCCTCCTCCTTCTCGCTGGCTAGACTATAGACACAAAAACTAGAATGTTGGCAATGACTTTGGACCATTGAGGATGGGGAGGAGCAGATGGAAGGAGCCAGAGTTACGGTTCCAGGTAAGATGGAGTAGACACACTGTACTGTGTTTCTCTTACTGAATATAGCTATAAACTCCCAAATCAGTTATGACTTTCCCCCCTTTTATCCTCTGTTTCCTCCAGCCTGGACTACTCAAGGCAGCCCAAACCAGAAAGTTGGCACCCAGGTATGAACACAGCTCCAGAAGAAGCCCTTTAGGTCTGGCTTGAGGAGTGGGAATGGGGGTTCCTAACATATTGAGAAATCTCCCATTTCTCTTTGTTTTCTTTATTCCCTTGCACCCCAGCCCCAAAACAATTCTGCAATGGTAACAGCAGTAATAGTGGCAGCAGAGGGACCTACTGGGACCTAAAACTCTGATGAGGGGAACTTTTTCTCTAATTAGGGGGGCTGTGGTCCCAAAAGTGTAAGGTAAATCTCTATTTTGCTTTTTTTCACCATCTTTCCACCTCTTGGTTCCTGTCATAGGCTCAGTTGTGGAAAATATGCAGCAGAATGAAACAAAAAGCCCCAGCTTTCTGGCCAGAGGACCATAAAGGGAGGCCCAGGAAAGCATAAAGTACCAGAGATATCACAGAGAGGGAGGAGCTTGGGAAAGACACCCTGCAAATCCCCTGGGTTCAGCCTCAAGGTGTGCATATACAGATCTGACCCTAAACAGCATACCCTAGACTTGAGAAGTGAACAGGATAGGCTACTACCCAAGTGTCAGGCTGACCACTGGGCAGCACACATGCCAGACAGATGTGAATAACACAGGGAAGTCTTTGAACACAGAACTGACACTGGAATTACATCCCACAGAAGATCAGTAAGAACTTGAGGCCTGAACCCATGATCTATTATCTGGCAAAACAAAAGTATCAGTGCTTTCCATGGGATTTAAACAAGACTTTGAGTCTGATAACAATATCCAAATGTCCAGAATACAATCCAAACTTATTTGGCATATTAACTCAATTTGTATGGAAAAAGGCAATTAACAGACACCAATTCTAAGGTGGCACAGATGTTGTTGGAATTATCGGACAAGGACTTTAAAGTAGCTATAGCAAAACTGTTCCAAGAAGTAAGAGTGAACATTCTTTTAATGAATGGAAAGATAGAAAGTCTCAGAAAAGAAATAAAAGAATCTTTAAAAAATGGAAATTTTAGAACTCAAAAATACAACAAAAATCTCACCAGATGGATTCAACAGCAAAATGGAGATGCCAAAGGTAAGAATCAATGAACTATCAGATATATCAATAGATGTTATTCATTATAAACTATAGAGAGGAAAAGATTGAGAAAAAATTAACAGAGCCTCAAGAACCTTGGGACAATATGAAAAGATCTAACAGAGTCCTATGTCAAAAGGTCAGCAGAGTCCTACAACATAAAAAGTGTGATGCAGAAAAAATATTTGAAGAAATAATA
>NW_012150840.1:12031246-12033212 GCF_000956105.1 Propithecus coquereli
TTGCATAAGATTGTTTTTTAATTTGCATTTAAATTTGGTAGAACTAACTAGGAAGCCATCTGGGGCTCAAATTTCCTTTGTGAGGCTTTAAAATTGCATTAAATTTCCTTAATTCATATTTTCTATTTCTTCTTGAGTCAGTTTTGGTAAGTCATATTTTTCTAAATCTTTACTCATCTCAACCAAATTTTCAAATGTATTGGCACAAAGTTGTTTATAATATCCTCATTATCTTAAAATTTTTTTTTATTTCTCCATTTTTGAAGGGCTCATCTTTTTAATGGTTACATCATCTAGAGTTATGTTTCCCTTTTTATTCCTAATATTATTTATTTTGCCTTTTCTTTCTTTTTTTAGGAGTCTTTGTAGAGACTTTTCAATTTTATGAGTCTTTAAGAAATCAGCTTCTGGTTTGGATTCTGTTTGCAATTTCATCAATTTTTTGTTTTATCTTTATTATTTTCTTCCATCTATTGCCTTTGAAATTATTTTGCTAATCTTTTTCTAAATCTTTATCTAATTTTCCAACTACAGTACATTAATTTCCAGCCTTTCATATTTTCATATATTTATGTATGGAAGCATGTAAGGCTATACATATCCCTGTAAATTCTGTTTTATCTTATCCTTTAAGTTTTCCTATCTAGTGTTTTCGTGATTACTCAGCTTTAAATAGTTCTAATTTCCCTTTTTCCCCCCAGACAGGGTCTTGCTGTTACCCAGGCTGGGGTGCAGTCGCATGATCATATAGCTCACTGCAACCTCAAACTCCTGGGCTCAAGTGATCCTCCTGCCTCAGCCTCCCTGGTAGCTGGGACTATAGGTATGTGCCACCATGCTGGCTAATTTTTCTGAAGAGGTGGGGGTCTCCCTACATTGCTCAGGCTGGTCTCCAACTCCTGGCCTCAAACAATCTTCCTACCTCTGCCTCCCAAAGTACTGGGATTAGAGGTGTGAGCCACCACACCTGGCCTAATTTCCTTTTTGATGAGAAACAGTATAGCATTTTGATTATGACTGTAGAATCTGGGGCTTTACTGATTGAATCCAGCATTGTCAGCTGTGTGAGCTTAGCTAGTAACTCAACTCCTTGGGGCATTAATTCCTTTGGTTGTAGAAATGGGGAAAATAATGATTCCTACTTCAGGGGGATTATTGTGAAGATTAAATAGAGCCTGGCACACAGTAAGTGAAACATAACTGTAAGTTGTTATGTATTAGCTTCTTCTCTGATTCATTTGTTATCTAAAAGTGGTTCCTTAATTTCTAAACATAATTTTTTCTAGTTATCCTTTATAGGTTATTTCTAGTTTTATTGCATTGTGATCAGAAAACATTTTTTGTATGATTCCAATTACTGTATGACCCAATAAATGGTTAATGTTGAAAATGTTCCACATGTGTTTGAAAAGAAAACGTATTCTACAATGTTGAGTGCAACGTTCTACTTAATTGTATAAGTCGGTATCCTCTCAAGGAAACAGAAACCATTCTAGGTATTTCAAACATTCAGAATTTAATACAGGAATTTAATACACTTATTAGAATGGCTAAAGTTTAAAAGTGTGATCATATTGAGCATTGGCAGGGATGCAGAGAAACTGGAACTCTCATGCCCTGCTGGTGGGAATGTAAACTGGTACGATCACTTTGAAAAATAGTTTGTAAGTTTCTAAAAAGTTGTTATGACCTAAAAGTGTATGTCCACACAGAGATTTATACATGAATGTTCATAGCAGCTTTTTTTGTAATAGCCAAAAATGGGAATGTAGTAAAATATATGTAACATAAACTGTTATCATTTTAATCATTTTTAATTGTACAGTTCAGTAGCATTAAGTACATTCCGTAGCATCATTGCTATAGATGTTTTATAGATGTCCTCTATAAGTCTGAGGAAGTTTCCATTTTTCCTGATCAGCTGAGATTTGTTATAATGAATGTATGTTGAATTTTGTCAAATATT
>NW_012150840.1:12034452-12076169 GCF_000956105.1 Propithecus coquereli
AATGTGTCTATTTTTCCTTTTAGTTCTGTTAAATTTTCTTTGTGCATTTTGAAACTCTATTATGATATACATAATAATTTGGGATTATTACATCTTTCTGATATAAAAAAAAACTTACCCTTTTATGTTTATGAAATGTCTCTTTATCTCTGGTGATACTCCTTGTGATTTTTTTTCCTCTGTTTAGTACCAAAGTTCAGGACAGTTAATTTTTCTTATAGTCTTCTGATGGTGAGGGGGTGGGGTGGTTCACTCTGATACTAACGATGTATTATTTGGTGTTCTGGTTTTATAAATGGTAGTTGCAATTTTTTTTTTTTTTTGAAATGGAGATAGCTGAAAGAGGAAGAGGAATTGGAAAGATGAATCATAACTCAGCTGTAGACATGTTATGTTTAAGATTCTTAAAAGCTATATAAGAAAAGTGGAGATAATTTTTTGAGCCTTTTCTATATGACAAGCACAATTTCAAATATTTTACATGTACATAGATTTAATGTTTGTAACAGCCCTATGAGGTAAGTATGAGAAGGGTATTTTTGTTGTCTTTTATAAATGAGAAACTGAGGCTCAGAGAGGGTCAATTACTTGCAGAGGTAATAGAGGAGAGAGGCAGAGTGTGAGCCCAGGAAGTAAGCTCAGGAGCCCAACTCCAGACCACTACGGCTACATGGTGACATGGTGACTTCAAGTAAACTGTTAGACTATGAATCTGAAATGCACATTTGATCATGAAACTTTACTGCCCAAATCTTTGTAATATCTTGATATGGTTCTTAGGTTAAAGACCAAAATTCTTTGCCTGTCTTATAAAACCCTACAAGACCCAGCTCCTGCTCACCTTCCAAGCTTCATTTTGAATTACTTTCTCTCTTGGTCTACTTCATTCATACTGTTGATGTCTAAGATTTTCGAATATAATATGGGTTCTCCTCCAAGAACATGACACATACTATACTTGAAACTCAGCTTGAAACTCTCTTCCCCTTTCTCTTTGTGTCATCATCTTTCAAGTCGCAAATATTACCTCCTCCAGGAAGCCTCCTCTGGTGCTCCCACCTAGGTTAGGTGCCCCAGCCCTACGTGGCCATGGCAATCGCCAACACTTACCATATTGGAACTGCTGTTGGAGGTGTGTCTTCCCTTCTAGCTTTAAACTTATTTAGGCCAGGGACAGTGACCGTCTTATTCACAGTTGTTTCCCTATTGCCTACCAAAGGGCTTGCCACAAAATAGCCCTATGAAAAATTATGTTTAAGCCGTTTGCTTAAGTCCCAGAAGTAAAACTGGCATCTCAGAGGCATATTCCTCTCTCTAGGTTCACGGCCTCTGAGAATTTTGGGTGTCTTAGAAACACTTCAGACACTTTAAAGAACTCATATCCAGGACTTAGTTCACTATCTGAAAATTAGGTTAGCATTCTCGTGGGAGCAACCCTCAGGAGATGAGATTTCTAGAACTTTTTGCTTTATAAAAGCTAGAGAAGCATTTCTTCTGGTATTTTGACCTCATAGATTACAGTCCCATCTGGAACCTAAAAATGCAAAGTCATGTATATTTATGAAGGGAAAAAGTGGCCAAAGCTGTTAAATTATCCTTTTTTACAGATTCCAGATAAATTTGTTCTCCCCAACGGGAAGATGGCACATGGACTATTGTTACTTAAACGAAGATTGATTTAAAGTATGAAATGGATGCAGGCAAATTCCCTACATTCCATAGAATTTCCTTGATGCTGCCTAAAAATCCACCCATAACATTTGTTTGTTTTGAATAAAAGTGATTGTGTCTTTCAAAATGAAAATCTCACCAGGGGTTGCAGGGTCAGTGCTAAAGGAGATAAAATAATGAGCTGCTTTTAGTGTTCATTTGTGTGTGTGTTTTAAATTTTTGCGTGAATTAGCAAGATCAGCTCCTTTCCAAAGTGACAGATAAGAATAGGTTCCAAGAAGAGGAGTAAGAGAGAGAAAAGATTAAAGAAGCCACTGCCAGGATGATCCTTTTTGGGAATAGGATGGCAGACCCTGACTACCAGGAAACAGAAAATGCCACAGAATGCCAGGAAAAGAGGAAGATGGGTCCTACCTACATGGGCAGGAAGGGTAGACTCACAAAGAAATTGCATCCTGTTCACGGTGCTTCTAGGGACAAGTTTATTTTGTTCATTCAGCTCTGCTCAATGACCTGTGCCTCTATCCTACCTAATTCTACCCTATTAATTTGAAATAAGGGAGTCTTTTTTTTTTTAAAGACAGGTTTGTTAAAGTAGAATTGATATATAATTAACTGCACATATTTAAAGTGTACAATTAAATAAGTTACACACCTGTGAGATTATCGCCATAGTCAAGATAATGAATGTATCGACCACCCCCGAAAGTTTCTTTGGCCTTTTTGTCCTGTTCCTTCCCACTAGGCAACTACTAATCTGCTTTCTGTCACTATGGCTTAGTTGGCATTTTCTTGAATTTTATATGGATGGAATCGTAGTATATGTATTCCTTCTACTTGTATAATTATTTTCAGATTCATCCATGTTACATGTACTAATAGTTCATTACTTTTTTTATTGCTTAGTATTCCCTTGTATGGATATGCCATAATTTGTTCAGTCATTCACCTGTTAATTTACATTTGAATTTTTTCCCATTTTTGGCTATTACAAATAAAGCTGCTATGAACATTCATGTATAAATTTCTGTGTGGACATACACTTTTAGGTCATAACAACTTTTTAAGAAACTGACAAACTATTTTTCAAAGTGATCGTACCAGTTTACATTCCCACCAGCAGTCCATGACAGTTCCAGTTTCTCTGGGTCCTTACCAATGCTCAGTATCATCACACTTTTAAACTTTAGCCATTCTAATAAGTGTATAGTGGTACCTCCTTACAGTTTTAACTTGTATTTCCCTAATGACTGAAAATGATGAGAATCTTTTCATGTGCTTATTTTCCTTCTGTGTTATTTTCCTTTTGTGAAGTGTTTATTCAAATCCTTTGCCCATTTAAAAAAATTTTTTGAGTTTTGAGAGTTCTTAATTTATCCTGGATATAAGTCCTTTATTAAATATGTGCTTTACCAATTTTTTTTTTCAATCTTCAGTGTCGTTTTGTTCTCATAACAATGTCTTTCAAAGAGCAGAAGTTTTTAACTTTGATGAAGTGCAATTTATCAATTTTTTCTTTTACGGACTGCTTTTGGTATCACGGCTAAGAAATTTTTGTCTAACTCCAGTTCATGAAGATTTTCTCCTATGTTTTCTCCTAAAAATTTTATAGTTTGGGGTTTTGTATGTAGGTCTATGATCCATTTGGGGAGTTAATTTTTATACATGATGTGAGGATTGGATCTACATTCAGTATTTGGCTTATGGAGATCCAATTGTTCCAGCACCATTTTTTGAAAAGACTATCTTTTCTCCACTGAATGGGCCTATTTATGGACTCTCTATTCTATGCCGTTAATCTATACATTTATCCTTATGCCAATACCATATTGCCTGGATTACTGTAGCTTTATAATAAGTCTTAGATTCAGATAGTATAAGCATTCCTACTGTGTCTTGTTCAAAGTTGTTTTGGCTATTTTAGGTCCTTTGCATTTCCATATGAAGTTTAAAATCAGCTTGTGAATTTCTACCAAAAAAAAAAAAAAAAAAAGCCTGCTGGGATTTGGATAGGATTTGCATTAAATCTATAGAACAATTTGAAAGACCTTAAAAAGTTTTAGTCTTTCAACCTATGTACAAGACAAATATCCATTAATTTAGGTCTTATTTAATTTTCCCCAGCTATTTTGTAAATTTCAATGTACATTGTTAAAACATTTTTTGTGAGATTTATTGCTAGATATTTCTAGATGTTTGACATTATAAATGATAATGTTTGAAAATGTAAATTTTTGGTTGTTCATTGCTAATAAATAGGAATTTACTGATTTTAAAAATTGATCTTATATACTGCAAACTTGTTAAATTCATTTATTAATACTAGCAGCTTTTTTTTATAGATTCCAGTAGATTTCCTATGTAGACAATCATACCAAAGGTTGTTTACAAATAAAGACAATTTTGTTGCTTTCTTTCCAATCTGGATGCCTTTTATTTCTTAATCTTCCCTTATTGCACTGACTAGAACCTCCAATATAATGATTAATAGAAGTGGTAGAGCAGACATCCTTATCTTGTTCCAGATCTTAGGAGAAAACATTCAGTTTTTTTACCATTAAGTATGAGGTTGGGAGTAGGTTTTTCCAGGTGACCTTTATCTAGTTGAGAAAGTTCCTTTCTATTCCCAGTTTGCTGAGGGTTTTTATTAGAAGTAGATGTTGGATTTTGTCAATGCTTTTCCTGCATCTATTAAAATGATCATATGGTTTTTCTTTTTTGGCGAACTTTTTGTTAATAGGATGAATTACACTGAATGATTTTCCAGTGTTTAACTAACCTTGCATTTCTAGGATAAATCCCACTTGGTCATGATGTACTATACTTTTTATATATTGTTGGATTTGGTTTGTTAAAATTTTGTTTAGAATGTTTGTATGTATGCTCATTAGGTATATTGGTCTGAAGTTTTCTTTCATTACAATCTGTCTGGTTTTAGTACCAGGATAATGCCAGCCTCAGAATGAATCAAGATGTATTCCTTTCTCTTCAATTTTATGGGAGCCTTTGTGTAGAACTGATATTATTTCTTCCTTAAGTATATAGTAGAACTTATCCATGAAGCTATATTGGCCTAGAGTTTTCTTTGTGGGAAGATTTTTAACTACAAAGTCAAATTCTCTACTAGATACACAGCTATTCAGTTTATCTATTTCTTCCTGAGTGAGATTTTGTATTGGTCTATTTAATGTAAATTGTCAAAATTATGGTCATACAGTTGTTTATAATATCTAATTATTTGCTTAATATCTGTAGAATGTGTAATGAAGTAGCCACTCACATTCTTGATGTTGATAATTTTTGCTTTCTTTTTTTTTCCTCATCAGTCTGGCTAGAGTTTCATCACTTTTATTGAACTTCTCATAGAACTAGCTTTTAGTTTTACTGATTTCCTCTACTGTATTTCTGTTTCTATTTCACTGATTTTTTCTTTAATCTTTATTATTTCATTTCTTCTGCTTATTTTGGGTTTAATTTGTTCTTTTTCTAGTTTCTTAAGGCGAAAATTGAGGTCACTGGTATGATACCTTTATTCTTTTCTAATTTAAGCATTCAAAGCTATAAATTTCCCTCTACGTAATACTTTTGCAGCATTCCCCAAATTTTGATATGTTGTATTTTCATTTTTGTTCAGTTCAGAATACTTTCTAATTTCCCATTTGACTTAATCTCTGACTCATGGATTATTTAGAAATGTGTTATTTAAGTTTCAAATAATAGGAGATTTTTCACAGATCTTGCTAACTTAATTCTACTGTGGTCAGAGATCATACTTTGTATGATTTGAATCCTTTTCAATTTATTGACACTTGTTTTATGGCCCAGAATATGGTCTACCATGGTAACTTTTCCTTGTGCACTTGAAAAAAATGTAGATGCTGCTAGTGTTTGGTGGAGTGTCAATTAGGTCGACTTGGTATTTGTGGTGTTCAGGTCTTTTCTATTTTTACTGGTTTTATCTCTATTTGTTCTATTAGTTATTGAGCAGAGGTATTAAAAATCTCTAATTATAGTTATAGATTTAGCTGTCTTTGAAGTTCTGTCAGTTTTCATTTCATGTATTTTGAAACTCTGTTATTCGATACATAAACCTTTATTATTCTTATGTCCTTTGATGAATTGATTGCTTCATCATTATGAATTGACCTCCTTTACATTGGTAATATACTTTGCTCTGAATATTATTGATATTAATCTAGTCACTCCAGCTTTCTTTTGATTAGTATAAACATAGTATATCTTTTCCCATTCTTGTGCTTTTACCTATTTGTGTCTTTAATATAAATGTGTGTTTCTTGTAGGTAGCATATAGTTGTGTCTCACTTTTTTCATCAACCTAATAATCTCTGCCTTTTGACTTTAAATTACATGTTTATTAGGACACTTAAGGTTATCTCACGGCTCATTTTAAAAATTTAGTTTTTTCTGTTTCATTTGGTAGTTTCTACTATTATGTCTTCAAGTTCACTAATCTTTTCTTCTAAAATGTCTAATATGCCATTAATTCCATCCAATTTTTTTTGTACACAAGTTTAATTTGGGTCATTCTTATTTCTTCCATGTGTTTACCTAGATTTTGAACACATAAAATATAGTTATAATAATATTTTAAATTCTCTTGTTGGATAACTATGACATCTGTGTCAGTTCTGGGTATTTATTCTCATTATGGGTCATATTTTCCTGCTTCTTTGGATGCCTGGTAATTTTTGAATGGATGGCAGATATTGTGAATTTTACATTGTTAGGTGTAGGATATTTGTGTCTTTTTAAAAATATTCTTGAGCTTAGTTTTGTGATATAATTAATTTGTTTGGAAATAGTTTGATCCTTTCAGGTTTTGATTTTAGGATCTTCAGGTGGGAGGGTCATAAGACCCTTCTGAGCTGTCTATCCAATGTCCTGTCAATTCTGAGGTTTCCACTTTTCCATGTAATTCCTTAGAGTGATTCTTTTCCTGTACAGGAGTAGTTTCATCACATGAATGTGATGATCACATTGCTGAATTCTCAAGGCAGATTCTCTGCTGATCTCTAGGGTTCTCTGTGTATGCAGCTTTTTACTTTCTGGTACTCTGTTTTTCCAGTTCCAACTGCCTTGGTCTCCACCAGACTCTCAGCTCAGTCTCTTCAGATCAGGAACTGTTGAGATCTGCTTAGATTCCCCATCTCTGCATAATGGCTTGGAAACTCAAAACAGTAAGCTGGGGCAGTTGCAGGGCTCACAGCCTCTTGGAGATCACTATGCTCCATTTTCTGATGTACAGTGCCTGGAATATCATTATCTCATATATTTTGTCTATTTTTTGTTATTGTTTTAGGCTGGAGAGTTAAGCTAGACCCTGTTACTCTATCTGGCCTGAAAGAGATGTCCAAGGAATTCTTTTTTAAACTATAAAATTAGGTAATCATACTTAATTCCTCTCTGAATCCCTAGAGAACAGACTGATTGCAGTCAAATTTCATCATGAGGTGGCTCCTACACAAGATTACCTGAAGCCCTCAATGCCTTCCTTGTCAAATCTCAAGATTCTCATTGAGATTACCATTCAGAGCCACAAAACAGAGTTCTCCACAAGGGCAGGGAAATGCTCTGTTTAAAAAGGAGGTTTTGAGACTAGATGTCAGTGTTATTTTCCAGATTAAAAATAGGAGTAATTCTTTTTTCCATTGAAATCCCTTCCATGATAATAGATAATATGACCGAAGAGTTTCTTAAATGTGTATCTCAGTTTCTTTTTTCCATAAGATCCAAATGCTCTTAACAGGTATAGTAATCACTATGCAAACCAGGATCACAATCAAAGGGTTTTCTTTTCCAAACCCATTTCTCACCACTGCTTCTGGGCCTGCACAGTGGCTCTGGCAGGCTATTATCTGTCTCGTATGTGTTTTTCTTTTTTCCACCATTCTCTGTGTTTGTCTCTCTCATTCTTTATCCCTTTCAGTTTCTCTTTCTTTCTACATTGGAACACAAGATATGTGCATTTTACTCCTAGAATTATTACTATGTCCATGAAATACTGGCTTAGTCACTTTACCCCTTGACTTTCAATAGAATAATAAGGGTTAAACTAGTTGCCACCTCACTCCTTGTCTGCCAGGAATCCTGGTGCTTGGAAATGAAGTTTGTAGGTGAAATTTTCTCAAGATCAAACAGATTTCATCTGTTTAATTCTTCCCTGTAGGCTCTCTTTTATTAAATGCCTACCGTGGCTTAGGGCTATGTAAAGCACTGTATCGGGAGACCTTATGGGGTGTGCTGGGTGAAGAAAGAGCTTCCAGGGAAAAGGAGCCTCCAGGAGTCTATAACCTTATAATGCTATTCTCTTAGCTATAGATCCTGCTTTGGGTTCTTAGAAGAGTGACTGGGACCCCTATAATTGGATAGTGTTTACTACAAAGAAGGTGCTTTTGTGTATATGTTTGACTAACCTGGCATCTTTGGATTTAAATACTAAGAATATTTTGAATTTTTAAACCAATCTCATTGGTAGCTGTTTTTACAGAGACAGCAACTTCTAAAATGTAGTGGAGTCAGATTATATGGGTTTGTTAGTCCTTTAAACATGAGAAGGAAAGGAATTGCTAAGCCTCTGATTCTTGATCTGAAACATGAGAACACTCTGTCCCCTGCATGAGATTAGCATGGAGATTAAATGAGATGCTGCATGTAAAGCATTTAGTACAGTTCCTGGCATGTAGTAAGTACTCAATTATTGTCAGCTACTGTCCTTATTCATCATTTAGTAACCCACTTATTCAGTACCAACTATCTACAAGATACTCGATGGGGTTCTGAGATCGTCTAGTGAAAAAGCTATCATCCCTGCACTACAATCTAGAGCAAAGGTTGGCAAACTTTTTCCACAAAGGGCCAGATAATTTAGGCTTTGTGGCCCACAAAAGGCCATATAGTCTTTCTTACAACTACTCAATTTTGGTGTTATAGTTCAAAAACAGTAATATATAAGATATAAACAAATGGGAGTGGCCATGTTCTAATCGTTTGCCAACTCTGGCTCTAGAGGAAAGATGGATATTCAAAGAGGCCATGACCGTACAGTGTGATAAGTGTTATGATAGAGGAAGTGGGGAGTGATCTAGCCTGACACTACTCAATGTGCTGTCCTCAGACCAGCAGCATTGGCATCACCGTGGAGCTTATTAGAAAGGCAGAACCTCAAAGCCCACCCTGGAACTGGGGAATCAAAGTCTGCATTTAACAAGAGAAGCACAGAGGGCCACTTTGTAGAAAGAACGATATCCTATCTGTAGGATGAAGGACAAGTAGATTTCGAGGTGATGTATGCATGGTGGTGGGGGACATCTTTCAGGCGGAAAGAACAGTAAATGCAGAGGCCTGGAGGTGAGAAACAGCTCATTTGAGGAACTCAAGAAGTTGGAGACCTTGTTGGCATTTAGATGTTAACGCTACTGTAGGTTAGAAGAGATTTAAGCAACATAACAGTCAAATCAGTGACTTGATTTTGTTTAGAGCCTGTTTTGAAGAAACTAATTTATAAAAAGACATTTTTGAGACAATTAAAAATTTGAATATAGAGTGGGTGTTAATACTACTGATTGTAATAAAGGTTTTATATTTTAAAATGTTTGTATTTATTAGACATACACATGGAAGGACTTATGGGTAAAATGGACCAACAACAGGAATTTGCTTAAAGAAATATCCATAAAAAAGGAAGATTGACAAAAGGGAATACATAAAGCAAGGGGAACAAAAACGTGAATAATTTTTGAATCAGGGATGGGTATATAGGGTTCATTAAACTATTCTCGCTTTGTGTACTTTGGAAAACTTTCATAATAAAAAAGTTAAAGAGGAATTTTGGACTGCATCAAATCTCTTATCTTTGCTTTTATGTGACATTCAGCTCATGATTAAACTATCCCAAGAGCTGTGCACAAAGCAATATTTTTCTTCTTTGAAGACAATTCAGAAATCCTTGACAGAAGGTCACTTTGAGCCCAGCGGATCTACGTGCATTTCCTTTTGCTGGAAAGAGTGGAACAACAATGGCTTAGTGAAAGTTTTATACCATTTCTTTATGTAGATGTGTCTGAGCCTCTTCTCAGAGGCAGCCCAGACCCTGACCCAGCGGGCCCTTTGGAAGGAAGGCACAGCCAGGCCTGCAGGTTGGTGGACAGCATTCTGCACTGGACACAGGAAGAATGTGCACCGGGTTAGAACGAAGTGTATACAGTAGTGGCCTTTTATGGTAAGGGCAATGGGTCTTCAGTCAGGAACATTTACTGCATCTCTGAGAGAATCAGTAATAAGGAAATGAGGACAATGAAAAGTGGGTAGCTTTGGACCCACCGTTTATCAGCTCTGTGACCTTAAGAAAGCTACTAGGTCTCTTGAGGTCCCATTTCATCATCTGGAAAATTATTTAACCTACTCAGTTGGGTTGCTGTGGAGATTTAATGAGATAATGTGTATAGTCTTGGTCTCATTGCAAACTATAAGAAATGATGACTAAATATTAGTTGCATATTTTTTCAAGTTGGACTTTGTGGTATTCTCCCCTATTTCTTTGTTAAGCTTATCTTTCCTCTGTGCTTCACATCTGTTAGTGCTGAATTAGAGTTGCCAAGTGGTGGCCCCAAAATTTTACTGCTCCCTCAGCACCCTTTCTTCATCTCTAATGCTAAAAGTGGCCCTTTAACATTTGCTTTTTTAGCTGGCTCTTCTTTCTTCATGCCTGGAAGGTTGATGTGATTTCTAGAGGTGCAGCAGCCATATTGCCACCATAAGGATTAGCCTACAACCTAAGGGTGTCAGAGCAAAAAGACAGAGGGAGCCTGAGTTCTTAATGGCAGTGTGGGACAGTACTAGGGCTTGACTACCCACCACATCTCACCTTTAAAGAACATACATTTTAGAATTTAAAACTCCAATTGTCTCTAAAATAAGAAAGAAAATAGGTGTAGGTGAGGAAGTATGGTAGAATATTGATAAATGATGAATCTAGGGAATGGACACATGGGTTCACTATACTTTTCTATGCATCTGTAAAAATTTTCATATCAAAAAGTTAAAAGAAAATTAAACTTCAACAAATTTCCTATCCCAATTATTAGGTGAAGATCCAGCTCCTAATTAAGCTCTTCCAAACGCAGAGCACAATGGTTTCCTGTAGGCAGTTTTCACTGGCCGAGTCCATATTCCCCAGGCCCGCTCCATACTCCTGCTGTGCTGCTGCCCCCTGCTGACCCTGTCGTTTTATGAGCTGGAGGTTAAGCTTTCACCATGTCACAGGGTCCTTTTAGGTGATGTTTAATAAATGAGTGTCCCTTCTATTCAAAAATTCTTAGTGACTGCTTTTTAAAAGCTCCATGGGCTTGTGGGGACATACAAGAGACATAACAGCCCCTGCCTTTGAGGTTCATTTTGTAGGGATATGGGTTCATAAAATTCACTCCCCCCAGATGATCCTTACTCCCTCTTTTATTCCCATTCCTCTGATTTTTTCACTTCCTTGCTGCCGGACATATTCTGAGATATATTTCTGAAATACCATCCTTTCTGGTTTTCCTTAGTCTTAGCTTTCATGGGTGTGATGCTGGCGAAATATTTGAAAACAGAATGATTAATTGAGATGGACCAGGGAGAGAGAAAGGGCTGGGTGTAGGTTGCTCTGTTTGCAAGATGTGCCCACGCCTGCTAACCCCAGGGAACTAGTGAACACAACATATTTGACCGATTTGCTGGTTTCTGGAATAGTCAGCAGTAGTATAACTGGGTGGAGAAACAATACTAACCCTTCTGTCCAGCAGAAGCCTATTGTGTTGGCACTTTGCCAAGGAGATTGTGGAATGACTTCTGTAATCCCAGATTACAAGAGAAATTGTACCACTAAGGCTACTTAGCAAGAGACTAAAGAAATTACGATATCTTTCAAGTTGAAAAAAAAAAAAACAGATCCACATCGTCCTTTCTTAACATTAGGTTATATGGAGACTGCCTTGTAGGAAGGAACATTTTTTTTGTACGCTATTCCTGGGTATTCTTCTGGGTAACTAAAGCCAGGGCTTTGCAAACAGGTTATTTGCATCTTCCATGTCCCTTCAGGAGCAGATCAAATGGTACTTGTAGAGATTATATAATTCACCATCCTCATTTTCCAGACATGAAAACTAAAGACCACGTGAGATGAGGTGATTTTCCAGATGTGTCATTGCTAAGTTAGTGGTAGGGCAGGCACTGGAGCTCAGCTGTCCTTCTGAGTGTACTTGGAACATCTACCAAGATAGACTATCTCCTGGGTCCTAAAAGAAACCTTAGCAAATGTAAAAGAATTGAAATTATTCATGTATATTCTCTAATCATAATGGAATTAAACTAGAACTCAATGACAGAAAGATAACAGGAAGGTCCTCAACTACTTGAAAAATTAAACATCACACTTCTAAATAATCCATGCATCAAAGAGTAAGTCTCAAAGAAAATTAGAAAATATTTTGAACTGAATGAGAATGAAAATATAGCATATTAAGATTTGCAGAATGCTACTAAAATAGTGCTTGGAGAGAAACGTGTAGCATTAAATACTTATATTAGAAAAGAAGAAATATTTCAAATCAATAATCTCAACTTCCACCGTAAGAAACTAGAAAAAGAAGAGCGAAATAAATCCAAAGCAATCATAAGGAAGGAAATAAAGATAACAACAGAAATCAAGGCAATTGAAAACAGAAAAAAGTAGAGAAAAATCAATAAAAACAGAAGCTGCTTCTTGGAAAAGATCACAAATAGAAGAAAAAGAAAGAAAAGAGTAACCATCTCGTCCTGGTTTGCCAGGGGCTACTTTCCAGTGTTAGCACTCAGAGTACCACATCCCAGGAAATCTCTCAGTTCTGATCAAACTAGGACAGTTGGTCCTACAACGAATTACTCAGGGATAAAAAAGGGGATTTCACTACAGTCCCTGCAGATGTTAAAAGGATAAGAAGGAAATACTATAAACAATTCTACACACATAAATTCAACAACTTAGATGAAATGGACCAATTCCTCAAAAAACCACAAATTACCAAAACTCATCCAAGATGAATTAGATAACCTAAATAGCCCTATAAGCACTAAAGAAAGTTAATTCATAGTTAACAACTTCCTGAAAAAGAAATCTTTAGGCCCAGATGCTTTCACTGGCAAACTCTACCAACCATTTTAAGAAGAAATAGCACCAATTCTACACAATCTCTTCCAGAAAACAGACTAGGAAAAAACACTTCCCAATTCATTGCATGATTACTGAATTATTCTAATATCAAAACCAGAAAATATATTACAAGGAAAAAAAACCCCATATACCAATATTTCTCATGAACATAGGTGAAAAAATTTCAACAAGATATTAGCAAATTAAATCTAGCACTCGTTCTCTCTCTCTCTCTCTAAAACATCATGACCAAACGGGTTTTATCCTGGGAATGTAAGAAGGACGGTTCAATTTTCAAATAATGATCAATGTAATCCACCAAATTTAACCATCAAAAGAAGAAAAACCACATGACCAAACCAATTGATAAAGAAAAAGCTTTTGATCACAATAAAAATGTTCTGTTAACTAGGAATAAAAGGTAATGGTCTCAACCTGATAAAAAGCATCTACTAAAAATGTACAGCTAGTATTGTATTTAATGGCAAAAGAATGAATATTTTTCTCTAAGATCAGTAACAAGAATGGGATGTCCATTCTCCTCACTACTATTTAACATCACACTGAAAGTTCTAGCTACTACAATAAGGCAAAAAAAAAAAAAAAAAAAAAAAAAAAAGGCATGCATGTTGGGAAGGAAGAAATAAAACTCTTTCTTTTCACAGAGGACATGATTTTAAAAATTCCAAAGAATCTACCAGAAAACAAAAACAAAAAATACTTCCTAAAATTAATAATTGTGCTCAGTGATCCAATAGTATGCAAGGTCAATTCACAATATCAGTCATATCTTTATATACTAGCAATGCACAAAATTGGAACCCCAAATTTAATATAGTTTACAATAGCTTAAAAAGAAAGAAAAAGAGAAAGAAAGCTGAGGTATAAATCTAACAAAACATATGGAGGTTCTGTATGCTGGAAACTACAAAATTCATATGAAAAAAATCAATGAAAACCTAAAAAAATGCAGAAACATACTGTGTCCACAGATTGGAAGTTTCAACATAGTAAATATGTCAATTCTCTTCAAATTGATTTACCTATTTAATATAATTTCAATAAATATCCCAGAAGACGTTTGTAGATGTGAACAAGCTTATTCTAAAACTTACATGGAATGGCAAAAGAATTAGAATAGCCAAAACAAGTTTTCAAAAAAAAAGTTTAAGAAATCATACTATACACTTTTAAGATTTATTATAAAGTTACAGAAATCAAGACAATGTGGTATTCATGAAGAGATAAGCAATAGATCAATGGACAAACAGACCTATAAAAATATAAGCAATTGATTTTAGACATAGGTAAAAGGCAATTCAAAGGAAGGATTATCCTCTCAACAAATAGTATTGGAACAATTGGACATCCATACGCAAAAAAATGAAACTCAACCTAAACTTTGAACCTATACAAAATTTAACTCAAATGGATCAGAGATCTAAATATAAAACATAATTCTATAAAACCTTAACATGAAAACATAGGAGAAAACTTTTATGACCTGGGATTAGCCAAAGAACTCTTAAATATGACACCAAAACATGATCCACAATAGAAAATATTGGTAAATTAGACTTTGTCAAAATTAAAAACTTTTGCTCTGATAAAGATATTGTTAAGAGAAAGAAAGTACATACTACATGCCGAGAGAAAATATCTGTAAATCACATATCAAAGATCTTATATGCAGAGTATATAAAGAGTTCTCAATAATTAACGGGAACAAAACAATGCAAATAGAAAATGGGCAAATGACCTGAATAGACATTTTGCCAAATAGGTACATGCAAAAATGCTCATCATCATCAGCCAATAGGAAAATGCAAATTAAAACCAAGACGTGATACCCCTGCACACATTAGAATAACTAAAATAAAAAACACTGACCATACCAAGTATTGACAAAGATGTGGAGCCACTGTAGCTTTCATATATTGCTGGTGGGGATGCAAAATAGTACCACCACTCTAGAACGTGACTTGGCAGTTTCTTATAAAATTAAAAATACATTTACTATATAATCTAGCAATCCCATTCCTAGGTATTTATCCTAAAGAAATGAAAACTTTTGTTCACAAAAGCTCTATTCAAAATCTCCCCAAAGTGAAAACAACCCAAATGCCCATCAAAAGATGAGTAAGTAACAAATTGTGGTCTGTCCATGCAACGGAATTTTACTCAGCAATAGAAAAGACTGAACTACTTATATGTGCAACAACTCAGATTGTTCTTCAAGATGTTATGCTAAATGAAAGCCACTCTCAAAAAATTATCCACTGTATTATTCCATTTATATGATATTCTTGAAATGACACACACACAAAAAAGACAAAAATACATTCTTGAAAAGACAAAGTGACAGAGAACAGATTAGGACCAGGTTGAAGGTGTGATTACGAGATAACAGGAGGCAGTTTTTTGGGGTGGTAGAGCTGTTCTGTGTCATGGCTGTGGTAGCAGTTACAGAAATCTATACATGCATTAAGATTCATAGAACTATACACCATAAGTTAATTTAAAAATAAAACATTTGAATATTTAATATATTAGACATTTACTTTTCTGAAATAATTTCTGCAAACCCTAAGGGTGCCGCTTTCAGCTGAGTCAATTCTTTTTAAAGAGTCTTCTTAGGAGTTCCATATATACTCCCTCTCATTGGCCAGACCTTAGTCACACAGCCATACCAACCTGCAAGGGAGGTTGGGAAATGTAGTCTTTTAGAAAGGAGGGGAAATAGATGTTGGGTATTTAATAAGTAGTCTCTGCTCCAGTGTGGCAATAGGTCCTTCCATGGGAGAGAGAATTAACTTGATATCATGAGGAAGGATGGGCAGAAAGGCAGTTTGCAGTAGTCTGGAGGAGAATTTGTCTTTGGAGTTTACCTGGTTGAATGAGCTATGGAGAACAATTCCACCTCAGCTTAAATCCAGGAGAATTGTCAGTCTGACCAGGAGAAGACCCTCTCCAACATGCCCAGGTTTTAGAACAAAAAGTGTCTTCTGTGTTCAGAGGATTTTTAGGAAATACTCTGTATTTAATATTACATTTAATATTTAATATTTTTAGGAAATACTCTGTATGAAACTATGATGGCGGAAACGTGTCATACGTTTGTCCAAACCCACAGAATATGCAACACTAAGAGTGAACCCTGTGTACGCTATAGACTTGGGTGATGATGCTGTGTCGATGTAAGTTCATCAATTGTAATAGAAGTACCACTCTAGTGGAGGGTGTTGATAATAGGGGAGGCTATATGGGGCGGGGGCTATATGGAAAATCTCTGTACCGTCCTCTTGATTTCACTAGGAACCTAACTGCTCTAAAAAAATTAAGTCTTTTTTTTTTTTAAGTGTCTTCTGTTCCTGGGAGCTTTTGGGAAGAATTAGAAGTTATAGCTCCATATTGACTGGGTCTTCCCTGAGTTAAGGATCAACGTGAGCATTCAGCCTAGCAGATGAGGTAGGACTTTCCATTGGTTGGGGCTAAAGGCTAGGTTTTAAGGGTTTGCACACATGGGGGTGAACATAGGATCTTCCCACTGACCTGCTTCTATGAACCTGGGGCTTCCCTCTCATTGCCTGTCCACCGTGGAGATGCGGCTGGCCCTAGTCGGGGCGGGACACACGCACAGTTTGTTTTCACACTTCCCTTTCTGGCACCCTCATTTTTTCCCTTCACGGACTCCCTCTTCAGGTGTCCATTAATACTATTTCCTGGAAAACAAATATTTCTCATTACTTGATCCTTCTCTTTCCCAGCTATACCTCTCTTTCTAGTTGTGTCTTTTGTTCCAGTCTTTTCTCTCCCACTGTATTGCTTTATGGTCCGTATGTGGTTACAAGTAAACTATGGAAATATTCTTGCATCTGTTTGGCTTTTGAACACAGCAGTGGGAGGCACAGAGAAGCCAGAGAGCTCTGGTGACGCTGGGGATCTCTTAAGTGGTAAAATGTGGTGGTAGAGATATTAGCTCAACATGCAGAGTTTCTACCTCTGTAGACTTTACCAAATACATCCCGTGGCTGTCACTGCATTTCCTGCCCAGATCCCCTCACTCTTCCCACCTGAGGGTCACCGCCAGCCTTCCCACTGGCAGCACTGGCGTGTATTTACCTGAGGACCTTCTCTGGCTGCGGGAGCACATTTTGCTGCTCGCGTGGCAGGCCAGACATGCTAGGTGTTGGGACTCAAAAATCAATACCCCAAAATATGGCACTTTGACAACTGGACTAAAGAAGCAGCCTCAAGTTCTCTCTGACCTTCCTCCCCTCCTGTGTCTCAGTTTTCTGTCCCAAAGCAGAGGATGAAGCTGTTCTCAGAAGTTCCCTTACCTGCCTAAACTCCAGACCTGCCAAAGAAGAAAATAATTACCTTTGGTCCCTTCCTTGAGTTCTCATGAATTTACATCATATCGCAGGAAGAAAGACAAGTCTGTCAACATACCTGAACAGACTTTTGTCACAAATCATTGTCTTCATTTTGGTCTCGTTCAGTATTTCAAAGAGAATCATTTGCTAGACATTGTCTGCTCTGGGGACTGAAAAGACTCTGTCCCAGGCCATTCTATGTTCTTCAAGCTCCTTCATTTCCCCCTAAAAGTCATTTGCTACCCCTCAGATTGTCACATTTCCCCCGTCTCCCCTTCCCCTATGAGGAAGGGTATATAAACATTTGTACCCCACTGAGTTATTGGGTAATCATTCTCCTGTGATTCCCTTGTGCTATGCACGTTGAAATAAATTTTGTATGCTTTTTCTCCTATTAATCTGCCTTTTGTCAGTTGATTTTCAGCAAAACTTCACAGGGTGAAGAGAAAGTTTTCCCTTGGCCCCTACACAGGGCCCCAGGAGCAGCCCCGAACCAGTGACATCTGGGAATTGGTATATAAATACCTCCAGCAAACTTCCCCTTAGAGAGGTGCATGCACTTTACACTGGCTGCCAGGGTCTCCCCAGTGAGTGAGCTCCAGACATCTGTAGCTTTTTTTTTTTTTTTTTCGAGACAGAGTCTGGCTCTGTTGCCCGGGCTAGAGTGAGTGCCGTGGTGTCAGCCTAGCTCACAGCAACCTCAAACTCCTGGGCTCAAGCGATCCTCCTGCCTCAGCCTCCCGATTAGCTGGGACTACAGGCATGTGCCACCATGCCCAGCTAATTTTTCTATATATATATTTTTAGGTGTCCAGATAATTTCTTTCTATTTTTAGTAGAGACGGGGTCTCGCTCTTGCTCAGGCTGGTCTCGAACTCCTGACCTTGAGCGATCCACCCGCCTCAGCCTCCCAGAGTGCTAGGATTACAGGCGTGAGCCACCGCGCCTGGCCTAGAATTCTTGTCTTAGGGTCTGCTTCTCATGAAACCCAAATTAAGACAGGACTCAACTCAGAATACCATGAGAAACATCATCTATCAACAGATACAAAGAGACATCACGGATTTCATGAACTTTCTTTTCTTTTTTTTTTGCAAGAACTTGAAACCCAAGCCAAAGAACTAAACAACAATGCCTCAAACCAAACCCAAAAAAATTGGCAAACCAAGTTCCAAAACCGGAAAAAGGTAAAAAGAAAAAAAAAAAGAAGAAGGAAGGGGTTTAAGCCAAAAGAAAACAAAAAAAAAAACAAAAAAAGAAAGCAAAGAAAAGGCAAAAAACTGAATTAAAAATAAAAAGCAAGAATAACAACAACCAAAACAAGGGAAGGGGCAATTAAATTGGGGTAACAGCTCGATACACTCCAGGTGGCCCCCAAAGGATCAGTGTTTATAGACGTATAGGTGAAACTGTTTCAATTTCTAAATCCTTGCTCTTGACCTGATATAGTATTCCATTGCCTGTTGCTGTTGCCCAGGTACAGATGGGATCGTTGAGGTAGCCTCCTCCCTGGTCTCTTTGGCTTCAGGCTCATCTGTCCTTAATTCATCCCCACTGTTGTTGCCAGAAAAATCATTTTAAAATGCAAACCAAATTATGCTTAAAATCTTTTAGTGGCAGTATTTCCCAAACAGGGAACATCCCAGATGTTCCAGAGGGTTCATGCCCTTATAGTTTTTTTTCTATTTCCTGTTTCAATTTTTATTTTTCTGAATTTGAAATATGAATGTTAGGATTACTTAAATAGTCCCATCTGTTAAAGCAGAAGCATTTGCCGCCCTCTGAATGGGGTGCATAGTGGCACGTGAGCTTAGAAGTTCTGAGCCAGTTGGGACATCAGGGGACCACTGATATGCACTGTGGGGGTCTTAGCTGTTATACTATTTTGTTTTTATTTGGGGGCATATATTTTAAAATGTATACCCAGAATGGATTAATGGCTAAAGATGGGACACATGAAGATTCCCACGTTGAACTACAGCAAGCTATGAAAAACATCTGAAGGAACATTCTCTAAATTCTCTTCAGGATGATTTCATCAGATCTGGAAGTTGCAATTACATAATAAAACTTCTTATATAGCACTTCAAGATATCTGTTTATTTCAACATTAAAAAAAGATATCTGTGATACTTCAAAAAATAGTGACTGTTATACGCAATTGTGTTTCTAGTTTATTGGCATAAAGCCCAGCGATACCTGTCATGTGTTCTTTGCTGGGAAGAACTGGGAGAAGGCAGCCTGAAACCCCTTTCTAATGTCATCATTTAGAAACAAACATGAAAGTTTCAAAAATAAACCAGTTGGCTATTTTTTTTTTAATGGCAAAGGCAAGCATTCCAGCATTAGGTCATGAAAGCAGTTTTAATCTATTTTTGCTACTGTAAAATGCAGTCGAAATCCTTCTATATTAGGTGTGCTCAATCTCAAAACACACCCACAATACAAGATGTTAATGTTAGATGCATTGGTCAAGAAACCATGCCTTTCCTCACATAGTTAATTAAGGTAAATTAAGGAGCATATGTTGCTTATGAAGTGGAACAAAAAATTTGCATTTTAAAATAAATATTATTAAAGATTGCATTAGAAATTGAAACTTGTAATATAATCTGTAATATACTAATCTAAAAATATTTTTTACAAAAAACTAGTTCTTTATCATATACCACATATAAATGACATTAGATTTTTTTATACGAGTGTCACAGGCTTATCTGCTATCTCTCTCTTAAAAGAGTTCAAGAGTCATATTCAGACCTTCAGTGTGACAGGCCAGCCTCTCTGAGACTTAGTCCAAATTCCTTCCATTCACCAATATACACTACTATCTGTTTAGCCCAAACCACTGGAAGTTCCTCTAAGCATATCCTTAACAACTCTGGGTTTTGCACGTGCTTCTTTCTACCTGAAATGTTCTTCCATCATTCGCACCATATTTGAACTGAAGCATTTCTTACTTAACCCTTGACATCGATTTCTCTCTAAGGATTTCCCTTTCTGAAAGTCAGGGAGAGTTAAATGTTACTTTCTGTGTTGCCAAACCATCTATGTCACAATTCATTCAATTATCAAGAAGTGTTGTAACTAGTGGATTAGTTTCCTGTCTCTCCCACTAGACTGTGAATTTTTTGTCAGGTATTTTTTTTTTTTTTGGTCTTATTCATATTTGTATCCCCTTAGCATACTGCCCGGAACAAAACTTGGCTCCCAATACATGTTTAAAATGATGTTTCGTAAGGTGATCCTCATCAAAAGAGCCTTACTTATATTCAATGTATTCTGTTTACAAGCTAGAAAGTATGACATGCATTTTGAAAAAGACTACCATCTCAAATGACCAAAACAAAATAAAAAAATGCTGATGCTTAAAAAGGTGCCCTATCCGATGTTCACAGCTTTCCTGCAGAAACCAGTCCCTAAGGAAACCTGGATAGACAGGCTGGCGTGGCTTAGAATTGGCCACTTGTTTCCCTTGAGCCCAGCTGCACCTGCCTGCCTGACGGACTCGAGTTGGTCCTTTTATCCCTAGAAAAAGCAGGGCTCCCTGGTTACCTTTGGAAAGGACCCTGTTGCTGGAGTTAATGACAGAAAGGCAGAAAAGTACAAAGGAGCCAGGCTATTGCCCTGAGACGTTATGTTAGTGCCTTGCAAGGAAAGAGACTCGTGGAGAAATGAATCCCTGGTCATGAGCACAAGAGGTTACAATTAATATAGCTTCAGAGAAATCCTCAGAAAAGCTGAGGGAAAGGAGCAGGTCATTCTCTTTCCAGCACAGGTACTGAAAGGAGTGAACGCTGAAAGCCTCCTGGCTTCTAACAACTCAGGGCGGGGTGGGTCTGCTGGGTATCCTTTCTTTGTATCCGAGGGATGTCAGAAAATCTCTAATTGAATATTCTAAAGAGGTACTCCAAACTTTCTGGAATCCCGTTTGAGCAAAACCTGAGGGCTGGGGAAAGAAAAAGATGGGTCTTTAATGTATACCTTCTCTTTTGTGACTGGAAGTGCACTAGCACATTCTACCAACTGTACCAGAGCATGTCGCTAAAGAAAAGGATGCAGGTGTAGATTGGGTGCCCTAAATGCCTTCCAGGTGAGTTTAATGATTTATCTCAGCTCCAGGTGATTTGGCTGAAAGCAATTTGAGCAAAAGCAATTTGGTGAAACGTAAACTGGCCAGTAAGATAATTTTGGTCAAAAATGAATGCTTTTAAGTCATTGATATTTCATTTGTTAATCATTTTGGCAGACCACGAGGCAGATTTTGCAACCATTAAAGAATTTGTGTGATTCTTTTTGTGTCCCCTCTCCTGCCTTTTTTTTTTTGATGCAGTTTTTCCCTTATTCTTTGATATTTTAAATTTGCAATTAATTTTCAAACAATTACTCTAGCTCCACTCTGTGTATGGTAATGAAAAATTAGAAATATCCTGAATGCTTAGCAAAAGAGAATTAGTTGAAATAACTCCATGTCCAACAATAGGTGACTGCTTAAAAAAAATTACAGTATGTTTCAAAGAAGTAAGAAAATCCTCAGCTATCCCCCCAATGAGCTATTTTTCAAAACCTAGACCTAAGGTTACAGACATGTAATCCATTCTTATAGAAAAGACAGAGATGTACACATAAAAAAATCTGAAAGATGTATATCTTGATTATTTCTAATGGGGGGGTGCCTATGAGAGTTGTTTACAGTTGCCTTTTGTCTATTTTTTTCTTTTAAAAATAAATCGATCGCTTTTTTAATAAGAAAAATAATTTGGGAAACTTTCTTAGTAAAATAAACCATAAAAGAGAATGATCTGGAATTTTCATGCTGTTGTGGCTGCTGTAGAGACTTCCAGGTGCCTACATGACCATGTGTCATTTGAGGCAGCGGTGCACTCAGCCACTGGGCTGCCTTTCCCAGCCTCCCCTATAGCTGGATGGGCCTTGGGACTGGGTCTGACCTTAGCAGAGGGGTTATGTGGTCCTTCCAGAACATCTCCTTAAAAGGGATGGAGTGGGCCCTTCCCATCCTCAGTCCTGCTGCCTGGAACTTGGATATGAGGCCTAACACTCCGACAGCGGAGGCCGGGGATAATTGACTGGAAATGAGCTAAACACTAAGGGAACAAGCAGCAAACCTCCCTCGCCTAGACACGAAAACATTGAGAAAAACAAACAAAATTTCAGAGAGGCTGCAAAATCACCCCAAAAGGCACCAGAGTTGCTAATACTTAAAAAAAAGAAAGTCAGTAACTTGAGATATTTATATACCAGGATGAAGGTAGATGCCAAGTGGGAATTTTTTTCTCATATTGGTTAGAACTGATAACTAACTTTACTGTTGAAAACAAAACCACCCATGTCCTCATATTGTAAAGGCAGAGAATGGCCAGCACTTGGGGACGGTAACATTCCAAAAACACTTGCCGAGGGGCAACACTTTCAGCAGGCTCCACACCACCATCGCAATCACCACGGACCCCGTCAGGAGAACATACCATTTGGAAAAGGAACATAGTTGGTTTAACGAGGAGGAATCCGACACAGACGTGCAGACAGGACATGGCCCGGCTTTTCCATTGCCTGCTCTCTACTGGGCTCTGTTGCATACCCTTCTCACTGGAAGAGGGAGCTTCCTGAATGACATTTTATTTTAAGCCCATAGGTCTTCTTCACTTTGCTATCGAAATCATCTCCTTTTAGGCCTTAAAATTCAGTCTTGTTCATTGGAAGCTTCCAATGTCAAATTCAATGCACAGCTCCCCACTCTGCCCACCTCTGCACAGCCCAGGCTAGATGGAAGAATTGTGGGGCATGGTCAGCTCTCCCCCGCACACCCCGCCTTATTTCCTGTGCTCTTCCTGCTGGTGTTGGGCTGGGAGGAGAAAGCAGGAAGATGGCATTGGCTCCATGAAGGCTGGTGGACAGATGATCCTTTCCTTGGTCGGTCATAACTCCTTTTCTAACTGTTTTGTATTGTCTGGATATGGATGGGTGATGGTCTCTGCAGGCCTCATGGATGTGAGACTCGCTTTCAGCCTGGTTCCGAGGTATCTGGGGTCCCTTCAGAGAATCAACACGTCTTCAGGATGGCTCCTTCTTGGGAGACTGTGGCTCTTTGCTCCTTGGCGTGAACTTGTCCTCTCATCACAGCACCAATCCCACTCACGACAGTGACGCCCTCCTGGCCTAATCACCTCTAAAGGTCCCACCTCTTAATACTGCACTGTGTGACCAGTGAGGTGGTCACAAGTACAGATATGGAAGTAAGTTCTAGAAAGCCAGTTTGTGGTACATTGTTATGTTAGATACCTTTCACGAACCATTCAGATCCTCTTAATCTCACCTGTCCCTGGGAGCTTTGAGCACTTGGACTGCTCCAGCAAGCATTTTCTCAAGGGCCCCAGCCAACCTCAGACAGGTGCGATTCCATAGCCCTTGGCCTCTCACCCTATTGAGCTCCTTCCACCTCCTGCCCCAGGGCATTCCTGCTGATGGGGCGCCACAGCTCCACTGCGAGGTGTGCTGGGGCACCCAGCACAACCCCAGAGTATGGGGTTCACATCCTGTGGTGTGAATCTTCGACCAATGAGACATGGAACCTGCATTCTTCCCCTCTCCTCCAGGGGCAGACTGCCCTGGGATGCCCTCTTGAGCAGCCCTCGGAAGACCAGCCTTTGAGATGAAGCTGTCAGCTGTGCTTGATCCCAGTGCCCTCTGCTTTCCCGCCTCACCCCTTTTCTCTCACGCCCACTTCCCTGGGATCGTGCTTCTTAATAAGGAGTAGCATATAAGATTTTGCCTTGGGCTCTGCTTCAGGGCAACTCAGGCAGGGACAGGTGTGAAAACCTGTCTTGCATTTTCAAAGCATTGTATCTTAGGTTCTGTGCCAGTTTTGCTTTTAAAATCAGCTTAACGTTGGAAATGTTAGCACGGAAGATGCTAACAGCCAGAGAGGAGCAAGCAGGTTTCTTACCTGCATTATCCACGTGCCCACTTGTTTGCCAAAAGAATGTGAAATTAGAATGTTCTCAGACCCCCCCAACCCCCGTGTGACTACCAGGACTGTGATTCCAGGGGTTCTTTCCCTGGTGAAGGAAGGGTGACCATCCTTCGCTTTGCAAATGGAATTATGTTGAAATGACAGTAATTGGGGAAACAAAATTACTCTCTAGACACTGTTGCTATAGTCACTGCTGAGACTCAAATTGAACCTGACAAGCATTCCCAACAAAGGAAAATGACTTATCCTTCAATGGGCTAAATTAAAAGTAAAATATTCATTTTGAAAGAGAGAAAACCTATTACAGCGATAGAATGCCTGTCAAAAAAGTGAGACAACACCTTTGGTTAAAACTCCCCAAACTTGATGGGCATGTAAAAACTGGGCACAGTGTGGTTGCTATGATTTGAATGTTTGTTTCCTCAAAACTCATGTTGAAATTTAATGCCACTGTAAACGTATTAAGAGGTGGGATCTTTAAGAGGTGATTAGGCCAGGAGGGCATCACTGTTGTGAGTGGGATTGGTGCTGTTATAAAAGAGTAAGTTTGACCCCTTCTTGCTTTCTCTCACCCTCTCACCCCCTCTCACCTTCCACCGTGTGATGACGCAGCAAGAATGCTCTTGCCAGATGCCAGCACCTTGACATTGGACTTCCCGGGCTCTGGAACTGGGAGCCAATAAACTTCTGTTCATTATAAATTACCCAGTCTCAGGTGTTCTGTTACAATATTAGCACAAAATGGACTAAGACGATAGTTTGCCAAAGGAATAATGTGCTAAACTCCAGGCCAAGTTCTTTTGGGCATCACCCAGTCAATGCCTTCTGCAATCGCACAATGACCAATCCTATATGACCAGAAAGCAAATCCACCTCTACAGAGTTTTAGTGTTCTTTCTTTTTCTTATTTTTCATTCAACTTTTAGCTCCTTTGCAACTAGGCTAAAGAAAGCTGAGTAGAGTCAGGATAACAATTACATGAATCTGATTCACCTGGAATGTGGGCGGAAACTAGAATGGAGGAGTCTTCAGTGTTAGTAAGGCTGATTTACATCATCGCCTCCCTGTGAAACACCCAAGGCTGTTGGCGTGGGGAGGTGAAGAGGTGTGTGTGGGGGGTGACTTTGCTTATGGCCCCTGGGTTCTGTTTAAGGAGTTGTTGCTAAGGAAGTCTGAGGATTCATCCAGAGTAAAGGGACTTTTGGTGGACTTGTGCCTGCCTCAGTGAATGAGGAGGGAGGCACTTCCACAGGGATACTGGCTTGGCGTCGCAGGAAGGCTGTGATCATCAAGACTGTGAGAAGTTCCTGGAGAAATAATTCTCCAAAGGCCTGTGGAGTTCAACAACTGTCACCGTCTGGTTCTGGCAGTCCCCTGGAGGTCCTGACTCAGAACATCTGGAGGGAGGGCATTTGCAGTCGGGGATGGCAACTGGGACCCCAGGGGCAGCTGCCAGGTCCTTCTCTTCCAGTGTGGGCCTAGGACACCAGGACTGTCCACTGTGATCGCCCAGCTAAGGACTGCTCTTGAAAAGTGAGCCTTTATTAGGAGGCCATGGGCCTCTCCTCTAGGTCTCTCTGAATGGCGTACAGCGGGTTGTACCTCTGTGCGGCTGGCAGAGGAGGGGAAAATGACAACAGTGAGGTGGGAGCATGGAAGAAATCAAATCAGCTGTTTAATAGTCTTGCCAAGGGCTTGCCCAACCCAGGGGCCCAGCTGACCTCTGGACCCAAATGAAACAGATTAGGTAAAGCTTCCGGTTCAGAGACCCTGTTCCCATAGACAGAGCCTCTTTGGGTCTACTCTGGCCCCTGCCTGCTATTTGGGGGGCGAGAAGCTATTTGGTGAGTTCAGGGTGGTCTGAAAGGTCGAACCGGACCCCACACTCTCAAAACAGTGACTGGGGAAGGGAAATGGAGGGGCAAGTCCCAAACCAGAGCATTTTCTCCAGAATCTTCTACTCACACAAATGGACATGTAATTGTTGGAAGCCAAACTGCCTCCCAAAGAGACCAAAATCTCCTTCTAGCGTGTCGCTGAAGGACTTTCATATTCTTTCCTATTGTCTCTGATGACTGTTTTCCCTCTTCAGACCCTGTACTGTGTATTCCCAAGGTTTGCTCTTTGGTTTTTTGCTCTGATTTTTTTTTTTTTTCCTTTTTTGAAAGCTAATTCTCCATGACCCCACTCCCTAAATATCACCTTTGTGGATTCCTCTCAACCCACCTCCACTCCCGCCTATAGATCTTTCCATGTGGATGCTCCCATTAGCGAGGTGTCACCCACAAATCTGGAACTGTGAGGTCCCCCCAAAACACCTCGTCTCCACTGGCCACACTAGCATGACCATCAAGTTCAGGCGATTTCCTTCTTCTCCCCCCTTTTTTGCTGTTCCTGTATCTACCCTTCCGACTGAGGTCACCGCACACCCGAGCTACCGTGTCCGGGGACCCAGCCCACAGCACTCCCTTCCTCTCCAGCTCGTCCTGTACCATCCTGTTGGACGAATCCTCCCTGGGCATCTTCACTGCATCCTGTCGCCCACTGACATCCAAACCTCCAACATCTATTTCCTGGTGCGATGAATTTGAGCTCAACCAGCACGGGGGTGGATGGAGCGGTGAAGTCGAGAGCAGGGAGCAGGCAGCTGCCCCTCCCTGGCAGCTCTGTGGGGAGCAGGTCATGGGCAGCCACCCCGCAGGGCTCCGGCTCTGGTTTGGACCGGGGTTGATTTGGTTCTAATTACAAGTGAACATAATACCCCACCCCCTTAGCCACTAACTCATGTTACTCTCACTAAGAGAAGCTGAAAAATGAGCAGTTTCCCACACTTCCGCCCACAAGATCGGATAAAAGAAGAATGGATTCAGTGACTCAGGGCCTCCTTCTCCTGACAGTCCCACCCCTGGAGCACATTTCCCGGGATTAGTGTTGCTGGATCCGTGTGGCGCGGCTGCAGTCTGTCATCAGCATGGAGAGGGGAATGATTCCTTTCCTTCTAAGCTCAATAAACTGCTTTCTTTTCTCTCTCTTTTCTCCCTTCGGGGCCTAACCTGGCTTAAGGGGTGCTCACCAGCTGCTGTGGATACTGGGGTCCCTAACCATCCCTTTTGTGTAGAAACCCCTTAAGGAGGATTTTAATGTAATACTATAATTGGATAGAACCTAGCAAAATTGAGGAGTATGTATGTAGAAAATATATTCCAAAATCTAATGTAAACAAGCTTTTTTTAAAAAAAAAAATCCAACATTTTGTTTTATCCTTGCCATAGCTCCCTTTAATTATGGATGGTGATGTAAAACTCTGTTTCTTAGTGTCCCACCAAGGCTGAGTTTCTGTGTCTGGTTTTGTGCCCTTTAATCAGACATATTGGACATATTTGCTCATTTTTCTGGATGTCGTCCACTTCATGGTCGATTCTCTTTTACACCCTACACAGGACCCTTTTCTGGGTTCTCAACCCTGCAATACGCTCAGCCTGAGGTTTATGAGAAGGAAGGAAAAGACTGGAGCCTTCTAAGTTGTACGGCCTCACAGGGAAAAAACTCAATGTGGATTTATGGGAGAAATTCATTTTCATGTACCCTCTTCGAAAATGCAGAAGAGATTGAAGACACAACAGGTAATTCTGAAATCTGCTTTATTCAGAAATGAACGAAGATTTGGCTGGAAGGAAGAGGAGGTGGTATAGAGGAGTGGTTAAGAGCAGAGGCTTTGAGCAAAGACAGACTGGCTCTGCTGTGTGGCTTAACGGAACTGACTTAACCTCTCTGAATCTCTGTATTTTCATCTATAAGATAAGCAAGATAACTCCTCACAGTGTCGTAAGACTAAATGGCAGGTGCTTAGCACAGAGCCTGACACATACGGCAGACAAAATCACAACCCCCAAACTAAAGGTGGGTCTGAGAATTGGACAGTACATTTTTCTTTCTGTCTGCTGTCTTTCTTCCCTCCCTCCATCCCTTCCTTCCTTTATTTTTATCGTGGTAAAATACACATAACATAAAGCTTACCATTTCATCCACATTTAAGTGTAGAGTGCAGTGCTGCTAAGTACACTCACATTGTTGTGCAAGCATCACCACCATCCATCTCCAGAGCTTTTTATCACTCCACACCGAAACCCTGCACCCCTTAAACACTACTTCCCGATTTGTTCTACCCCTCCCCACCCCAGCTTCTGATAACTATTCTTCTACTTTCTGTCTCTGTGAACTTGCCGATTCTAGGGACTTCATATGAGTGGAATCATGTAATATGTGTGCTTTTGTGTCTGGCTTATTTCACTTAGTATAATGTCCTCTAGTTTTATCCGTGTTGTAGCATGTGTCAGAATTTTATTCCTTTGTACAACTGAATAATTTTCTACTGTACGTATACACTTGCATACCACATTTTGTTTAACCCTTCATCTGTTGATGTGGACATTTGGGTGGCTTCTGCCTTTCGGCAATTGCGAATAATGCTATTATGAACATTGGTATACACATAGCTGTTTGAATCCCTGCTTTCTGGACAGCAGTTTTAAAAGATGTGGTGTGCTAAGAAAAATTACAAAAACTTGGAAATAGGCTGAAGGTATTACTGATGTCCTTTCAATGAAGTGCTGGGTGCTGTTTAATTTACCAGGTCTACCCTGTGTGGGAATGATCGAATTTTCTAGGGTTGTTTACCTGTATTTGAATTGCTATTTATAATTGATTCTGTTATTTTAAAATCTGTAAGGGTAGAGGTTAGTGTGTATAAGACCGATTGCATTACAAATGATTCTTGTCCAATAACAATGCAAATGATTTCTGCCCAGGAGAAAAGAAAGTTGACCCAAGGATATAGTTAATGTTTTGTAGGATATTTTAACAGGTTTAAAAGAGTCCATGAAAGAAAGAGAAAATCTGTTTAATTTTAATAAGGATGATTTTTGCTTCTTGGCCCATATCTTGCTCTGCTTCCAAAAGAGTCCACATGTAGATTTGCTTATCACTTCATCTACCAGATGTTTTCCCTAAATTGCCTTTCCTTAGGCCGGGGTTGGTGCTGGGCCAAACAGCAGAGAGACCCTTGTCTGGGTGCTAATGACATCCAAGTCTTCTTCCCACATACCAGGCTCTTACCTGCATCTTTCCTTCCCAGAGTGGCTGAGTTTGACTCAGTGTTCCTCTTTCAGGGGTATTTACATTTTAAGCTTCTTAACTGTGACCCAAATAAGCTCCATGGAGGAATTTCAGGTTTTATAAATCAATGCGATAACTCAGCAAATATTTATTAAGCACCTGTAATGTAGTTTGGGGTTTTTTAAAAAAATGCTGTCTCTATCCAGTTTTGAGGCCAACCAGTTCCCCTCTTTGAGCAGCTGATTAACTTCACACCACCAACCTCATCCCTTTTCCATCTTTCAGACTCTAGGCCATGTGTACCCATCCTAATTTCCCTGGGGCCATAGTGAGGGACAGCGCCTATGTCCTGCAGCCAGCAAGATTATTCAACTTAGCCAATCCACAGGGAGCCCATGAAACCTAGCTCACCCCTCCCTGATTGCCACAGAGACGCTGCCGCTAAGCTCTGGCTCCATGTTACCTTGTCCCTGGACACAGCCCCCTCTGCGGCCCTGCCTGTACAGAGTTCTGCCTTTTATCTATTCCAATGTCATTGTGTTGTGTCCCACCATCCACAGAAGCTTTAGATCTTATCCAACAACACCTCCTATGCACCAGGTGCTCTCCTGTGAGATGGGGGAGTGTGGGAGAAGGAAAGGCGGTGTCTGCCCGAAGAGTTGACAGTCCAGCTGGGGAAATTCGCATCCTTACGCTGAGAGGTAAAGAAGAAAGCGCAAGGTGTCTTGAACCTCAAGAGTTCATGGGTGGGGGCCGGGCGCGGTGGCTCGCGCCTGTAATCCTAGCACTCTGGGAGGCTGAGGCGGGCGGATTGTTTGAGCTCAGGAGTTCGAAACCAGCCTGAGCAAGAGCGAGACCCCGTCTCTACTAAAAATAGAAAGAAATTAATCAGACAACTAAAAAAATACATAGAAAAAATTAGCCGGGCATGGTGGCGCATGCCTGTAGCCCCAGCTACTCGGGAGGCTGAGGCAGGAGGATCGCTTGAGCCCAGGAGTTTGAGGTTGCTATGAGCTAGGATGATGCCACGGCACTCTAGCCTGGGCAACACAGTGAGACTCTGTCTCAAAAAAAAAAAAAATGAGTTCATGGGTGGGGTTCTGAGGAGGGAGTGAGGTTATTTGGGAGGTGGTGGGGGCTTTTTCTAGCCTCCTACTCAGCTTTTTGGTCACTAACCTTCACTCCTGATTGGAGTCCTCCTTTCTTACGGAGAATCCTGCTCTCTCTTTAACAGTTCAGGTATATTCTCGCTCTCCTAGTTCATTCTGTGACCTATACTTGTTTATGATCCCAGTTGGGCAGTAGGCGGGGCATTTAAAAGAGAGACCAGCATGAGCAGGCAGAAGGGGGTCAAGGGGACAGGCTGGGTTTTCTCTCCTTGCCTGGGGAGAGCGATCCTGTCTCTGCTAAGCCAAGGCACCGTTTGTTCTTCTTAGCCAGGAACACAAGGGTTGTTCCCTTTTAGTAGCAAATCCATCAGCTCTTCACCAATCCTGCTTTCCACCTTTGCATGCCCATTCATCGTGATTAAAACAATTTATGTCTGGATCCACAGATTTTCTCAAAATCCTAATAGAGCTCATTTCCCCAGGGCCAGAACTGGGAACTAGAGTGCAGAGGGGCACACAATTTAAGGAGGCCCTCACTCTCCACATGGTACAAGCACAGGTTGTCACCAGAGCTCCTCCTTAAATTTTGCATCCTGGATGCCTCACTTGCCTCACCCAGTCCTGGTCCCCAGACAGCACTGCTACTGCAGAAGCCTTCTCTGCAGTGCTGTGGCCCTCCCCCAATACAGCCTCACCTGGGCTCAGGTGGCTTCACCCAGGCCTCCTTTACTCCCCTGGAGCCCGGCCATTCTTCTAACTCACCTGTTGAAAGAGACAGTGTATTGAATGAAATTGTAAACAAATTGTTGTTTAATCAGCACTAAAGAAAACGAACCCGAATCAAACATTTCTATTCCATGAACATAACCAAGCTAAAAAAAAAATTTTTTTTTTCCTTCCTAAAGTTGCCAGACTAACTCAGGATATAAGAACATGTGACATTAATTTCTAGAATGCCTGAACTAAGCGGTATCATAGCCTTCTCTGGGTTTTAGAAATTAAAAGCATTCTTCAGTTCTTATGAGAGGCAGTTCTGCCAGGGGCAGCTTGCTGTGTTTTTGGAGCTCAAATGGCGGAGAGAGGGCAGAACGCGAGGGGAAGTGTTGGTGGTTCTCCTAGGATTCTGTGAGTCCCACTCATCACTCCAAAGAACCCAGAAGAGATTTGAGGGATGACAATGACTGAGGGTTTCAGAGGACTTGAAACATAAACGAGGGCTGCAAAATTAAAAATACAATGTACTGTATATTCTTTTCAATATAAGAGAATTGGAAGGCTGTTCTTGTGGGACATTAGCCATTCTTCCCAGTGCTGTCTCCTTTCACAGAAGACCCTCCTTTTGGCCTCCTCTTTCACCCAGAATCTCTCTTTAATACTAGTGGGTAAAATTCCTTCATTCCTTTGTTCTTTCCTTCTTTCTTCCTTCTCTCTCTGTCCTCTTTTTTTCCTTCCCTTCCCTCCTTTCCTTCCCTTTCTTCCCTCCTTTCCTTCCTTCCTTCTTCTTTATTTTTTTTTCCTTCAGAAATGCATGTGATCCTAAACCCAAAGAAGGGAAATTGACCTACTATCCCTTGCTAGTCATTAGAAAGCAATTAATTCTCAGAACTGAGGCTGCATAGATTGAAATGATTAAGGTTTAAGCCATGTTGATACAATGACAGTGAATTATGTTTGAATACTGCCTTCCCCAGAACACTCCAGGGGAAGGCAATATTTATCATAATCCCATCTTATCAAGGAATTATCATACTTATCATGATCTGAAACCCTTTTTTTGCTGTTTTAGAGTGGATTGTCTATCTCTCCTACTAGGAGGTAAGCTCTTTGAAGGCAGTGGCTTTGTCTTATTCATGGCAGGATCTTCAATTAAAATCACTGTGCACATTGCTTGGTAGGCAATCAATTAATCTTGGTTGAATGAATGACTATATGAATGAGTCGTGTTCCAATAATGAATAAGCCAGGTACACAGATAATAGTGTGTTTGAGTTCTTTCATTTAGTGGTCCTTCTGTTCAAGATACATTTGGATACATAAGCCAGGCAGTGTGTTAGGCACTGGGGCTAAGGCAGTGAACAAGACCAGCCTGGCCCTTTCTTTTATAAAGCTTAGAGTCTTGTAGGAAATGAAAGCCCCAAACAAGTAATTTCAGTAGATTGCATGTTTGAAAGGTAGATCTTTAATTTTGTTGGTTTATTTTGGAGGAAAATAACTAAATATAACTTGAAGGCTTCTGGGTATATCTTGACAAATTTTTGAAAGAAACCCAGGGCTTTTGGAGGGGCACATCAGAGATTGCTTTTCCTGCACACATTAGAATCCTGACTTTGGAAACTTAACCACGTTGGGAGGATTTATTTTTCCTCCTAGAACAAGCAGGCCGGTGAGGTAATCTAAGGCTGGTGGTGGTTCCATCACGCTGTCAATGCTTTGGGATCTTTCCGTCCTTCTGCTCTGCCATCTCAGGCATTAGATTTTACTCCCTGTGGTTGCAAAATAGTTGTTCCACTTCAGGCCTCCATATTCACTTTCCATTCAAGAAGAAGGAGGAAACGACAAGGTGGAAGGAGAGGCGTCCACAGTGGAAAATCGAAACCTTTCTTGAAGTTCCACGAGACTTTTTCCAACACTGTGCAGTATGGTCACCCTCAAATGCAAGGACGCTGCGGATATAGCTTTTTTTACCTTACACACATGCATTTCTGAAGCAAAAGCTATATTGGTGGTGGTGGTGGACGATGGCAAAAGCTACCCCATCATGAAATCAGAGTTCCATTAGTAAGGAAAGAGGGGAGGATAAACACTGAGTAAACCATTAGTAACTAGCAGAGACTTCTACGGAGGACTTATTTCTTCCCGAACCTGTTCAGATAGACTGAGCTGGCCTGCCTGGAAAATGGGCAGATGAGAGCTCAAGCATGGAACCCAGAGATATTGTAGTACTGGAAAGCCATTATTTATACTCCATTTGGGGAAGTGAACTCTGACTCTCAACAATGAAATGTAATGATAAGTAAAGGGGACTATTTTGAACTGAGCTTGAGGCAAGGATTAGGGTGCTCACCCTTCTTTGGGGGGAAGGTGCAAACTCAAAACAGAGAGAGCGAAAGGAAAAAGAAGTGAAGCAAGGTGGGTGGGAGGCAGCGTAACGCAATGTGCCATCACCCTAGTCACCGCTTCACAATGAGCTGCAAAGGGACAAGGGACACACAGCAGGCTGGTCAGCAGGTGTGTTCATTCAGCACACAGGACTTCTCCCAGAAGGGTCGCAAGGAGAAGTCATGCCCTGGAACAGCTAAGAGGTGAAAAAGAAGAAGGTGAGTTTGTCTGCCTGGCACTCCCCTTTCCTGCTCCCTGTTGATGGATGGTCACCCATGGGAAGCAAACTCTCCCAGGATGTGACAGCCGGCTCCCTCAACGGCCACTCGGATTGATCAGATTCCACCACTCTGCAACGGGGTGTTTCATCCAAGTCTCTAAGTGAAGGGGTGGCTTGGTATAGGTAGGATTCCATTCAAGAGGAAAATAAGGAGTTGTTCCAGCAAATTTGGAAAAATGCACAGATTTCTGTCCTAATTACAGGGACATATACACTAGGATGGGAACATAAAGGTTCAAGAGGACCTACTTTGGTCTAGCGGGTTAGCTGAGCTGTGTCAATATATCTTCTCCAATTGGCTGCTGAGGAGCTAAAAAAATACATCCTTAGAATTATTCCTAAGAGTTATTACATTGTTGGAAACAACCACCACCATGAAACACTTAAATGTGCTGGCTCCCTGCAAAGAGCACCAAGTCAGGAGTCTTCGATGTAGATTGTCTCTTGACTGTGGCATTACTGTCATCTCATACAAGCTCAGGGCTGGGTATGGTTCGTTGGAGATACCAAAGATGCGTGATATTGTCACGGCCCTGCATTGGGAAAGAGAAATATACACAAATGGATAACATTCCAGCATAGCATGCGTTAGGGGCCAAATGAGCGATTGAGAATTCAGAACAGAGCAGGATCACTGGGGCTTGGGGGAGAGGAGAACGCTCCATGGAGATGATCACCTTTGTTCTGGGCCTTAAAAGAAAGGTGGGCTTCAGTCTGCCTGAATAGGAGGAAGGGCATTCTGGGTTGGGGGAAGACACAAAGACACGGTTGTGGGAAAGTACATGGTGACCGACAGCAGCAGAAGGAGAAGCAATGAATATCTGCCTTTGTCTGGAGAAGGAAAGCGTGAGAAATATAGCTATAAAGACAGGTCGAATCTTACATTGTGGATATTCTTAAATACTAAGATGCGGAGCCTGCATTCATTTCCCGAAGGCAGCAGAGGGTCAGTGGAGGGAATTTAGCTCTCAGAGAATGAGAAACTGGAGGCTGGGAGAAGGGAAGTGGGAAAAAGTCCCGTTTCGAAAACTGTCCCTTAGCAAGGATACTTCACCGAGTGGGTCACACCTACCTGGTCAGAGTGGGGATAGTTAGGTCAGGGAGGACAGGGGGCCGTGCACTTCAAGGGGTGTAAGGTGAAGAAAGGAAAAGCAGAAAGGCAATGAAATTTTTTTCTGTTTTAGTTTTGCCAGGTTTCTGCTCTGAGCAGCCCAGAGATTTGCTCAGCCTGACTCATGTTGGGTCATTTTAATGCTATGAGAAAGGCAAAAATCAGTGCAGGAGAAGTCTGCCAGGAAGAACGACAGCAGGTAGCATAAATCTGATATTATGGCTCTAAGATAATTTTCTCTGTGTGTGTACGTGCATGAGACAGAGAGAGAGAGAGAGAGAGAGAGAGAGAGAGAGAGAGAGAGAGAAAGAGAGAGAGAGAGAAACAGAGATCTTGTCGAGAGGCTGAATTAGCCTCTGACTGTACTTCGGCTCTCCTAACATCTCATAATTCTATGGCACTTGTCCAACCGGTAAGACCAACTGTCAGATGTTTTTGGTGAGCATAGATCTTTGGTTTAACCCACTCTTCAAAAGGTTATTTTGTAGTTTATTCCATTTCTGACCACGTACTTGCTGCTGATCCTCAGCACGGTTAATTCTAGGGCTGCCTGCTGATTCTGCCATGGATGTTTTATAACTGTTACAACTTATTTTTCAAAATCATTTGGGATGTTTCCCCTGTAGTAACTTACCCTTCTAGAAAGTCTTTAGCTGCTACCCACACACCAGATGAGTCACAACAGAATTTGATTCAGAGCTAGTGAAACCTTTAAGAATAAAACCATTATTAGCAAAAAAGATTTAGCTCAGGAGCAACTAAGAAGGATTCAATTCAGCTTTGGATTAAAAATAGCAAAATATAGACCTTTTTAAATAAAAATTTTCTCTTTACATCTTAAATCTATATATTTTGCGAAAATATTTTAATGCTCAGTAAAATAAAATGTGAGAAAATGGATTCTAGTGTTAAGGGTAATTCAGTTCAGTTTTATTTGATGTCTGAGGGACAGGGCATTTTTCTAGATCTGGAAAGAAAAGAAGGCTCCAGAGTTAAGACAATGTGCCAGAATCTTCCAGTAAGTCCCCTGTCTTATTTTTTAAAAACTTGCTTAATGCAGTTCATAGAATATCGTAGTTTGTAAATTCTCGCCAGATCTCCTGTAGGTCAATGAATCAGTCCTCGTTCTGGTTATGGCTGATACAATACAAATTACACCAGGGCCAGAAATTCAGGAAGAGCTCAACTGAGTAGTTAGTTCTCACAAGGCATCTCTCACATTGTTGCAGTCAGATGTCTACTGGGGCTACAGTCATCTGAGGGTTTGGCTGGACCTGGACATACGGGATGACTCCTCACAAGGCTGGCAGTTGAGGCTGGCTGTTGGCCAGGAGCCCTGCTGGTGCCTACACTTGGTCTCTCCAGCAGGGTGGTCTTGGAGTAGACTGATTTCTTACATGGCAACTGGCTTTTTCCAGAGCAAACATTCCAACGAAACCAGGTGGAAGCTATAACCTTCAAAAGTCACATGAGATAGTATTGTTTTTTTTTTTAATTTCAGAGTATTACCGTGCTACAAGCACTTTGGTTACATAAATTGCCTTTGCACCGCCCAACAAGTGTGTCCATATCCCAGATAGAGTGCATGGCATTCATTAGCTGTGGATTTACCCATCCCCTCCTCACCCCTCCCACCTGCCCGACACCCTATGAAACCCTATGTCCGTGTTAGTGTTGATGAATTAGTACCAATTTAATGGTAAGTATATGTGGTGTTTGTTTTTCCATTCTTATGATACTTCACTTAGAAGAATGGGCTTCAGCTCCATCCAGGATAAAATAATAGGTAGTTCATCGTTTATTTTTATGTCTGAGTAGTACTCCATAGTATAAATACACCACATTTTAATAATCCACTCATGTATTGATGGGCACTTGGGTTGTTCCCACATCTTTCCAATTGTGAATTGTGCTGCTATAAACATTCGAGTGCAGATGTCTTTTTTATAGAATGTCTTTTTTTTCCTTTGGATAAGTACCCAGTAATGGGATTCCAGATCAAATGGTAGTTCTACTTTTAGCTCTTTGAGGTATCTCCATATTGCTTTCCACAGAGGTTGCACTAGTTTGCAGTCCCACCAGCAGTGTATGAGTGTTCCTATGTGTCCACATCCATGCCAGCATTTGTTGTTTTGGGACTTTTTGATAAAGGCCATTCTCACTGGAATTAAGGGATATTTCATTGTGGTTTTGATTTGCATTTCCCTGATGATTAGAGATGTTGAGCATTTTTTCATATGTTTCTTGGCCACTAGTCTATCTTCTTTTGAAAAGTTTCTGTTCATGTCCTTTGTCCACTTTTTAATGGGGTTATTTGATTTTTTCTTATTGATTTTCCTGAGTTCTACATAGATTATAGTTATTAGCCCTTTATCGAATGTATAGCATGCAAATATTTTCTCCCATTTCGTAGGTCATCTATTCTCTCTAGTGATAGTTTCTTTGGCTGTGCAGGAGTTTTTTAATTTGATCAGGTCCTAATTATTTATTTTTGTTGTTGCTGTGATTGCCTTTGGGGTCTTCTTCATAAATTGTTTTCCTGGGCCAATGTCTGTAAAAGTTTTTCAGACATTTTCTTCTAGAATTCTTATGGTTTCATGCCTTAGGTTTAAGTTTGTTATCCACCATGAGTTGATTTTTTGTGAGAGATGAGAGGTGCAGATCCTGTTTCAATCTTCTACATGTGGCTGTCCAATTTTCCCAGCACCATTTATTGAATAAGGATTCTTTTCCTCAGTGTATGTTTTTGCCTGCTTTGTCAAAAATCAGATGGCTATATGAGGATGGTTTTATGTGCGTTCTCAGTTCTGTTCTATGTCTCTGTTCTTGTGCCAGTACCATGCTGTTTTAGTTATGAGAGCCTTGTAGTATAGCTTGAAGTCTGGTAAAGTGATGCCTCCAGATTTGTTCTTTTTGCTTAAGATTGCTTTGGCTATAGGGGGTCTTCTCTGGTTCCATATGGAGCGTAGAATTATTTTTTGTAGATCTGTGAAAAATGATGTTGGTATTTTAACAGGGATTGCATTGGGAACAGTATTGGTTGAAGCAATTACAGCCCCACTCACATGCGAGTGGAGGGGGCTCAGACCTCGCACCTGAAGGGAGGAGTATCAGATCATTTGCAGCCATTTAAAAAACGAAACCAAAACTGCCACAGGTTTGGCTTAAGGCCATCCGGTCAGCCTTAAGACCTCTCTGAGCACTCTCCAGGGATTCTTACCGAGCTCATGTCTCCCTCTGTTAGCATCTGCATGTCCACTTAGCACACTGCGTGCTCCAGCTTCTTCCCAGAACCTCCTTGCACTTTCCTCCCATTTCTTCCTATCTGCTTGGACAAATCATCTTAGGTATCTCTTCCCTCCTTTTTAAGCACTTTCTAGCTGATTTGGTTCTAATCACTAAGCACTCTAATTCTAAGCACTTTCTAGCTGATTTGGTTAATAGATTCCTAACTTGCATGTAGAATGTCTGTCATAAAATTTTATTTTTATATGTCTTACAAAGTAGAAATTTTAATATAATAGCTCGTTCTTTGAAATATCTTTCACATGACTACCTAACACATGAATCTTATTATAATACACATCGTTTCAATGAAGTCTCTGTGTTTTTCCCCTTAATAGCGTCTAATTGCCTTTCTCTTTCGAACAACACAATGAAATTCCTTCACAACAAAATATAATACTACAGACACTCCCTTTGGAAACAACTGTAATGGGTTGGGTGCACCTTAGAAAAGGAAATCTACTGGGAGCTGGTTCAATGCCTGAGAAATTGTATTCTGTCTAACATTTTTAAGCAATTAGCCACCGGTAGGTAAGCCTCATAAAAATAGATTCTTCCTTGCTTTAAAAATTGGATGATTGCCAATAATCTTCAGCCATATGGATACAGCTTTTTTACAAACACCTTAAGTTTTCCTTCCCAGGCTTCCAGGTGAGCCTCAGCATGATGCTTATATGAACTGCTTAATAATGAATGAACCGAGGTGGACAGAATGCAGCCCACCCGCTTCCACGTACTTGAGTAAGAATGCAAGAGTAGTTTCTTCTCCTCTGTGAGGCAGTCCTGAAGATGGGCTGTGCAGATAGAGAGCACATGGCCCACGATAACCCAAGCATTTCACACTGAGAGCACTTCCAAGGGTGTGGACTTTGATTTGCAAACATTTAAATGTATCCTGAGCAAAAGGAAATGATGAATCTAAAAGGAATAACATGCCACTGAGATGACAATAGGGTTATTCAATAAACTATGAATTATTTCTTAGAGATTAAATATAGTTTATGTAAAGTAATAGATTATTAGGAATTGACAAGTATAATATGCCTTCTATAACATGATGGCATTTTATGGTTTTTCGTGGTGACTTCATAGTATTGTTTTCATATGTAGTTTTGTTTTATAGCAATAGTGTAACAAGACAATAATAATGTTCTCTGCATACAGATCAGTAAGTGGCCCCAGCCAGTCTCCTGGCATGGCAGTGTTCTGCCTCAGGGTTTTTGTCTGTTGTATTCTCTGTTATTTGCTTTAAAAACACTTCTTTGTAGACCTTGTAAAATCTTTATTAGTTGGTTTTTATCTATACTTTAGAGGCAGTGAATATTTGAGTACTCCAATCAGAAATTATACACTAAAAGGATGATTATTTAGCATTTTAAAGTTCTAAACAAAGTCTACACTCCAGAGACAGCTACTACTGAAGAACTTCAGTATTCCTCATCTCTGATCTACACTAGAGGATTTGATTAAGAATTTTGTCCCTGATGAAATAAGGGTCTTCTTGTGTACATTTGCTAGAAATATTGTTTGGGTATTCCTACCTTTATATAAACAGGATGTAAGAATCCTGCACTAGGATGTTGATTCCAAACTTGCCCTGTGCTCACATGCTATTGGGAGGATTCTCATGACCCTGCTTTGGCTTGGTAGCTGAATCCTGCCTCTAGAATATGACCACATTAGAGCAAACTTTTCATGAATGATGCTATCCCAGTACCTAAAAGGACAGAAAGTGAGGACTTCATTGAGTTCACAGAATAGGATATATGACTCTTTTTGCATTTGTATTGTTAAAGTAATTTAGGCAAACTAATCACAAGCATATATCAAAGGTATTTTTCAAACTTGCCACCAGGGAGGAGGCTTAGGAGCAAACTAACTTAAATGTTTCTTATTTGATACAGATTTTTTTAGGGATAAAAAGGTAGTGAGATAATCACTATTAGGCTGTATTTTTTTCTTCAAAGAATGTTTAGATAAATATCATTAGACCCCCTAGGAGACTGGTCAAATGTTGTTAAGCAACTTGCAATGTTGAGGAGCAGCTGGTGGGTGTGTTAGTTAAGGTCTTGGTAGAAAGCACATGGCTCACTCTCAATGGGTAATGAGAAGAAGGTTGAGCAAAGAGACTGTCTGGTATGGTGAGTGCAGAGTTTGGGGATACTAACAAGTGGTGGTGCAGTCTTCACAGCTAGCAACAGCAGGAGCCATTACTACTCCTGGGCCTGAAGGGGAAGGGAAGGGAGCTGGTGTTGGAACTGAAAGAAGGAGCTCCATGGAAGGTGCTTTCTGCAAGGAGCTGAGGACTCTGGTAGAGGAGTTTCACCAGTCCGTGGCATCTCTGTTGAGAGAGACCAGGGGATATAGACCCAGCCTCTGCTCCTTCTCATGGGTCAAATCCAACCCCAGCTGGAAGGCCAAGGAGCCCATGGATGTGGTCCATGCAGGCCAGCTTCTGGGGCTCAGGAAGAGCAGAAGGGTGGGGAATGGAGCTGGAGTGGCAGATGGAAAATCTGGTACAATAAATTTTCTAGAAAGGACTCTTGAGCTCATTGAAGCCTATCAGAAAATATCTTATGCAATTTATCAGGAATGGTAATTGCCTCTCCGAAGGAGCAGCTATTCAAATCAGATCACAAAGTTCTGCGTTGGTTAAAGGACAATTTTCTTTCTCAGTATGTGTAGTAGAAATTGGTCTGACCTTGCTTTTATTATAAATCACCACCTGGTAGGAGGCTTACTGCAAATATTAATACTTCTAAGTAGCGGAGGCTATCAGAAAGAGGTCATGTTCTTGAAACTGCATACCTGCCAAGAGTTAGATTGGATTAGGCAAGCTCACTGCCATCTCTATACTCAGCACCTGTTCTCCCTTGTTGCACTGTTGCCATTCAGAATTATATATTTAGTAGTTTGTTGATAGGTTTATTGTTTCCATGTCACGCTACCCAGTGATCTTAATCCACGAGGCCCAAGGGATGTGTCTCTCTACATGCCTAGCATGATGCCAAGCACATAGTAGGTGCTCAACAATTACTTGTTGAACGAATGAATAAATACACTGGCTATCTGTCAGCAAGGCAGCATTGGTGGAGAGAGTATGGGTTCTGGAATAAGGGAGAATTAGATTTGAATCTTGGCTCTACTTAGAAGACAAGTGGCCTTGGCAAATCGCTTAATCTCTCAAAGCTTCAATTTCCTCCTTTGTAATATGCGGATTATAAAATTTACTCACTCACTTGTTAAAGTTTAAATCAGATACACTGTCAAGTGCCAGGCAGGGCTGGGAATATGAAAAAAGACAGCTGGGAAATAGTGACACCTGCTGCTGGTCTCAGCACCTATTGTTGTGTTTTGTAAAGGAATGTTTACGGCAGGGAGGACTCCTTTCAAATGAGTAACGCTCGCTTAAAAAAATAATTATCCCATTATCATTCTTCACAGATCTGGAAAAAATAATTCTACGCTTTGTATGGAACCAGAAAAGACCTCGTA
>NW_012150840.1:12077594-12092135 GCF_000956105.1 Propithecus coquereli
TGAAACACGGACTTCGGTGGGGGGGGGGAACCAAGGGCAACACACGTAACCTAAACATATGTACACCCATAATTTGCTGAAATAAAAAAAAAATAAAAATAAAAAAATAAAACACAGCTAAGGAAAAAAAAAAATAATTATCTTTAAGGAACAACCAGAGGCTTAACATACAATATAAAGGCTTTATCCTTTTGAGGGTTTATATACTTTTTTTATTTTTTTGTCATTGAACAAATCTCTTTCTTTATTTTCTTTGCTTTTTTTGTGTGTGTAAAGTGACGTTTCCATATATGTATACACTGTGAAATGATTAAATCAAGCTAATTAACAATTAATATATTGATCACCCCACAATGAGAATATTATGATGAGAATATTTAAGATCCACTCTTTTAACAATTTTCAAGCATACATTATTATTAACTATAGTCACCATGCTGTATAATAGATCTCCAGAGATTACTCATCCTATCTAACTGAAACTTTATACCTTTTGACCAACATCTCCCCATCCCTACCCCCCAGCCCCTGGTAACCCCATCCTAGTCTTTTTTTAAAAAAATTAATTTTGGGGGTACATTATATTTGCACGTATTTATGGGGTACATGTGAAATTTTGTTACATGTGTAGAATATGTAATGATCAAGTCAGGATATTTAGGGTATCCATTCCTGAGTATTTATCATTTCTATGTGTTGGGTACATTTCAGATCTTCTAGCTATTTTGAAAAAATGCAAACATTATCATTAACTATAGTCACCCTACTCAGCTATAGTAGCAGAATTTATTCCTTTGTCTAACTGTATGTTTGTACCCATTTACCAACCTCTCTTCATCCCCACCTCCCACCTACGCATCTTTCCTGGTCTCTGGTGTTTAGCATTCTACTGCCTACCTCCATATGATCGCTTTTTTAGCTCCTGTATATGAGAGAGAACATGCAATATCTATCTTTCTGTGTCTGGCTTATTTTACTTGACATAATGACTTCCAATTCCATCCATGTTGCTTCAAATGACATAATTTCATTCTTTTTTGTGGTTGAATAGTATTCCATTGCATATATACACCACATTTTCTTTATCCATGCCTCCATTGATGGGTATTTCAGTTGGCATGTATCTCTTTGATGTGTTGATTTCTTTTTCTTTGGATAAATACTCAGTAGTGGGATTTCCGGGTCATATGATAGCTCTATTTTTAGTTTTTTTGAGAAATCTCCATAATTTTTTCTGTAGTGGCTGTACTAATTTACATTCCCACCAACAGTGCATAAGAGATTCCTTTTCTCCACATCCTCATCAACATCTGTTATTTCTGACCTTTTTAATAATAGCCATTCTAACTTGGATGAGATAATATCTCATTGTGGTTTTGATTTGCAGTTCCCTGATGATTAGTGATGTTCAGCATTTTTTCATATACCTGTTGGCGATTTGTATGTCTTCTTTAGATAAATGTCTATTCATGTCCTTTACCCATTTCTATTTTTTTTTTTTTTGAGACAGAGTCTCACTGTGTTGCCCAGGCTAGAGTGCCGTGGCGTTAGCCTAGCTCACAGCAACCTCAAACTCCTGGGCTCAAGCGATCCTCCTGCCTCAGCCTCCCGAGTAGCTGGGACTACAGGCATGTGCCACCGTGCCTGGCTAATTTTTTCTATATATTTTTAGTTGTCTGATTAATTTATTTCTTTTAGTAGAGACGGGGTCTCGCTCTTGCTCAGGCTGGTTTCGAACTCCTGAGCTCAAACAATCCGCCCACCTCGGCCTCTCAGAGAGCTAGGATTACAGGCGTAAGCCACCGCACCGGGCCCTTTGCCCATTTCTTAATGGGATTATTTGTTTGTTTGTTTTTACTGGGGGGTTGTTTGAGTTCCTTGTATATTCTGGATATTAGCCCCCTGTCAGATAAGTGGTCTGCAAATATTTTCTTCTATTCAAAAAGTTGTCTCTTTACTCTGTTGATTATTTCTTCTGCTGTGCTGAAACATTTTAGTTTAATACAGTCCCATTTTTAAAATTTTTGTTTTAGTTGCCTGTGCTCTGGAGGTCTTAGCTATAGTATCTTTGCCTAGACTAATGTCCTAAAGAGTTTACCCTAAGTTTTCTTCTAGTAATTTTATAGTTTGGGGTTTTATGTTTAAGTCTTTGATCCATCTTGAGTTGATTGTTATATACAGTGAGAAATAGGGGTCCCATTTTATCATTCTGCATATGGTTATCCAGTTTTCCCAGCACAATTTATTGAAGGGAGTATCAAGAGGGTGTCCTTTCCCCAATGTGTGTTCTTGACAGCTTTCTCAAAGATAAGTTGGCTGTAAATATGCAGGTTTATTTCTAGGTTCTCTATTCTGTTTTGTTGGTCTATATGTATACCATGCTGTCTCACTTACTATAGCCTTGTAATATTTTTTTTTTTTTTTTGCTTACAACAGACATTTATTTAAAGTAATACATCTGCAGATGAAATAATTATTTAATTTTATGTTTAAGGTCTAACCATCTTCATAAAAATACTTTGAAGACAGCTGCATCCACGGATTTCATCTATATGATTACTTCTTTGCTCATTCTTCTCTCTCTTTTCTTTCACGAATAACCTCTTTCAGATATGGTTCAAGGTAGAACTTATCCTCCTCATATTTTGTCCACTGTTCTTTGGGCAAGATCTGCTGCCTCACGGTCAGGTCCAATGCTCTCTTAATGTGAAACATCCTGTCATTATAAAGGTTCTCAGGAAGGCTTCTAATGGCTTCTTTTACATCTTCATCTTCATGTATTATATCATCTCACATTAACCCCAGTTTATTGAATCCTGCAGCATTGTAATACCATTTTCAAATACTATCCAGCCACTGGCCTGATGCTGCAACAGCCGGCCTGCCAGCCATTTTTACCCGAGAGGGAAGTGTTGCTTTCTCCTTGTAATACATTTTAAAGTCAGATAGTATGATGCCGCCAGCTTGGTTCTTTTTGCTCATGATTCCTTTGAATATTCAGGCTATTTTTTAGTCCCATATGAATTTTAGGATTATTTTTTCTATTTCTGTGAAAAATGGCATTGGTATTTTGATAGGGATTGCATTGAATCTATAGATTACTTTGTGAAGGATGGTCATTTTAATATTAATTCTTCCAATCCATTAACATGGGATGTCTTTCTATTTCTTTGTGTACTTTTCAATTTCTTCCAGGGGATTTGGTAGTTTTCCTTGTAGAGATCTTTCACCTCTTTGGTTAAATATATTACTAGTTTAAAAAAATTTTTTTGTAGCTATTGTAAATGGGATTGCCTTCTTGATTTCTTTTTCAGCTATTTCATTATCATTGGATAGAAACACTACTGATTTTTGTATCTTGATTTTGTATCCTGAAACTTTACGGAATTTGTTTATCAGTTCTAAGAGTATCTTGGTGGTGTCTTGGTTTTTCTAGACAAAAGATCATGTCATCTGCAAAGAGGGACAATTTCATTTTCTCTTTTCCAACTTGGATGCCTTTTACTTTTTTTTCCTCTTTCCTGACTTCTCTGGCTAGGATTTCCAGTATTGTGTTGAATAGGAGTGGTGGAAGTGGACCACTGGGGATCTGTTACTTTCCTTTTCCCCACATCGGGGAGTCTCTCTCAGCTCCCAGCTGATTCTGGCTGGGCAGGTTGCCTCATTTCCTTTCCTTTCCTTGCTTTAGGTGTTTCCTGTCACTTCTCTATTGAATTCCAGTGTTCTGTCTTGGTGATCTATTTGAAGTATAATTATCTACTCACTATTTTGGTTCTTCTCAGTGAAGGAGATGAGTAAGAGATGCCTCTAATCAGCAATCTCAAAATCCTCTTCATCCTACTCTTTTTGACGGTTTATTGAAATTACTCTTTTAAATGAATGTTGATCACTGGTGTTTAGTGAAATCTGGTAGAGATATATTCAGCCTAGTTGAAGCCTTTAGCATCTGCAGGACAGGGTATCCCATGGAATTGCCATTGGGCTATGTGCGATAGAGATGTTCCTAAAATATGCAGCACACTTTTAAAAGTTAGAACATATTTTAAATGCATTGGAAGCATTCATCTTGTGATGAATTTTCTTCTAAAGCAAAGAATGACTCCAGTGTTATTTTTTAAAATCTAATTTCCTTTAAGTGATGCTGGTATGGGAAAACCCATATGCTAATGATGTCCTCTGGGCTGGCTTGCCAAGTACTCATCAGTAAAGCACACCCTCTCCCATCCTGTTTTTTTTAAAGTAGCTTTTAAAAACCATACAACTTGAATAGAAAAAAATAAGAAATACAGATAAGCAAAATCAACAACAAAATATAAAACCCACCCATAATCCAAGTGTTGAGTAGCTAACTTGTACTTCCTACTTGCTGTGTACACTTCACCAAGAAAATTCTTCATCAGAGCTACTTTATCTTCCCTGGAGTATCAGCAGTATCAGCAGGGTTTCACCAATTTCAGTGAATATTTTTGCAAATTGAATCCTATTTGTAAATTTCCTCCTCTTTCCCACTTTAAGAAAACATTGTTGGAGACTTGTAATCATCTCCCCAGCATTGATTTTACCTCCACCACAGTGAGTAACAACCATGTTGTTTAGGTGGGATTGACCCAACCCCTCAATTTTAGAGATGGGTCCTGTGTGGTATAAGCCAATCCAGGCAATCCCATTTTCTTTGGCTGAAGTGATTGGTTCAAGTAACCCAGGCCTAAACCAATTGATATGTGCTATCCCTTTAGCTACAGGGATTGAATCACAGGTGATCCAATCAGCTGATAACTTGAGATGTTTGCTGGGAATTCTGGGATACAAAATTTTCTCTCCTGGATATAAAATGTGGATGTGAAATATGGAACTTCAATAGCCATTTACCCCCCATTAAGGAAGCCAGGCCAAAGTCTAATCCTTAACTCGTTGATCACCTTATAGTTGTGCCCATTCTGCTAATTAGCCTATTCAGTGAGATTTTCAGTTTAACAGTTGTATTTATGTTCAAGATCTGTAATTGGTTCTTTTCCTGTTCTTGTTTAAAACTACCTGTTCCTGTTTCAAAAATGCAATCCCCTCTCATATATCAGAAAACATTAATTCAATTTAAATTACTTTTCTGCTTGTTCTGTTAACTATTTCTTCAGTCGTAAGTTTTTTGTAGTGGAGTTTATGACCTTTCTTTTGAAGTGTTGGCATTCTCCAAATGTTGATGACTCTTTAGTCTATCTTTGTAGTTGGTATTCCCTGCTAGACTGCTTGCTGCTTCTGCTTCTATATTCCACCTGGGAAAAGGAGAGACACATCTTTGGGGCTTTTATACTGCTCTACTTCAAGAGAGAGTGAGAGATGTGCAGAATGTACAGCTCAGTAGGGTATCTCACTGGCTGTGCACTAGGCTTGAGTATTCCCTAGTTCTGTGGCTGCCTGGAGGTACTCATCCTCCTGTTTATTTTGGGCTCTTGGCTGCCACCACTTGTGGATATGGAGCACACTTTGTATCACTTCTGCTTTTTTATCAGCTATATTTGGTGACAAGCTACTTCACATGTTCTGGGATGCCATTTTCCTCTTCTATCCAATCTACTGTCTTTTGGTTTCTCAGAGATTCTTCCCAGTTTCAGGTCCATGAGACATTCCTGTCTGGTTTTTATATGTGGCCACATATTGATTTAAAAATATTCTTCTATAATTTTACTATTTAAGAGCAGGGAGAGCTGGGAGTGGTGGCTCATGCCTGTAATCCCAGAACTTTGGGAGACTGAGGCAGGAGGATCACTTGAGTTGAGATCACAGGGAGACACTGTCTCTACAAAAAATAAAAAAATTAGCCAGGCACAGTGGCACATACCTGTAGTCCTAGACACTTGGGAGGGCGAGGTGAGAGGATTGCTTGGAGCCCAGAAGTTTGAGGCTACAGTGAGCTATGATGGTTTCGCTGCACTCCAGCCTGGGTGGCAAAGTAAGACTCCGTCTCTAAAGAAAAAAAAAAAAAGAAAGAAAAGCAGGGAATGATTGTCCTGTGTATTCATTCCATAGTCTTGAAACTAGAACTATGATTATTCTTGGTGTGCTTGTCATTTTTCCCCTCTGTGGAAAAATGATCAGATCTCAGAAATATTGTATTTTAATCCCCTGAGATAGAGATTATTTCAGACGTGATCATGTGATCCAAGCTAGTTCAATCAGAGATAATCCTGGGATTTGTTTTTTTCTAGAATAACCAGGAAAGAGGAGTTCTCTTTTCAACAGACTTGGAATCAAATATGAAAGACTAGAACGTCAGAAAGATATCTTCTCCACAAGGTGAGAGCCTGTGAAAAAAGAACCAAAAGAGAGGAAGTATAACACTCAAAAGGCAAAGACAGAGATACTGAGTTTAAATGATGTTATTTGGGCCCCTGAATCCCTTGGAGTCCAGCTATACCACTAAACCATCCATTTACATCGACCAAGAGATCTTTGCTCATTTTTGCTCAAGACAGAGTTGGGTTTTCTCTCATTTTGCAACCAAAATTTGGTACCTCATTTACTATTTTGCAGTTATAGTCAATTACTGCTAAGCTAACCTGGGTCTTGTCTGATGTTTGTATGAAATTTAACTTTCTGATAACTTAAATTTTTCTTGGATTTATACTTTTCCTGATACTTGCCTTTTACCCCTGGGCTTTAAACAATGACAGTGCATACTGGACTCCATTATCCTTTTAGATTTCCTAGCATAGTTTTTCCTTGGGCAACTTAGGAATCACATGAAATGCTCATCAAAAATGCAGATTCCTGGGCCAGGTGCCTGAAGGATCTGACACTCTGCATTTTTATATCACTCCCAGGGGGTTCTGTTACGCACTAAAGTTTGGAAATCAGAGTCCTAGTGCTAGACTCTCATTTGTGAATGATTTCTGCTGTTCTCCCAAAGATCTTCAGTCACTGCCTGCCCTTGATCAGTTTCTTTTTCCATGCATAGATAGAAGATGAATGAGTGACCGTAGGGCTACATGGACTTCCCATTTGCCACGTGAACTTGGACTTTCCCATTCACTTGCTTAGCTAGGAAAAATTTCCTGGATGAACCACCTCAAACCTCAGCTCCTTGTTCTTTGGAAATCTGAACTTATATTTTCTAAGTAAGTTCATTAACATGTAGTTTTCTGTATTTTTGGCAGTTGCGGTTTTTGAAATGGACATAGAATTACTAAAACTCAGCCCAAATCGGAAATTAAAAATATATATTTAAATGGAACATTGCAGGATATTCAAACATTTTTCTTTTTCTCTCCCCTTCTATGAGAGGCGGGAGAGGCCTGAAGCTGCCGGCCCCCTCTTCTGTAAGGTGAGCCCATTTATCTTGTAGGCCTGTATGGCAACACCACATCCGGGTCTCTAAACAAAGATATCCAAGGATTTCCTCAAATCTGACAGGATTGTTGATAACTGTGATACATGAGGCTGAAGGAAAAGTTATGGGATAGGCATAGAAGCCAGCTTTGAGCTTTAAGCCTTTCCCATGGCCTTGGCCCCCAAAATAGTAGCTCCCTGTTAGTGACCATCTGAAGCCTTGATCTGACCATGCCAAAACATTTGGCATGTGGAAGCTGGCCCAGCTGTCACAGAGCAAGGAGATAAATAAATTCCCCAGTGTTTATAGTCTTCTCTTGGACCTCTGTATATCCTTGCAGTAATCGCTGTTTAAAAACACCCAATAAAAGTCAAGAATGTGCCACTAATAACTCACTCATCCCAGGCTGGGCTGGATTTCCAAAGCACCAGATGCTGAAGGCTATTCCTCTACAGGAGGTGGGCAGGGTCCTGTCTGCACAGCTGGGGGAACTCTTCACATCACCTTACCCCAAACCAAAGGACCCATCTACTTCAGGTCAGGGCATGTGGGGAAGACTGACGAGGAGGAACACATCACCCTTTCCACCTCCAGTTGCTTGTCTCTCTCTGCCCAACTCCCTCATTAGATTCCTTGAAACTTCATGTAGAAAGTTTGAGTTTCTTCTCTTGACACCATTCATTCTCCCCCTGCCCTTCCTTCCCTAAATCTCTTCTGTGATACTAGGGAGGGCCTAAGACTTTGTCCGAGATGAGATGTTAAAAAATATGTCTTTTAATTTAATGAGGAAGAGGATATACAAGGTCCTCCATTTGTGTCAAGAAATTGCAAGAAGCAACATGGAGTTTATTTAGGTGCCCTTGTCTCAGAAGATCAGGCAGAAGTCGACCAGTTTATGCTGAAAAACATAATACTGAAATATTCCCAGCATTTCAGACAAATCCAGGGGAAATTTCCCCCAATTTATTGTATTCAGACATTTCTCACCAAAACAACTTAAGGCAAGGACAGGAAGGGATGAGAAGCAAGGGAGGTCATGGGGCCAGGTTGAGGTAGAGGAAATGCCGTGCTTAGATGTGGAGAAATTGTCCTTTCTCTTGTAAGGACCTCTGCAGAAAAAGGAAGGCTTGGGTACCCACCAATCCAGGAGATTAATGTTGTTTCTGTCAATAAATATTGAATGTCCTGTATGTGCCAGGCATGGTATTGGATGCTGAGGATGCGATGATGACCAAACGTGTGTGATTCCTGATTTCACGGAACTATGATCTGGAGGGTCTAATCCTATTAATAGATTAATCATTAAATAAACCTGTGAATGCAGCAGAACTAAGTGCTGCAAAGGAGAGGTCTACCAGGCTGTAAGAGCCAATGTGGAAGGCAATTTGACTTCAGCTGCAGGGTCAGGAAAAGCTTTCCTGAAAAAGTGACCACTAGGCTGAGATCTGAATGATGAGCAAAAATTGGGTCGATAAAGAAGGCAGGACAGAGCAGGAGCTGAGGCCTGCAGGGTCTGGGGCATGGGGGACAGAAGGCACTGGGGGGAGGACCCTGGGCTGGACCACGAGGAGCCACAGGGAAGGGGCAAAGCTGGTGAGGTTCTAGGGCCCAGATCAGGGAGGTCCTTGCTAGTGAACCACGTCGAACATTTTAGTCTTTGTCATACAAGCCAGAGGGAGCCGTTGAACAGTGGTGGTGATGGCAGTGGTTAGATCTGTGGGAAAAGATTGTTCTAGCTACAGTGTGAGCGGGGGTAGGGTGGGGAAGGTAGATTCCAGGTGGGAAGAGCAGAGGGGAGGGATTTGCAGCGGCCCAGGCAGGACATGATGGTAGCCTGGGCCAAGTTGGTGGCAGTGACGGGAATAGAGATTTAAGAGGGGAAATTGACAGGGTGCAGTGTTTGTGTTCACCTTATCACCTTCAAGCTGCCTGAAGTGTAAATTTGACAGGAGCCTAAAGGTAGCATACCCCTCGGTGTGGGCGAGAGCAGATCAAAGCTAATTACATTGGTCTGAACAAACAGCGCTGGCACTGGGTCCCACATTTTCCATCCCTCCTGAATCTTCAGCATGAGCAGGCACTGAAAATGAAGCACGAGGGAAGGAAGCAGGCACCCCGGTTATTTTTAGCAAGCTATAGGAAATAGCCAACATTCTAATTTGAATCCTTCTCATTAAAACCCAGAGCCTAACCTCACACAGTTCTTGTTTCTAATGTCTGCAAACTTCTCTTTTTCCAGATAATTGACAATAGGCCCCCACAGAAGTCTTCTCTGCATTTCTGCAAAAATTTAGGAAACATTAGGTTTGACACCATCATCATGTTTGCCAAGGCAGCAAAAAATCCCAGCCGGCAAAACTGCAAATGTGATGAAGCGGAACAGCGAGGACAGCACGGAATGACTGATTGTTTCAGAACGTCTTCCAGCAAGTTTCCAGTGTTGGCGTTTCCATCGTCTTTGAAGCGGGAGAAGTAGGGATGGCTACTTTGGGGACATGTCACGGTTATGTAGGCAGGGTTTCCTTTTCTTTCTTTTCTACATTTGCTCTCTGCCCTCAAGTGATTCCTTAAAGTTAAAATTATGTTGAAATATTTTCATGTAATGACATCACAAACTTTTTTATATTCGGTAAGTTGGAATTGTATGGAATGGTCAGTGTCTGATTTATTACTCAGCTGATCTTCATGATGGCATCCCAGGCCCTCCACCGGCTGGACCTGGGCCATGTTATGGGCTTCTCTGGGTCTTAATTCCCTGGCCTGTACCATGAACAGGTGCGACAGCTCAACATTTCTCCAGTTTCAGTCGTTCTGGTTTCACCTTCACAATATTGGCCATGTTGACTCTCACTAGCATTACTTTTTTAACGTTTTTTTTCCCCTTTAAATTGACTCATTTCTCTATTCTAGGAAACCCTGCGTGAGTGCTGATTTCTAAGCCCTCGTTTGGTGCTCACATGAGATGTTCACTTCTGATCTTACCTACGCAGGCGTATTTCCCGTGGCTTCCCAAACCCTCAAGTTTGGCCAAGTCAATGTCCTTGTTGCTCCTTGTAGGCAGTATTTGCAGGTTGTTTCCTCCATCTAGAATCAATATTTAATAAGGAAAGAGACATTCTGACCCTAGGTAAGAAAGAAGAAATTGAGAAGGCACATGGTTGGGGACAAGCTACTTTCGACCAGTAGGCCAAGACAGTCCTCAGAGTGGGCAGCTGTTGGGGGACAGTCAAGTGTAAAGAGGAGTTAGTCATGTGTGGGCTATTTTTTCTGTAAAAAAAAAAAAAGTGTTACTTTGCCCATTTACAGGGCAGATTTCTGAGTTCCCCCTTGGCTTCTTCAACCTCTCTAACAGAGGAGAAATCTGGTTGGAAAATTTGTGGTGAATAATCAGTAATTGCTGTAGAAATTCATTAATTCACTTATTTACTGCGTATGATGCATCCATTCCATGCTAGTCACTCAAGATACAAAGATAATCAAGATATTTTTCTCTATCCTTTAGGAGCTAAAGTTTTGCAGGAGGCAAAAAAGTAAATAGGCGAGTGTAATAAGGCATCACAGACCCCACAGCAGAAGTACGTTCAGGGCACATTGTGGCCACGGGAGAGGGAATGTCATTTCTATTGGAGGATCAAGCAAAGACTTCCGAGGAATGTGACCTTAAAGCTGAGTCTTGACTTAGAAGCAAGTGTTAGTTGGGTAAATGGGCAGTGTAGGAGGGAATGTCTTTCCAGGGAGGATAAGCAGAGTTATAAAATTATGTGGCATATTCAGAAAACTGCATGCAATTTAGTAAGTGTGGAACATACAGTTTGCTCTATGTGTGTGTGTGAGAGAGACAGACAGAGACACACACATATATACACGCACACATACAGAGAGAGAAAGAGAGAGATTGAGGTGGGGCTCCAGTGTCTATACAAGAAGGAGCTATTGAAGACTTAAGCAAGGGGGTGGTATGTTCAGAGCTGCATACTAAAGCTCACTTGGCTGGGTAGAGGATAATTGGGTTGGAAGGGGATCCCCAATTATAGCCAAAGAGACCAATTAAAACACTTTTATAAGGGTGAAGGAAAGCAGAATATGCCACTCCCAAATATGCTTTCTCGACATAAGTATTTTTGAACCAAAGGCAATTAAGAAGCAGCAAACAGAGGGAGGGCTCTCCTATCCTCCCCTTTCTCTGCCTAAAGACGGAATATAAATTCTCCTTTACTGATGTAAAGGAAAACGAAAATCTCAGACACTCCTCCCCTCCAACTTCTTATGCAAAAGGGAATGGCAAGGCTGGAGGCTGAGTCATGCAACACCCTCTTCCAAATGAATAGCTGTTACTAACTGTATGCATCAGCCAGATCCCCGTGGAAAGGTAAAAGGTCTCAGGCACCTGCAAAAGGACTGCCCCACAGATCATTCATAAGGAAATTCTTCACTGGCTTCCCATAAACGAGGACATACAAATTTTAACTTAGGATCTGCAGGCGAAGTCTAGCTCTTAAAACTTACAGTCTGTTCGATTCCATGCTAATGATGTTGATTATACGTTTATCTTCCCAGGTGCAGAACAGAGACAGGACAGGATCAAACATTCTTCCACTTACCCAGGGACATCTACATAATTGATGCATCCTTCACTCCCTTTTTCTCTTCTAACATTCACCTTATCTTATATAAGATGTAGATTTCCTGGGCCTCATGAGAATGTAACCATTTTTCTCACCCCTCTCCTTTTTTTTTTTTTTTTCTGTATGCCTTCCCTTAAATATTGAAGATCCCAAATTCCCCTTTGAAAAACAGTCACAGATTTGTCTTTTTGTGTTTTTCCTAGGCTGTCCTCAAACTTTGGCTTAATAAACTTCCATTGATTGAGAGCTTTGCCTCAGTCACTTATTTTGGGTTGCCACTGGAGCCCACTCCAGTAAAGGAATCTGCAAACAAACCTTACTCCATTAGTTTCTTCCTATGTGTTTAACTTCCCATAGTTTCCCACCTTTGGAAGACTAAAACTGCTTCCCTTTGTCCTGTCATTTCTCTACAAATATATTGGTTTTCTTTAACTGAAGATGCTATATAAGCCAGAGTACTAAGCCACTGCTTTCTTACTTTTCATTGAGGATTCTCTCAAATGCTGTGCACTGCACGTGTTAGTAAACTTGCTATTTTTCTCCTGTTAATCTGTGCTTTGTTACAGAGACGTGCCTCAATTACAACCTAGGAGGGTTGAGGAGAAATTATGTTTCCTCCCAGACAAGGGTCCAGATGAGAGATGGTGGATGAGGACAGCAGCATCGGGTAGAGAGAGACAGATTTGAGAGGTATCAAAAAGGATGTGATGAGGGATGTGGGGAATGAGAGAGTGTGAGATGTTTAGGAAGATGCCACAATTTCGAGTTTGGGTGATTGGGTAATGGTGCTATTCTCAGAGTGGGAACTCAAGAGGAAGGATGCAATCTGGGGAAACATGAGTTCCTTTGGAACTAAATTCCTTGGAGTCTGCGTGGCACATTGAGAGGGCATGGAGCAGTGACACCTGAGTTCTTTCCCAGCGCTGTTGGTATGACCTTGTTCAACTTCCCATCCTCTCTGAGTCTCGTCTTTTTGTCCATAAGATATATTATCGCCAGCTCTGGCTTGATTTCCAATCTCGTAGAGAAGAGACCTGTGAAAGTGCTTTGTAAATGTCCTCACAAATGTAAATATTTATGTCTTCAGGGAAGTGCAAGGTGTAAAAGGCAGAGTCATCAGCACATTTAGCTTATAAATAGAGTGTGTGGCTGCTTTGCATTGTGACAGAGCGTCTGTTAGAGACTGCTCTGCAAAATTGCCAGGGTCACTGCCTGTCCTTTGACCACGTGACTTAATTCCAATGGGCCTAAAGGGTATTACTTCACTACTCATCACCCTGATTCAAGAACCATCACACTTCTTTATTTTTTGTAACTCTTACTAAACTGCTTCTCCATTCCCACTTGCCAAAGTGAGCAAGACATCCATCTTCCATCAAAATTTGGATTCCCATTAGATTACACAAGTATCCTGTTTTTCACTGGTGAAATGAATGGGGTTCGAGACATGTAGGTAGGTGAGAAATATCACATAGGCAGCTCACCTTTGCATGGACAGGGTAGAATGATTGTCCTACCCTAGGTTTAGGAAAATCCTAACACCTGTTAAATCAGATACAGATCTTTGTAATTAGCTACTTGTAGAACTCAGGCAAAGGTGAGCCTAGGGTACTGATTAATCTGGGCTAAGGATTGGTACACTCAGCATTATCATCCAGACTAAAGAATCTACTAAAGGATCTACTTTTGGTTGTCACCGTGTTTGCAATTTGCTGTAGAATAATCCTGTCACTTATAAGTGAGGAGAGTTGCAGTGTCAACAGTGTGTGGGAAATCAAGATGTTTTGGGGTAGCTTAGAAATGTTAGGGTGACCTAGGGATATTGCTGGCATAGGAACCTCTGAGGATGTGACAGTCTACACGAGCGTGGCTGTTTTCCACAAATAAAAAATTACTCTCAGGACTCTTGGTCTAAAAAGCCTTGAGTCCCCTAACCCCACTCTTTCTCCTCTATTGTCTCTCTTTTCATATTCCTACACGACACCCTATTTTCAACCCTGTGGACTAAAAAATTCCCGACAAAGATGGAAGGAAAACCCCTAAACACGTGAGGGAGGGGCCGGCGAGGAGGGCTGATGGTTGAATGTGTATGATGGAGCTGAGGTCTACTGAAGAAGAAGAGGTAGGAAATAGAGACTATCTGAAAAAGAGGCCAGAATGGAGAGAAATAGGAATAAGAAAGCATTTTGAGTTAGTTGAAAAGAACTCAAAAACCTTTCTTAGAATTCTTTCTTCAAATTGAAAAACATGAACTTGGAGCAATCACCCTTAGAATAAGCATTTCTGACTAGTGTATTTTAAATGCTAACTCACCCCCTGGGAGGAGAGCAAAGCCTACATCTTAGAGTGGTGTTTCTAGAGTAGAATATATGTGCCACTGTGAAATGATCGTTAGAGGTAAACATATGAAAATTCTTCTGTTTTAATAGTTGCGTATTTTTCTGATTATCATTATCTTTGGCAAGTCATTATGGTGTTCTATTTAAGACAGTGACACAACGTTTTCTTTTAAAATAAATTCATTTAAGCAAAAAAAAAGTTGATTTAAAGAGAAGGTATTTATTTAAAAAAATAGGTGGTAGAACAACTCAA
>NW_012150840.1:12095369-12100344 GCF_000956105.1 Propithecus coquereli
GCCAACATTTATTGTTTTGGGACTTTTTGATAAAGGCCATTCTCACTGGAGATAAGTGATATCTCTGCTGGTTGCATTCTTGATCATTTTTTTCCTGCAATATACTGAGATAACATGGAGGGGAAGGGAAGTCAATTGTCCTTTTGATCTTTTGATCAGTCAGTCCAGTTTATGCACTTGGAGGGAAAGCCCCTCCAATGCTTTTTAATCTTGAATGGCCTTTAATTCAAAATATTCTTTATACGAAGGACTCATATTTTGTGCTGAAATTTCCTGAGCTCCTTCAGAGGAAATTGAGTTGGAGATTTGGCTAAGGGAATGGGGTCTCCTGTCCAGCAGTCACTCCCCTCCCATGTCCTCCTGCCTGGCAGAGCCAGCTCCATAAGAGAGGCTGGAAAGGCCAGCCACTTGCTTGAAGGGAGAATGGCCACATAACCCACCCAGTTCCTGCCGATGAGACTTAAGAGGAAGTGAGCTGAGGGACTTCTGGGCACAATTTTCATTGCTGAAAAAAGGAGAGACATGAAAGAAGAGACTCCACCTCTCTCTTCTTGCTTTTTAACATTTGAGGATCATAGATTTGGAGTCTAATTAAGTGCAGAGCCTGAAAGTATCTTCCTCCTTGTTTCTTGTTAAGCAAGATAAATATCCTTATTGTTTAAAAGCCTTTTAGTCATGTGTTCTGTAATTTGCAGCCAAAAGCATCCTAACCAATAATTAAAATGAATTATCTCATTTACCTGCTAGAACTTAACTGTTGGAACTCATGGTTATCAAAACCCTGGTCTATCTGTTAGGAAGATTTTTGCTGCAAGAAATTCAAGATCCTGACTCCAACTGGATCAATATAGGGAAGATTATTGTCCACTAAAGAGGAAGCACAGCGTTAGGGCAGGCTTTGGGTGCCACGTGTCCCTTGTCTTTGCTTCTCCGAGACTCTCCTGTTTGTCCCTAGGGGTGGGTTTTGTCCTCAGGTCAGCTGACTGCTAAGTTCTAGGCATCATGTCCCAACAGAACAGTGCTGGCTGAAGAAGAGGTATTGTCTATTCCAGTGTTTCTTTAGACAAGTGAGGAAAGCTCCTTTCTTGGCCCTGGTTTGTTTCCCCGTTGTCTCCTAAAAAATCAGCCTCCGGCAATGGAAATGAGATTGGTCCTGGGCTACATTTGGGGCAGAATGGATTTAAGGGAACCTACACCAATGACCAACTCCAAATTTCACTTTTCTTATCTTTCTTCTTCCTATAGATCTTTCGTGGACCCTGGTGAGTTTGTTTTCTACTCAGAATTTCTTCAAATACTAATTGATTTTAATTTTTTCTCCTCTCTAGCTTGGCTTTAAGTCTTAACTCACTCAGGTCCCACCTAACTGATGTATGTTTCCTTCGTTTTACCAGTTGGTTTCTTTCAATAGAACCAGATCCTTTTTCTTTATGGGTACTTAACCACTCCCCTTCTCTTCTTTTTATTTGATAGAAGAAATAAAACCTGGGGTTCCATAGATCAGTAGGGTGATCATAGCTTACAATAATCTATTGTACGTTTCAAAATACAAGAGAATAATTTGAATGTTTCTAGCACAAAGAAAAGACAAATATTTAAGGTGGATAGATATCCCAATTATACTGACTTGATTTATACAAATTATATGAATGTATTCTATTATCACAGGTACCCCCAAAATATGTAAATATCTATTGTGTACCAATAAAAACAATTTTAAAAAACAAACAAAAAAGACCGATAGAAATAATGAAGCGGTTTTTTTAAAACAATGTGGTACCAATTTTTTTACAAGAAAAAAGAACTAGACAAACACACTACTGTTTTCATGGTTGAAAATTTTTTCTTCTATTTGTTCTTCTGCCTGCGCATATTTTTATGCTCACAAAGAGAAGCTGCACCACTCCTTTAAGAGTGGATTATCTGTAGATTTTTATATGGATACAAAGTTACTTAAGAGGTGAAAGCAATTAAGTAGGAAGTGACTTTTATATGGAGCAGACTTAAAGATTCAACTTGAAAGAGAAAGTAGAAGAGAGAAACTTGTCTGTCAGTAAACTCTTTCCTCATCTGATGGAAGCCCTGCCCTTCCATTATCCCTTACAGCTCCTTCACCTGTATTCACATGTAGTAGACTAATTCTGTACATTGTTTCTGCTTTTAGTCGGGGAGATGCCTGTGAGTTCCCTGGGTGAATTTTGAGCCTGCAGTAGCTGCTTTGGGCATTGTTGTGTGAGTACCCAACGTCCTGGTCCCCCCTTCCCCTATCCTAACAGGACCAGTGTCGAGCCCACCCCGTATAGCCTGTGTCATGGGAGGACTCTCATCCCACCTCCAGCTTCAGGGTGGGATTGTTTAAGTCAAGCAGCACATTCTTTAGTCATTGGCTCAGGGATAGGCATGTACTATGGGCTGCCTTGCGTGTATCCCCTGCCCCCTGCCAAATTCATATATTGAAGCTTCAACCCCCAGGACCTCAGAATGTGACTGTATTTGAAGACAGGGCCTTAAAAGAAGTAAGTTAAAATGAGATCGTTAGGGTGGACCCTAATCTATTGTGACTGGTGTCCTTTTAAGAAGAGGAAGTGTGGCTGCAGACACCAGGGATGTGTGTGCACAGATGATAGACCATGCTAGGACACGGTGGGAAGGTGTCCATCAGTAAGCCAGGGAGAGAGGCCTCGGGAGAAACCAAACCTGCTGCACTTTGATCTTGGACTTCTAGCCTCCAGAACTGTAAGAAATAAATGCCTATTATTTAAGCCAAACAGCTAGTTGTATTTTATTAGGGTAGCTCCAGCCCTAATATGGATTATCTCATAATACAGCATGTGACTGAAGTGGTCTAATCGGGTAGCATCTCAGGATTCTTTTGCTTAGATGCTATGGCAGACATGTCCCTTATCCTTTTGTGGTTTGTAGATGCAAAGTTGGGTGTTGCTTATGCCTTGGAAAGGCAAAATAGAGAGACTGAAAACAAGACAAAAAAGCAGAAGGAAAGAAGCTGAATCAAAGGAGGCCCAAGGCCTCGCTGGCTCTGGACCTGGACCTTCCAGTGACTTGGGCCAAAAAAAAAAAAAAAATCTCTCTACTGTTGATTAAGTTTCCATTAGCAGCAATCTAAAGGCCCCAACTGATGGAATGGCTTATGCTTTGTGTTTACAGGCAGAGGAAGAAGCTGCCCTCAAGAAATATTATTAAATAGGCCTACGTATTTTATAAGTCTAGGTTCTTCAAGGCAAATAAGTTTTGTTGCCCAAGAAAGGGAGGGAAATGAATCCTTTGTGTTTTGAGAATTGAAAAGAAAATTAACCTGATTTCAAGCATGGATTTGCAGTGTGGAGCTACAGGCATGGGAGACAGCAATGCTTTAGGAATTTTCCAGAGGCTGAGCCCAAACCCACTCGGAGACAGCCAGGCGTGCAATCTCTGAGGGGACTGTCCACGTGGATGCATGAAAGGATCAGGTAACCGGGACTGGGGTAGGTGGCAGAATGGCCCATGGAGGTACCTCCTGGATCAGTGAGGAGGCCCAACTGTGTCTGGGTCAGCACTGTAGCTCAATGGGGGGAGGACAAGTGGGGTTTGTTAAAATGCAGATTCCCAGGACACACGCCAAAGTTGTTGAATCAGGGCCCCTGGATACATAGCCTGGGGCTAAGCATTTCAGCAAGGTCCCCAGCTAATTCTTAGGTGAGTACCCCTGAAGAATCCATGCCTTAGAGTATATAGAGGGTTAAGCTAAGGAGATTTAATCCCTTAACAGGGCAGGAGAAAGGGTGACAACAGGTGGCAAGAAAGCCAGGGTCAGGGTTCTACCAGATCCAGAAATAGAATGCCATAGGTCATTGCTTTGGGCCTACATTCATGGGTCAGGCTGCTTTAAGATCCTGAGTCAGGATGGATCTTAAAATAGTTTAGAGTCAATTACCAATGCTTCTGGTATTAGGACCACCTTTTGCGTTACCAGTGACCTTACTTAAATGCTTCTCCTAACTCATTGGATTGCCCTGCCGGCTTTGATGGTGCGGAGATGTGGGGTGATGGTGTATGAGCCCTGTTTGTGTCATAGCTCCCCAAGCCCGTGTCGGGGTCAAGTGGTCCATGTGACAGAACTCATCACAGAGACCACTTGGTCCATGTCACACACTCTCTTCTGTTGCTGCCTTTTTTTTTTTTTTTTTTTTTTGAGACAAAGTCTCACTCTGTCACCCTGGGTAGAGTGCCATGGCGTCATTGTAGCTCACAGCAACCTCAAACTCCTGGGCTCAAGCGCTCCTCTTTCCTCAGCCTCCTAAGTAGCTGGGACTACAGGCATGCACCACGATGCCTGGCTAATTTTTCTATTTTTAGTAGAGACAGGGGTCTTGCTCTTGCTCAGGCTGGTCTCCACCTCCTAAGCTCAAGCACTCCTCCCACTTCGGCCTCCCAGAGTGTTAGGATTACAGGCGTGAGCCACCGCGCCCGGCCTGTTGCTGCTCTTAAAAGTATACGTACAGCAGTTGGGCAGGGAAAAGATTTTTACCACCACTGTTTACAAATGAAGCCTGTAGCACTAACTAATCAGGCTTCTCCAAGGTCAAGCAACAGGGGGTTTAGGGAGATGGGAAGCACCTGCTTTCTACGTGTGGCCCTGGGATCCCTCAGCGTTAGCAGAAGCCACAGCCTGGGCTGCAGACCCTCACGTGGCCCACCTCTCCTCCTGCCATTACTTTAGTCCTGAGTGTTCTTCAGCTGAGAAAGCAACACAAATCAAACGACAGCAAAATCTGGGAAAAGCGCCATTAGGAAGAAGACAGGTCTGGAACTGGGAGAACTGAGCTCTCTTCCAGTGGGCATCTTTCAGCGGCGTGACCTTGGTCATTTCATGATCCTCTCTGGGCCTATTTCCTCATCTGTAAAATAAGTAGCAGAGGCTCACTGCAAATGTTATCAGCCAGGACTTCTAAATCAGTATTAGAGTTTTCTTTTCAAT
>NW_012150840.1:12100394-12103983 GCF_000956105.1 Propithecus coquereli
AAGGATCTACTTTTGGTTGTCATCGTGTTTGCAATTTGCTGTAGAATAATCCTATCACTTATAAGTGAGGAGAGTTGCAGTGTCAACAGTGTGTGGGAAATCAAGATGTTTTGGGGTAGCTTAGAAATGTTAGGGTGACCTAGGGATATTGCTGGCATAGGAACCTCTGAGGATGTGACAGTCTACATGAGCGTGGCTGTTTTCCACAAATAAAAAATTACTCTCAGGACTCTTGGTCTAAAAAGCCTTGAGTCCTCTAACCCCACTCTTTCTCCTCTATTGTCTCTCTTTTCATATTCCTACACGACACCCTATTTTCAACCCTGTGGACTAAAAAATTCCCGACAAAGATGGAAGGAAAACCCCTAAACACGTGAGGGAGGGGCTGGCGAGGAGGGCTGATGGTTGAGTGTGTATGATGGAGCTGAGGTCTACTGAAGAAGAAGAGGTAGGAAATAGAGACTGTCTGAAAAAGAGGCCAGAATGGAGAGAAATAGGAATAAGAAAGCATTTTGAGTTAGTTGAAAAGAACTCAAAAACCTTTCTTAGAATTCTTTCTTCAAATTGAAAAACATGAACTTGGAGCAATCACTCTTAGAATAAGCATTTCTGACTAGTGTATTTTAAATGCTAACTCACCCCCTGGGAGGAGAGCAAAGCCTACATCTTACAGTGGTGTTTCTAGAGTAGAATATATGTGCCACTGTGAAATGATCGTTAGAGGTAAACATATGAAAATTCTTCTGTTTTAATAGTTGCATATTTTTCTGATTATCATTATCTTTGGCAAGTCATTATGGTGTTCTATTTAAGACAGTGACACAACGTTTTCTTTTAAAATAAATTCATTTAAGCAAAAAAAAAGTTGATTTAAAGAGAAGGTATTTATTTAAAAAAATAGGTGGTAGAACAACTCAAAAACTGTGCTACATTTGCGTGGAGAAGCAGGGAGGAAGGGGAAACAACCCGCCTGGTTTGTGATGGCTCACAGACAGTTGACTTCTCAATCAGGTTATCTCAGCACATGGGCTTTTCTCTCATGATGATTATTCTCTAAAGATGCAAATATTTCCGGGAAAGGGTTATATCTCAACATAGTATGATATAAACATATTTCTTAATGATCCACTACTACTTTTGACCAGCACATATCTGGAGGGAGAAAGGCGTCTGCTGGGCTGGAGTGGGCATGAGAAGGAGCCAACTCCTAGACAGTTCACCAACCTCACAATTTTGTCCAAACCTTGAGCAGAGAGAGCCCTTGGGTGGTGGTGGTATTGAACACAAATGACCTAAAGGTTTACCTCTAATGTGGTGATGAGGGCTGCTTGAGAGCAGACTTATAGCATTATGACATTTTTTTATGTGCAAACCCTGCAATGCTTGGAAGAGTGCTTTACATATATACAGGGGCTCAGTAATCATTGTTTAATGAAAGAATGAATGGCTGCGAACATTGCAGGTACTTTACAGTTAAATTTGCAAATGAGGGGAAAGAACTCAGGTTTGGAATTATACAGAACTGAGTTCATGCCCCATCTCTGCCATTTACTTGCTGTGTAACTTTGGGAAAGGTACTTAACCTCTCTGACTCTCATTTATCAAATGGAGCTAATCAGTGGTGTGCTGGTAAATGTTTTACAACTGGCTCTCCAGGAAGAAAAAACAAAACAAAAAACTCCTGCTTTATATAGCACTTGCTGATTTCTGTGGTGTAAATACTCCCATCAAGTTAACAACCATTAAACAGCTAGCTTGAAAAATTCCTGCAAATTTAAAATCAGCTCCCATGAGCCACCAGGTGCAGTTCACCACGGGACACCACCTCACCAGGGGTGTCCATAATTCCTGAAGCACTTACTGCCTGCTAAGCAATGTGTTCTGGTCATCTCGTTAGTTATCATAACAACAGTATGAAGTAGATTCTATTATTATTCCTACTTTAGGGATAAGGAAATGGAGTGTTAGAGAGATTAGGGGATTAATGGATAGACACACAGCTAGCCTTTATCTTCTCTGCTAGAGTGCCTCCCCTGTTCCTTGAATGGACTCAGATAGGACAAGTACCATGTACAACATCTGGCATATAATAGATGCTTAATTAATGTTCCTTCTTTGCCATTTCTATAAAAAATATATTGGTAGAAAATCTCCTGGACCAAATCCCAGACATTAATGGGAAGGGCTAGTCATAGAACAAGCTCAGAAACATTGTTTTTATTTTTGAAAATATGCCTTAGTACTGGGGGAGGAAAAAAGGACAACATAAGAAACTCTGTGAAGATAAAAAAAAATCCAGGGGTAGTTTTAAGTATTAAATATTTTGACAACTCAAAATAAGTGAGTGAAGCAAATATCTCAATCCATGGAGGTTTATTAAGCCAAAGTTTGAGAACATGGTGGGAAAAGCACAAACCACAGAAACATCTGTGACCTGTGCTCTCTGAAGAGGGATTTGAGAACTCAGTATTTAAGGAGAGAGGGCATGCAGAAAGAAAAAGGAAGAGGGGGGTGGACAGTGAGGCAAATGGTTACATTCTTGTGAGGCTCTAAATAGTGCTCAGTAAATCTACAGTTTACATAAGGTGAATGTTTGAAGAGAAAAAGGGAGTGAAGGAAGCATCAATTATGCAGATGTCTCTGGGTGGGTGAGGAATGATTGATCTCCGCCTGTCTCTGTTCTGCACCTGGGAAGATAGACTTGTAGTCAACATTATCAGTGTGGTATGCGACAGACGACAGACATTAGTTTTAGGAACTAGACTTAGCCTCTAGACCCAAAGTTACAATTTGCGTGTCCTTATTTATGGGAGGCCAGCAAAGAATTTCCTTATGAATGATCTGTAGGGGCAGCCCTTCATAGATGTCTGAGGCCTTTTACCTTTCCCTGGGGATCTGGCTAATGTGTCATCCTAGTAACTGCTACTCATTTGGAAGAGGGTGTTGCATGACTCAGCCTTCTGGCTTGCCATTCGCTTTTGTATAAGGAGTTGGGGGGTCCTGAGAGTTTTATTTTCCTTTACAATTCCAAAGATTAAATTGTTGTCTAATGATCCTCTTAACAAGCCAATGCCTTTGAACCTGTCTGGTTCCTCCATAGGAGGGCATACTCTACCTCCACTAACTTCTGGCCTAGCAAGAGGGCTTCTTAGTGGTCTACTGGCAAAGTGAGAGCTTCTTCCAGTACTCTGCGTATCACAAGATGAGAAGCCCATGGGTGTTTCTAGGAATTCGATATGCAGCTATGCATTGCCTAGATAAATGGAACCAATACATTGTTGTTTCAATGTTCATGTTCTTCGCATCCTGCGGAGATATGGTCATAACTTGGGTTGGAGGTACAGTGGTCGAAGGGAAACTTCCCCTTTCCCTTGAAAGTTCGCTGCAGGATCAACTCACAATTAAGGCAGATGAATAAGAGAAAGGCTTATTTGTTGTGTGCACGGGGAGACTCACAGAGTGACTACCCAACCCAATATGTCAATGGGATCCAGATATTTTTATACCTTCCTTTTGGCAGGGAGTGGAGGGGATGAGCAATATAGTTAATTCTGTTTAGGGGCAATAAATGGTTGTGAGGGAGAATGAA
>NW_012150840.1:12115743-12118903 GCF_000956105.1 Propithecus coquereli
TTGTTCTATTTTTTAGAGACCATATGATTTTACTGCATCCTAAGATACACATTTAAAAGCAAAACAATATGTATGGTAAGCAGGGGGCTGAGTTACAATGATAAAAGTTTGTTTGAGACACGTCTGATGGTACCAACTCTTCTCCCCTTCATGGTTGGACAATAATTTTTCTTTTTCTCAACAAAGTGGTGCTCCTAAAAAAGCCATATATAAACTGCTCAAGTGCTGGGTAATTAGAAAAGAGACAAGGGCCTGCTTCCTTTGTGGTCATGTGCTTGCAGGGCCTGGGGAACCCCACATAAGGAGTGGATTCTGTCATTCACAGCTCCCAGCTGCAGCTTCTTGTACAGACTCAGCCTCTGAAGGGGAAGAACAGAGGTTGGTTCTTCCTTTGGCTTATCCATAGTTTTCTAGAGTAAGTGCATGTGGGACCAAGGCAGGTCCCTATCCTTGCTCTTTACAGCAGAAGCCCTCAAATTCTAGGGTGTTTCAGAATGACCTTCATTGCCCACAGTCCATTATAGCATGGATTTTTAGCTCCCATTGCCAGAGTTTCTGATTCAGTAGATTTCTTCTGGGGATGAAAAAGCTGCATTTTAACCTGCATGTCATCAAGATATATTAATAGATGTGTATGCACGTGTGTGTGTTAGTTAAGTTTAATGGACAGATAAGCAGGCAGTTAATATTCAAAATGCCCTAATCAGGAACACCTATTCCAGGAGTAGTCTGGGAGTCCATAAAATCTCCTATCTAAAACCCACACGTGTGTGTTGAGGGTGGGAGGAGGTTTCTACATGCAGCTTTGACTATATCTCTGATCAACGTCGGAGGACTTATTAATTATCATAATGCATATTAGAAATAATTTTTCATTGATGAAATGAGTGGGGTTCAAAATACATAGGTAGTTGAGAAATGCTTTGTAAGCATCCCACCTGTGCATGAACAGAGTCATCCTACCTTAGGTTTAGGCAAATCCTAACACCTGTTAATTCAGATGCAGGTCTTTGAGACAAGCTGCCTACAGGATTGAGGCAAAGCTGAGCCTCAGGAACTAATTCATCTGTGCTAAGGGCTGACACACCAGCATTATCATCCAGACTAAAGAATCTACTAAAGGATGTACTTTTGGTTGTCGCTGTATTCGCAGTTTGCTGTAGAACAAGCATGTCACTTATAAAGGAGGAGAGCTGTAATGTCAACTGTGCAAGGAGAGTCAAGATGGAAGGAAAACCCCAAGACTGAACAAGTGAGCAAGGGGGCTGGTGAGGGGGACTGATGGTTGAGTGTTCATGGTGGAGCTGAGGTCTACTGAAGAGGAAGAGGTAGGAAATAAAGACTTTATCTCAAAAAGAGGTCAGAATAGAGAGAAATAGGAATCAAAAAGCATTTTGAGTTAATTGAAAAGAACTCAAAAACGTTTCTCTTAATTCTTTCTTGCACACACAAAAGAAGATCAACTTGAAGCAGTCACCCTTAGAATAGGCATTTCTGCGTAGGGTATTTTAAATGCTAACTGTCTGCTCCTGTGTATATTAAACCTAGTGGAAACACTTATATCTTACTAGAATTCAGGTTAAAATGCATCAGTTTCTTGGCAGTCATTTTTTGGATGTGTCCCCAAAAGCACAGACAACAAAAGGAAACATAGATAAATGGGATTGCATCAAACTAAAAAGCTTCTGTCTGGCAAAGGAAACATCAGCAGAGTAAGGAGAAAAAGCTATGGAATGGGAGAAAACACTTGCAAATCATATATCTGATAAGGGGTTAATATCCAAAATATATGAGGAACTCAACTCAATGGCAAGAAAACAAATAATCTGACTGAAAAATAAGCAAAGGACCTGAATAGACATTTCTCAAAAGAAGATATAAAAATGGCCTAGAAGTATATGAAAAAGTGCTTAACATCATATATCAGAAAAATGCAAATTGAAACCACAATGAGAGATCACCTCACATCAGTTAGAATGGTTATCATCAAAAAGACATAACAGGTGTTGGCAAGGACGTAGAGAAAAGGGAACTCTTGCACACTGCTGGTAGGAATGAAGTATAGGATAGCCAGTATGGAAAACCATATGGTGGTTCCTCAAAAAATAAAAATTAGAACTACCATAGGACCCAGCAATCCCATTATTGGGTTTATATCCAAAGGAAATGAAATCTTTATTTTGAAGAGGTATTTGAACTCCTATGTGTATTGCAGCATTATTTACAATGTCAATATATGTAATCAACCTTAGTGTTCATCGATGAATGAATAGATAAAGCATTATGGTATATATACACAGAGAAATATTATTCAGCCTTAAAAAAGGGGATTTGTAGCACAATGTGGCTGAACCTGATGGTAATTATGCTAAGTGAAATAAGCGTGACACAGGAAGAAAAATACTGCATGATCTCACTTATATGTGGGTCCTAAAAGTGTCATGCTCAGAGAAGCAGAGAGTAGAATGATGGTTGCCAGGGGATAGTGGGTGGGGAAAATGGGTAGATATTGGCCAAAGGTGCAAAGTTTCAGTTATACAGATATAAATTTTTTTTTTTAAAAAAAGGCATCAGTTCCTGATGGCCCTGCTGAATGCTTCATAGGAGGGCTTAGAGCAGTGGTTTTCAGTGGAAGGGGAAGGCCCACGGGCTTGTAGCAGGATATCTGTGTGTGTCGTATGTGTGTAATTTAACACATATTACATGCTTGGAGGATTCTCCCAAGTTTTTTCACTCTGTTTTGCTCTCTGTAGACACTGTTGCTGCCACAGGAAATTCTCTAAGTTCTGTGGCTTTAAATCCTACCTATTTTATATCCCTAGTCCTGATCTCTCCCAGAGTAATGAAATGCAACCTCCCGGTAGACATTCAGATCTAGCAACTCCAGACAGAGTGCTGTTCTCCAGCAAACCTGCTCCATCTCATTGTCCCTCGCCTTGGGCAGTAATACTATCATTTTCCCAAGTTTTTAAGGTTAAAACAATTAACTCCTCTTTCTCTTAACAATCCTCATGCAATCCATCAACAACAAGTTTTATCAACTAAATTTTATTCTGAACTCAACTATTGCTTTCTCCTCTAGCACTGAAATCCAAGACAAAACACTGTCCTGTCTTGCCATGCTGGATTACTACAACAGCCACAGTCCTTGCTCTCCTCT
>NW_012150840.1:12120318-12121649 GCF_000956105.1 Propithecus coquereli
CACTTATTTATTTTTGTTGCTGCGGCGATTGCTTTGGGGTTCTTTTTCAAGAATTCCTTGCCTAGGCTGATGTCTGAAAGGGTCTTCCGAACATCTTCATTTAGAATTCTTAAGGTTTCATGCCTTAGGTTTAAGTCTGTTATCCATCTTGAATTATTCTTTTCAATAAATGGTGCTGGGAAAACTGGATAGCTACATGCAGAAGACTGAAACTAGACCCCCACCCCTCACCTCTCACAAAAATCAATTCTGGCCAGGTATTTTGTAGACTGTACCATGCTCTTTTTGTTTGTTTGCCACAAAGGTCAATGGGATGGAACCTAGACTCTATAGCTCTCAAAAATTCCATTTCAGAAAGCCCACTGACAATCTTGCTAGAGCTTACCTGCTGTGGGTTCCTATGTGAATAAGTTTCTGATCTCACAATCAGAAGATTATGGAGATGAAAGAGATCAGGAGAGTAAGGACTAAGAGATAAGATGAGTTTTTCCGGAAGCCCCCACCAGATTTCCCACCAAGTCTTATTGGTCATAATTCTACACCACAGAAATGGAACTGCTATGATTAGCTTAGTCTAATGAAGCTCCGCTCTGGTGGAGGCCAGATTAGGACTTCTTCTCTGTGTCATGGATGCCAGAAAGAAGAGAAATCAGCAAAGAAGTGAGTAGAGGGCAGTCAGATGGGGATGGGATAGGGAATGGGTTTGGTAGACAATAAACAATGGGTGTTACAGAGTCTATTCATATGTTCTGTATATAGGTAAAATTCAAACAGAACATGGCTCTAGGGGTAGAGCACATCAGAAGTGTGACACTTATCAAAAGATGTCTGGTATGGATAAAAAAAATTGTGATAGAGCCAGTGCAGTGGTGTGTGCCTGTAATCCCAACCTCTCGGGAGGCTGAGGCTGTAGGATCCCTTGAGTCTACGAGTTCAAGTCCAGCCTGGGAAACATAGCAAGACCTTGTCTCTATTTTTTTTAAATTGCTATATATTCATGCAGTAAAACACTACTCATCAATAAAAATGAATATACTACTGAGACATGCAACATCATGGATGAATCTAAAAGACATGTCAGTTAAAGGAGCCTGACACAAAACACCATGTGCTGTATGGTCCTATTTACATGACATTCTAGAAAAGGTAAAACCACTGGGACAGAAAATGAATCAGTAGTTGCAGGGCCTGGGAGTAGAGGGAGGTGATTGGATCCAAAGGGAAATGAGGGAACATTTTTGGGGCAATGAAAATGGTCTACAAATTAAAGAGAAAATTACTCTTGGGTCTTGGGTGATGGTGTGAGAAGGGACAAAGGATATTGCAGTAAA
>NW_012150840.1:12122478-12123785 GCF_000956105.1 Propithecus coquereli
ATATACACACACACACACACACATATATATATATTCACATTTTCTTTATCCATTCATCCACTGATGAACACTTAAGTGGTTTCCATATCTTGACTATTTTGAATTAATGCTACAATGAACATAAGAGTGCAGATATTTCTTCAACATATGGGTTTTATTTCCTTTGGGTATAAACCAGTAGAGGGATTGCTGGGTCGTATGATAGTTCTATTTTTAATTTTGGGGGGAACCTTTATACTGTTTTGCATAATGGCTGTACCAATTTACATACCCATCAACAGTATACAAGTGTTCCCTTTTTGCCACATCCTTGCTAACAGTTTTTATTTTTTGTCTTTTTGGTGATAGCCAATCTAAAGGCATGAGGTGGTACCTCACTGTGGTTTTGATATGCATTTCTCTGATGATTAGTGATGCTGAGCATTTTTTTCATATATTAGTTGACCATTTTTATGTATTCTTTGGAAAAATATCTATTTAGGTCCTTTGCTAATTTTTCTATTCATATTATTGTTTTCTTGCTATTGAGTTGTTTGAGTTCCTCACATATTTTGGATATTAACCCCTTATCAGATATAAGGCTTGCAAATATTTTCTCCCATTTCATAGGCTGTGCTCTGTTGATTGTTTCCTTTGCTGGGCAGAAGCTTTTCAGTTTGGTATAGTCCCAGTTGTTTATTTTTGCTTTCGTTGCCTGAGGTTTTGGTGTGATATCCAAAAAAATTATTGCCTAGGCTAATGTCAAGTAGCTTTTCCCCTTTGTTTTCTTTGGAGTTTTATGGTTTCAGGTCTTATGTTTAGGTCTTTAATCCACTTTGATTTGATTTTTGTCTATGGTGTAAGATAAGGGTCCAATTTCATTCTTTTGCATGTGGCTATCCAGTTTTCCCAGTACTATTTATTTAAGAGACTTTACTTTTCCCTTGCATTTTCTGGTGCCCTTTTCAAAAATTAGTTGACCGTATATTACTAGGTTTATTTTTGGGCTTTCTGTTCTGTTCCATTGGTCTATGTGTCTGTTTTTATGCCAGTACCACACTGTTTTGATTAGTATAGCCTACAAAATCAATATACAAAAATCACTTGCATTTCTTTACACCAATGCCAATCTATCCAAAATATAAAATAATTCCATTTGTGATAGCATCCAAAAGAATAAAATACTTAGGAATAAATTTAACCAAGGGAGTGAGAGATCTGTACTCTGAAAACCATAAAACATTAATAAAATATGTCAAAGAAGACACAGATAAATGGAAAGATATCTCATGTTCATGAATTGGAGGAATTAATATTGTTAAAATGTC
>NW_012150840.1:12124464-12154846 GCF_000956105.1 Propithecus coquereli
CTGGCATAGATTTTTAAAAACTTGTTTTTGGTGATATAAATTTTCTCCCATGTATATTGGTTGTATATATACATATCCCTGCATCTTGATTATGAAGCATTGGGACTTTGTAAATATGCATTTCACTCTGACATAACATTTTTTCTGAGTCTTAAAACATAACCATTCTAGCACCCTGATATAAACATGTTCATTCCTGGACACATGGTTTTTAAAACCATAGATCAAGTGCTAATTCTGGAAAGAGAAAAAAAAATCCACTTCACTCTGTAATAACAGCTTGCTTGTCATAGACCCCTCCTGAGAAGGAAATTATGTGATTTGTGGTGACAGAAAGGCTGGACATTCTATGAAGGAAGCATCCCATAGGCTATGGTTCACAAATTCTTGTTTAAAAGTAGGTTCCTGGGTTCCAGCCCTAGACATTTTGACTTTGCAGGTCTGAGACAGGGTTCAAGAATTTTTATTGCCAACTTTTAATAAGTACCCCAGGTGATACTGATGCTGTGCCTTTGAGCCACCCTTCCAGAAGACTCTTTTCTAAAGTATCTAATCAGGACATTTGTGTTATTTCAGTATTTCACATGAGGCAAAATGACCCAGAATCTTTTCTCCTTTTATTGCCAAAATGCAAGGGAAAAAGTCCTTAGCTCTCAGAAAAAGACTACACTTAAGGGTTGGGGAAAAGAAAATGTGGGGGTTTGAGGAAAAGTAGCATCAACTGTCAAATGTCACAAATGCACCATCCCGGACAATGAGCCACATGGGTCCCAAACTCGTTATTCTCTCCAAATCCACTGCCATAAATACATGCACTAAATGCGCTGACACAGTATTTTTCTACCTTGGCCTGTCAATGCAGGTATTGAAACTAAATTGCAAACTCATTTTCATCCTTCTGTTCAATTTGTCACCTGGTTTGAGAGCCACACCACAATCAATTCTATTACACACGTTCCTGCAACTCCTCACTTGATAATGAAGTAATCGAAAGGGTCAGGATTTTACCTATAAATGTATTTCATTTTATACTTTGGATGAGTTTCAGGAAAGATCCTTGTATGCTGTGTGCCCTTAATAAATAATTGCTGAGTGGATTAATAAAATGTTGGGCTGAATCACATTATTGTATATATTCACAAAGTAGTAGATAAAATCCTATTTTTGGTACAGCTAACAGTGAGTTGATTTTTAAAGGAAATCCGTGGTGAACACTTGAAAAGTGAAGACAATTTTATTTGGTAAGGAGAGCAATTACATCTTAATTTTATAGTCTTTTATTTTGAAATCATTTTAAATTATAAAAAAGTTGTAAAAATGGTTTGAAGAGCTCCCTTCTACCCTTCATTTACCTGTTAACATTTCTGAACCATCTGAGAGTAAGTTGCAAATGTAATAACTCTTTTATGGCTTCATACTTCAGCATGTACTTCCTAAAAACAAGAACACTCTTCCATATAACTAGAGTGTAGTCTCAACATCAGGAAAATAATGCTTCTTCAATTTAATTCATCTAATCCACAGAATCCACTGATTATGCCATTAATGTCATTTATAGGTCTTGGATCCCATTCGAGATCACCAGCTGCATTTAGTTGTCTCATCTCCTTAGTCTTCTTCAATCTGGAACATTTTTTACTTTCATAGTCTTGACATTTTTAAAGAGTATAGGCCAGTTACTTGATTTTCCCTCAACTTGCATGTGTCTGAAGTTTCACCATACCTTACATATTTATGCATAAGAAGTCATGCTACATTCTCAGTATATTGTATCAGGAGGAGGCACAAGGTTGATTTTTCCCATCACTGGTTTTTATTTATTCAAAATTTTACCAGTTGATTAAGATGACTATCTCCCAAGTATTATAGCTGCAATGTTAATTAATAAGTACGCTGTACTTATTAATAATTAAAAATATATTAATAAGTATTTTTAGAAATATACTTTGAGACTATGTAAATATCCTGTTCATCATCAAACTTTTACCCACCAATTTTAGCATCCATTGATGATTCTGGCCTGAATCAATTATTGTGATGGTGGTTGCCAAATCGTGTTTCTAATTCTATCTTTCCTTCTTCATCTGTTAGTTACATTCTACTATAGTGTTCCCTTCTCCTTCTTCCCTTCCCTTCCTTTCCTTTCCTCTTTTCTTTCTTTCTTTATCTCTTTATCTCTTTCTTTCTTGTTTCCTTTCTTCCTTTCTTCCTTTCCTCCTTTCCTCCCTTCCTCCCTTCTTTCTTCATGGACTATGGATTCTTCCTCTACTCAAAATCTGTTTCTGTCATTAATTATTTTGATCCTTAAATTATCCTAGATTTGGCCAGTGGGAACCCCTTCAAGCTGACTCCTATATTCTTTTGACATGTCTCCATAATAGTTTTAGTACTTTCTTATTTTTTGTACAACAAATTATTCTAATATCATCCACTACATGAAGGAGCCATGGATCCTTTTAGTAGAGAATGGTATTTAGAAACCAAGGTCTGAGTGTTAGGTATGTTCATTGCTACTGCGGTGCCATTGCTTTTAGGCCTGCTCAGTGGACAGAACTAGGAAATATACTAACATAGACACTTAGATTTTTCTATCTAGCATCTTTCTAAGTTAAAAAACTATTTAACATCATCACCTCCAATTTCAAGTCACATCACTGGATTTTAATCCCTTTGTATATTTGTAATTCCCTTCTTCAACAAAGTGAGAAACCTGGCTTCCAATATCCTTAACATATTTACTTGTTTGTTCAATTCCCCACGGAGTATGGAAACCAATCTCTTGGCCATGCCAGCAAAAAGGGTGGCCTGTCTCTATAAAATTGGTCATTTTATCACTATATGAATATAAGTAAATATACCACACATATCTATACATACATATATATGAAATCAGACATTTTATTTATATAAGAAATCATAATATATAGGTATATCAGAAATCCCATATAGTACAAAAAATGTATCAATATAAATATACATATAAACATCTGATTTTATATATATGTAATTTTTTAAGAGAAGTACACAGTAAGGCCTTTCTTCAGATGAGCCTGGAGCCTGTTGCTCACACTTCCATGTGGTGGTTCCCTCATACCCTGCCTGGCCCTCAAGGAACTGCTGGTCTCAGAAATGCAGAGCTCTGCAAAGCAGAAGCTCCAATCATCAGCTTTCTCTCAGTAAGCCTATTCTCTAAGTGTTACAAACAGCTGCAGACAGCTCCATAACACGCTTAAGCCAAATGCTGAACCTGGGGAAGGAATCTTATATTTCAACTTTAATGAATAACTGAGACATCTATTGACATTCTACTTTACTCACTAGCTTGGGTGTGGCTTTCCTCCAGGTTTCCCTGGCACCTCTTTCGTGTACTAAGCCTACCTTAACACATTTATCTGCTTATTTATTGTTCCATTAGACCAAGAGGCTTGAGAACAGCGACTGCTTCTTTTATTATCCTCCTCTAATGCTAGCAGAGGGTCTAACACATGGCAGGTGCTAATTATTGTTTATTGAGTGAAAGAATGAATACATCCATTAATCAATGTAGAATGGTGAAAAAAGATGCATGTTGGGAAGGGGACTTTAAATTTCGACTTCTGGACCCACATGAAGGAAGAGTCCAGGCATTTAGGTATTTTATTTCAAGTTTTTTTCCTGGTGACATAATACAATTCAAGAATACATCTCAAATTTATTCTTGATATAGATAACGCTGATATTGCACACAAATCCCATGGTTACCATCCAGCACCAACAATCTTGTCCTATTCCCACCTGCAGCTTCCTAAATCTTTAACCATCAAATTTCAAAACTCCCACATTAAAGAAAGATATCACTGTAAGTTAATCTTTCTCATTTTCTGTCTAAAACTTTTTTCTTCTTCCAAGAATATTTGATAATCAATTTTTATTGAAAGTTCCTTTGTAGTGCTCCAGATAAGAATAATCACACAACACTCCAGATACAGCGTGTGGTGCACAAGTTGAATAAATAAAAATGACGAGGTTAGGAACAATATCAGTGACGATCGCGGTGTCCCGTTTTAATTTAGAGGGCGCCAGCTACACGTCAGTGAGGGATTCTAAAGCTACCGGGCACACACAGGACCCCGGGCCAGGACTTCCTAAGATAACCTTGACGCCACTAAAGTTTCCAGACGGGGCCAGCTGAGAATTGACGAAAGGAGCCTCCGCCTGGTTGAGTCAGTCTCCCAGTTTTCTCGGCGGCTGCTCAAGTGCCAGGAATTTCCAGGCTTTCTCTTCCTCAGGCAAATCACGGTCTGCACCTTCCGCGGCGCTGGAACAGGTGAGCCTGAGCCGGGCGGCTGCGCCCTCGGGACGCGCTCAGGTGCCCGGCCCCGCCCCGGCCGCCGGCCCCTCCCTGCTCGGCGCGGCCCGGGCCAGGTGCCGGCGCCCAGGTGCGCGGGGCGCGGGGCTGCAGCTCCGCCGGGCACCCGACAGCGGGCGCCGCTGCAGTAGCTCGCGGGCCGCGGAGCTGAGCGGCTTCGCGAGTTGGGGTAGCTCGTCGCGCTCGGCCCTGCTCGGCGGCGAGAGCTCCGCCCGGGCGCCGGCTTCCCACAGCTGCGGGAGCCGGCGGGCGCCGAGGGGGCGGACCGACCTCCGCGCACCCTGCCGGCCCGGGGCGTGCGGAGGCGGGCGAGGGGCGAGCGCCCGGGAGCGCGGAGAGCCAGGCGGGCCCGGAGCGCGCTGGAGACACCCCGAGCGCCCCGCGCCCCGGCACCATGCGACCTGCCGCGCCTCCTCGCGGGCCCCGGGCTTCGCTCTCCGCTCGCTGAGCCCCTGCGCTCGCACCACGGAAACTCGGAAAGAGGAGGCGAGACGTTGGAGAGCCCCGCGGAGACGGACTCGACTTCCCCTCCGCCCCCAAGACGCTGCGGGTCCCCGGCTCCCTGGGCTTCTCTAGCTTTATCATGAACCTGGCGCAAGCTTGGCTTTAGGAGAAATTCAGGAGCCGGAGGGAGAGTCAAGGCAATTCTTTGGTTGCTAAGGTAATTGTAGTGGTGACAAAAATGGGCAAGAAACAAATGGGAGTAAGGGTGGTTTAAAACAGCACCCCCACCCCATTCATTCGTGTTGGCTTCATCTCCGGGGTGTGGGTGCTTGTCCATTTAAGATGCGTGACAGGTGCCGGTGTGTGTGTGTCTGCAGTTTGGGACTGTAGGAGCACGAGCTTACATAAGTGGTTAGGCAAGCTGGCGTGTGGACTTGTGTGGGATGGGTGCAGGTCTGCATATAAATCATGTTCCGGGTTTCTGGGTGCGAAGCGCTCACCGGCTGGGACGACAGTGCAGAGGAAGGTGCTTTTAGATACGTCCAGCCTTCCGATTTTGTGATCACAGGTAGGGCAGCTTTACCTCAAAAGCAGGCGTTCATCAACTTTTTCTCTGAATACGCTCGCCCATTTGTGGTTTGGAAGAAAAGAAAGTGCGTCTCTGTGGTGAGGTGCGGAGGGCAGGAGCGGGTAGTGAGGTCTGTTATTTCGGAACTGCTGTAGGAAAGGAGCCGTAGGTGGTCACTCTAGGAGGATGCGAACCACACTGGTTGGTGAGGAGAGTGAGGAGACGGTGTTTACAGTCCCTGTCAGACTGCGTAGAAAGTGGCCTAATGAGACAGGGAAAGTGACCCAGAAAATTTAATGTTGTTCAGAATGAAAGCTGCTGTATTTCATTTTTTTTTTTTTGTTTGATGGAGTAGGAACGTTATTTTCTTTCTCTCTCGTTGAGACCAGTGGCATTTCTATGCTACAAATTGAAGATATTTTGGGTCTTGTTGGCTTAGAATCGTTCTCTCAGTATTTATCAATGCTTAGGGGCCGGATCTGCAGCTCAGACCTGTTCTGATCAGTACCTTTTAGCAGCCCCAAAGTAAAACTGCAAAAATAATCAGGATTAGGTAAAACCTCACATTGAACCCTTTTCTCTTCAGAGGGGACAAGAGATGGAAGAATAAGATCTAGGCTTGTAAGTATCAGAATGGAGATCCAGAATGAGCTACAAGTTCATGAGTGTGGTGTCTGTGAAAAAGTGTTAGACTAAAGGAAACTGTTAGGTTTACCTTAATGCATTAACAACAAGGCTCTTACAGATCAATTTTCATAGGCAAATGGGTGATTATGCGGAGTGAGAACTAGGCTGTTGGTGGGAAACTTTCTGTGAGTTGTATATTCTTTATTCTTATTCTTAATTTATTAATTTTGCAATGGATGAGACTACCCTTGTGAACGAAAGTAGAGGACTGAGGGAAATTTTAGACTTTTTGGAGAGACACCTTTGTAAACCAAAGCTTGCATGCTGAATAGGGAAAGTCAAGATGATAAATTCTTTTTTGAGTTCTCTGACACTATACCACTCTTGGGCTAAATTGTTGTGAAAATATGGTAATTTCATGTATTATAAACTATATATAGAAAATCTATTCCCAACAACTTGTCCTTTCCTGAAAGAGTGTACAAATTCTAGAAATATCAGCTGTTGGGAGGTATTGTGATGAAGGGGAGAGCGACTGGTGTTTCCTTTTTCATATTCATTCCATTGGTCCTTAACTTTACTTCCAGTTTCCCTGAAGAAATTTCAGTTAACATTTACCGAATTTATATTGCCGACAGTTTCGGTAAAACAAAGCTAGCATTTCTTTGAAGCAACAAATTTGTCTTATCACATGAAACATTACAACAGTGCTTTTGTGGCAGAAATGCCTCTTTAAAAGAGCCCATTTTAATTATTTATTTATTTTTGGCCTCTGGGATAAGATATCCAACATAGATATTTTTTAAGTGAGCAAACATTTCCTGAGAAAGAAAAAAAGGATGTTTTGGTCAATGAAAGTTGCCAGTAATTTTGAATGTCTTATTGTCCACAGGGACAGAATTGTATTAGTATCCTTCTGTTTCTAATCTCTCTGATCTTCTTCCATGCATTTTATCCCCTGAACTCCTAAGACTATGCCAGGAATTGCTGAACATTCTGTTTTGTGCCAGGGGTTAAACATCAGGGAGATATGAGTAAGGAGTTGTGTGTCACATAAACGTTTTTCAAAAGGGATGTTCTCAGAGAGCTCAATACTGGGATTAATTTTTCCTTTAGCTTCACAGTTAGTTTGTCTTAACTCATAGTGCTTTGAACCTAGGAAAGCATTTGACCTCTTCATTTTCGGTGCCAGCTGGAAGGAATGTATTTACTGAATTTCATCCTCATTGTAACATATGGCATGATATAAATAATTACTATACACACAATATCCTGCTGTATGGAAAGAAACAGAATTACAAAATAAACCTTCAGGTTGGGTGATATGGATATAACATTTGAAAAAGCAGTTTTACTTTTTCCCTGATTATAAAAGTTATATTTAGCTATTGAGAAAAATTCAGGAAAATACAAAGAATAAAAGAAAGATTATTCATAATCTCCCATGGAGGGTGAACCACTATGAACATTTCTTCAAACTGTATGTTCTTCCAGATATTATTCTGGTTGCATTATTCATTATATTTCTACCCTTTCTCCCTCTCCCCCTCCAAATTTTTAAATCTTATAAATATTAATACAACTTGGAGATGTGTTAAAGGTTTGGAAAATTACTGCTTGCTTACTGGATCATTTTCGATAGATCAGCTTTTAATTTTTGTTAGTGGTCTTTGTTTTCAAAGAGAGTAATATCTCTCTTTCTCCACTCTTTGAAAACCAATGTTTGCACTTTGGGCCAGAAATACTTGGGGCTCCCCATCAGATTTAGAGATTAAAGCATCAGAAAAGAAGTAGAAAAAACATTGGCCATTCGGGATGGGAGACCTAAGTTCTGGTTGCGGTTCCTTCACTAACTTCTCGTGTGGTTTTGGCCTCTGGGCCTCTGTTTCCTCAAAGGACAAATGACACTTTTAAATTTAGCTCAATAAGCGAATGACATATTTGTTCCTTTGACATTTGATGAGAATGATCTTTGTTCGAAGAAGTGTTATTCAAACAAGATGGCTGGGGGTCACCCCCAGAATCTCTGATTCATTCTTTCTGGGCTAGAGCCTGAGATTTTATATTTCTAACAAGTCCCCAGATCATGCTGACTCTTTTGGTCTGGTGAGGACACTGGAAACTAGAGGGTAAATTACTTGAGGGCAAAAACCCTGTTCCATTTTTCTTTGCATCCATCCACCCAGTGCCCAGCAATGTACCCACCAATAGGTGTTCGGTAAGCCTTGGTTGAATAAATATCAGTTTTCTCCATGGGAAAATCTTTCTGAAGTAGTTAAGAGAAAAGAAAATAATCATCTAGAATTTGGAACCCTTAGGTATGTAGTAAGAGTAAAAACCAGTCATGAAACCCAGTTCTTCAAACTGCAAGGAAAGCAAAAATACTTACAAGTAGGCAGTTAAAATGAACATTAAACCTAACAAGTTACATTAAATAACTAGAAGTATTTGCTTGAGATATTACAAACCACAAAGCTTACCGAATACTTCACTGTTGCCTCCCTGGGACTTTCCAAACAGCAATTTATTTTCTACTATTTAAGTATATTTCAAAAGCGTGTGGGGGGAGTTCACTATTAATTACCCCAATTACCAAAGCAGCAGGTAAAGCAAGCAATGGCACCCCCTCACTGTCCCCTTCCCACCAAGAAAAAGGCAGAACAATGCTTGTTAGAGCCCCACCACCATTCTATAAGATAGGTCCTCATTTTATGATTGAGGAAACTTAAGACTTAGAGAAACAGATTAACCTGCATAAGCCCACAAAGCTAATAAGTGGCAGCATCAGAAATCAGACCTAGGCCTCTTGACAGCAAAGGGTGTTATACGTCACCACTTCCCTCTACTAATATGGAGTGAGTGTATTTGATATCTAGGAGATTCTGGCCAACTAAAATACCCTAGTGAGAATATTTGGTCATCCTTGCGTGGCTACTTTTTGAATAGAAAACTAATCTTTTCCTTCTGCTTAGGTGTTAGAAACATAGTGTACAAAGAACACCCATTTTTATGTATGGAGACTTTGAAAAATGTGTAAATATTTGAATATGAACAAAATAGATGCTCATTTAATTCAGGCTATTAAAATGAGTTGTTGCAGAGGCTAGCTGTCTGGCTTCTCTAAATAGTTTGGTAAAACCATCAAAGGGAAAAGTCATCTTTAAATTTTTGCATAGTACAATAGTACATATTCCCTTATTCACTTGTATCTGCCCTACCTGAGAGGCTATTTTCTTGCCCAAGTGGAAGTGTGCATTACTCAAAGCTTTCTGAGGTAAGGGTCTCCGGAGTGAATGGGAGATAGTGGTGGCACTCCTTTGGAGGTACCCAAAGCACTGTGTTGCACTCACAGAGATGTGGCTAGCCCAAAGCCCAGACAGAGAACTGCTATTGTTCGCTCTTAAGGTAGCACAACAAGCATTTATACACACTGTTAATTATGTTTTGGAGCCTCAGTTTCCTCATCTGTAAAATAACAATAAAAAATATACTTCTTGAGTATGTTTGACCACGAGGAGAACACAGGATGCTTTATAGAATACAGGACACAGGAGGCGTAGTTACTTAAGAAGATGAAACTGTCACTCCACAGTATCTGTTTTCTAATAATTTTGATATTGAGTCTGTTGGGAAATAACTGTTTCAGGGTAATTGTTCCTTCATTTTTCTGTTCCTGAGGACTTTCCGTATCAGTCTAGCATTTGAGGGACTCCCAAGTCTCTTTGAGAATCCTGCTCTGTAGTTCTAATATTGGGATTTGAAGAGGCTTGCAGAAAGCAAGTGGCCCAGACCTCTAAGTAGGAGAAAGCAGAGTGGGGAAGATCTCCTTTGCGGTAGCCAAAGATGCCTTCATTTCCTTGAGACTAAAGGCCGTTAATCATCAGCAGGAAGAGAAGTGAAAAAGAGGAGACTGCTCCTATAATGGTATTGCTTATGCCAGACACCCAGAGCAAGCCGATGTTTTATTTTTTTCTCTATCTCCTTGTATTTCTTATAGTGCTTGGCACATAGTAGGAGTTTGGTAAATGTTTGCTGAGTCGTTCACTTGCAGAGTGTCAGCTATGGGTGGGAGTGAATGGGAGGAGGGATGGACTAGTATGGGTGTGGATATATGGATTGGTATGAGTGTGGATGCAAGTGCAAACAGCTGTAACCGCCATTCTGATTGCTTGCTTGATTTTACCTGGCTGGATCCACTTCAGATCCATGATATAGTGGGACCTTCATCTGAGTTTCCAATTATTCATTAGTATTTGTCTTCCCCATGGGGCTGTGGTCTGTTTGTCTGGCTTTTTTGTTTTGTTTTGTTTTTGACCATATTTTTTTATCTCTATGCCCAGCACAAGTCCACACACATAGCAAATGCTTGATAAAAATTGGTTGCCCAAACAAAAAGTTGCCCAGCCTAAAAGCTATGGATCTGTCATATAGTGGTGGGCTGAGTTTACAAAATAACATCAGCATTTGTAAAACTTTTTGTAGTTCAAAGTCCTTTAACAGGAGTTAAACTCTGTATAACTCCCATTTTACAAATAAGGAAACTGAAACTGAAAAGAGGTTCAAGGACTTGCCCTAGGTCACATAGCCATTGAGTAAAGGAAACAAGACTTAAACTCAGATCTTATCAGACCCCAAAGGCTTGAGTCTCTCTCCTATATCACAAGGTAGGGAATAAACAGAGACGTAACCCTTGAGATAATTTCAGCTGTCTTGGAGAGATGATAGAAATAAACAGAAAATTAGTAATAAAGAATGTTAAGTGACAGTTTAAGAAAGAATGCATGGGATTTTACAAGATTTGGTAACAGATGATGAAGACAGTAAGTATAGTACAGTTCAGTTCAGAGAGAAGGCACTTTATCATCAGCTCTGGAAGAAACAGGCTTTGGGAAATAGGAAGAAATTTGATAGGTGAAGAGAGGGATAACGGCAAGATTTTCATGTGTGAGGTGTTGATGATACAGTCATACGTCGCTTAACTACTGGGATGTGTTCAAGAAATGCATCCTTAGGCGGTTTCACTGTTGTGCGAACATCACAGAGTGTACTTAAACAACCCATATGGTATAGGCAACTACACACCTAGCCTATGTGGTCTGGCCTATTGCTGCTAGGCTACAAACCTGTATGGCGTGTTGCTGTACTGAATACTGTAGGTAATTACAATACAATGGTAAATACTTGTGTATCTAAACACGTCTAAACATAGAAAAGGCCCGAAATGTGCATGACTGTAATTGGTTATTAAACCAATTATTGTTTGATTTCAGAGTAAGAACTAATATTTGCAATCTTCATAGTCAAAGCCATCCCAGACCACCCTAACTGAAACAGTAACTCCTACCCCTGCTCATTGCTTTGTTGTCTTACTTGCTCTATTTTTGATCATAGCTTTATCACCATGACATTGCATTCTGTGCATTTATTTACATATTGTCTGTCTCCTTCCACTGGAATATACATTCCATGAGAGCAGGGCCTGTTTCATTTCCTGTCGTAGCTCCAGCATCTGTCACAGATTCTGGCTCATAGTCATTGTTTAGGAACTATTTGTGGAATGAATGAAGGAAGGAAAAAGCATTAGAAAATGGGTTGCAAACTCGAATGATAGGACCAGTTAGGTAAAGGAAATGAGGGAAACAAGTGGGGTTTCTTTCATAATCGTAACTTAAGTTGTATTTTTTTAAATCAAAACATGCTTTGTGTGATTTTACTCCCAGAAAGAAATATATTTATACCCATTTTTCTTGAAATATGGGACCCTCTGGCCCATTTAGAGAGAGACGTGGGTACCAAATAGCATTTCCTTTATCCTAAAAGCAAAACGGCCATCCCTGTGTGATGATGAATGGCACCTGGCCCTGGACCTCAAGGTTGGGAAGGCATTAGGGACAGGGAAGGACTGTGTTAAAGCAAAAGGTATGTGCTGCTCAGAAAGCCCTGTGGTTGTTATGTTTTAATCCATTTTTAAATCATTAACAACTGATTCCAATTAGAAAAATATTATGTAGATCTATACTGCCTAAGCCAAGAGAAACACTTGTTTGAGCTGCTGTGTTTTATCTATTTGTGACCTCTCCAGAAAAAAGACAACTTTAAATAAAATGTCCAGTGTATTTTTCCTCTTAAACTGCTATGTAAGTGCTACTGTGTTCAGATTCCAAACCAAGCAGGAAGGTGCCATTATATTGTTTTGCTGACCATACATCCTAATCCAAAGACTGATTCAGCAGCTGGTCAAAATAGAAAGGACACATTCACGAAAAATAAATTTATTGATTGTATTTTAGACTTTTTTTTTATTTTTTATTTTTTAGAGAAAGGCACTTTCATTTTCAGTATAGCAGTGTAGTAGGTAGTTTAGGGCTGTGGTCCCCAACTCCTAGGCCACGCCTGAACGAGCTCTTCCCTGTCCGTGGAAAAATGGAAAAATTGTCTGCCGTGAAACTTAGGAACTGGGCTGCACAGCAGGAGGTGAGTGATGGGCAAGAGAGCGAAGCTTCATCTGTATTTACAGCTGCTCCCCATCATTTGCATCAGAGCTCCAGCTCCCCCCCACCTGGCACACCCCCATCCGTGAAAAAATTGTCTTCCGTTAAACTGGTCCCTGGGATCAAAAAGGTTGGCGACTGCTGGTTTAGTGGCTTGGCTGCTGGCTTCTGCTTATAGAAGGGGTATGTGACATGAGGCAAAGTAGCTTAACACTCTTGATCTGTGTTCTTCCCACTTGCAGAACAGGGCTGAGAAATTGTGATTGCGTTGAAGCCATTACTGAATGAGAGCATGTGCCTGGAAACAAGCTCTGGGTTAGTCAACTCTTCATGGGGTTGGGGTGGGAGGTTCCCTACTACAGGTCACAGGTGGCCTGTGGTCTCCACTGCCCTTCCCTGTTCCTTGTCCAAATCAGGCAATATGTCTGCCTCCCTCCCCAAGACCCTTTTCCAGATGATGATTGATCATATATATATATAACCCCTATGGTCAAGAAACTTAAAAGTCTTTGGGAGAAAAAAGATGGAGAGACAGAACACGGTAAGAAAGGCACATGTAAACGGAACGCAGGAGAGGGGACTTCCCACTGAGAGATTTCACTGAAGAGGCTGAGTGGACGAATTGGACCTTGGAGGACCGAGGGGTTTGGGGCCTGCAGAGATGGGATCAGGGGACGTGGTGGCAAGGGTGTGCCTGGGGCATTTCAGAGTAAATAAAAGGATAGAGGTGACAAAGTGTAAGGAATGTACAAAGAATACTTAACACCCCCCACCCCTCGCCCCCCTACCCCATAGAGAGATACTTAACAACCTTTCTGGTAGGAGAAGTCCCTGCTGGTGAACTTAAAACTTTAGTGAAAACAAGAATAGGGGAAATCTAGGTTGTAAGTAAAACTGTTTAATAAATATTTGTCATATTGACAGACAATAAAATGAGAAAACAAAAGTAGATTGTGAGTGACATTTTACTCACCTTATGTTTGTAGTAGTGGGTGTGCCACGATGACTTTCCAGTTACTCCTTACTGTTCTCCAGAACATCACTCCCCTACAGCGAAATGCTTACAGGTGGTTTTGCCCTGTTACTGTCAGTGCGCAATTCCCATGCAAATGGGCATTTCCCCCCACCATGTCAGGCTCTGTGTCCAAGAGTTCAATGCCTTTCAGGCTTGTAGACTGAGAGAGGTTGACCCCTGACTGCTGGGGCTCCCTGTGGCTCGAGGGTAAAGTGGGTACATACTGGGATAAACTTTATTTAACTAACTGGGCGTGACTGACGAGGAAGTCCTCAGATACCTCGCCTGGATGCAAAGGGTATTCAATGTCATGCCAAAGCGTCTGCTGTCAATTCCAGGTTTTCATTTTCTGGGCTTCCCTTAGCTTTCAAAAGTTTCTATACAAAAACCACTTTCCCTGCCACTTTCCCTGCCTGCCCCCTCCACCACTTTAAAAAAATCTTTCAAATCCCAGTTTCTGGTATTTTCTAATTATCCTTAACAGGAGTGACCATCAGGCTATCAAAAATGTATTTGGAAATAAGTTTAAGTTGATCTTTGCTTATTGGTAATTCTTGGGTTGGGAGTTTTCTATGGTTGAGGCTGGCCGTGTTGCTAGATATATGAAGACTGAGCAGTGATTGATAAAACTAGAAATGCAAGTTGGGGCCAGCCCAGGGAGGGACTTGAATGCCACTTACATAGGATAATTGTGATGACAATGATGGTGATTCAGGGCTCACTTGGATGCAGACACACGCACACACACACACACACACCCACACCCAACAATACCCCAACTGAACCCAAGAAAAATCCAGTATTTTAAGCAAAAATAAATTTATCTAGTTATATGTATAAGAATTCAGGTGTGGCTGGATCCAGGGACTTAAATGACATTATCAGCTCTCTTACCTGACACCTTGTCTTCTTCCTCCCTCTGTGACACTACAGAAAAAGAAGATGGTCACTAATATTCCCACCCTCACATCCTTTCAACACAGTCACCTCATTGGGAAGGGATTTTCTTTCTTCCAGCGTCCTTATCTCAGTCTCAGGGAGGACTCTGGTCCATGTTAGTCGCATGGCTATGTTGGTCCAATCTGTGTGACCAGTGTAAGGTGCACTCTGGCCAGGACAGTTCACAGGCCTGTCTTTCTCTACTAGAAGAAGATAATTTGATAGGAAAATATACTAGGCAATCAGAAACAGTAACTGCCTCAATCTTCTACACTTGCTGAAGAACTTTGTATTTTGTTTGTCGGGCAGTAGAAAGTTATTAAGAACAAATGCAGAGTATTTCAGTCATTGGGAGAGTTCTGAGATGTTTTATGAGTTGGAAGACTTTCCAACTCTTGGAAGATATTGTGAAGTGTTCCTTTAATTGTATATTTTAAATTTCATTTCACTTCTATGCTGGTTCTCTCATTCCCATTGCACCAACACAGGGGCAAGTGCATGCAGTGGTGACAGACACTGCCACTTCTGGCCCCCTTGCCATCCCTGCAGCCATAACGCTGCCATCATAGCACTTTTGTCTGGCTGTACCTGAGATAACTCAAATATCATCTTAAGGACCAGATATGCTGTATCCTTCTCTCAGATCTGCTTTTATTTGCACTATTCTTATTTAAACATACAATTCTATTAAATATATTAATATTTATAGAAAAGTAGACAAATCATTGCTCAACGAATTTTCAAACAGTAAACATATCCATGTTCTCTCTCCCAGATCTAGAAATAGAATATTACCATTCCCCCAGAAACCACCTTCTGAGCCTTCCCAGTAAATACATACCCTCTTTTCCCGAGTGGTAACCACTAACCTGGTTTATTTATTTACTTTTTAAGAGGCGGGGTCTTGCTATGTTGCTAAGGCTGGCCACAAATTCCTGGGCTCAAGGACTCCTCCCACTTTAGCTTCCCAGGTAGCTATCACTAACCTGATTTCCAACACTATAGCTTTTTCGCTTTTTAAATATATGAAATATATATGGAATCCTGCATATATGTATGTACTCTTTTGTTTTCTGGATTCTTATGTACAGCATTCATGTTGTGATGCACAGCAGTAATTTATTCATTTTTTTCTTGCTATACAGCATTCTACTTTGTGATATTCCACAAACTATTTATTCATCTACTGTTGATGGACATTTGGGACATTGGCCAGTTTAGGTATATCATGAATAGTGCTTCTGTGAACATTTTCTGTGTGTTTCACGGTACACATATGAATGCATTTCTGTTTGGTATACACCTAAGGCTGTTTGCTGGGTCATGGGGTATGCATATATTCAGCTTTAGTAGGTCCTTACAAAGAGTTTTCCTAAGTGGTTGTACTTTTTATACTCTTAACATCAGTTTATGAGTGTTTTAGTTTCTCTATATCCTTGGCAAGACTTGGGATTGTTAACTTTTAAATTTTAGCCATTCTGGTGGGTATGTAGTGGTATGTCATTATGGTTTCAATTTGCATTTCTCTGGTGACTAATGATATTGTCCTTTTTAAATATTTTTTTTTTTGCCACTGTTATTCATCTTTTCTAGTGCCTGGTCAAATATTTTGCCTATTTTTCTAGTGGTTTGTCGATCTGCTTCTCGTTGAGTTGTTGGAGTCTTTTTAAAAACAAATTCCTAATACAAATAGTTTTACCAGTCATATGTATTTAAAATATCTTTTCCCATCTCTAGTGCCTTGCCTTTTACTCCCTTTTGATGAATAGTAGATCTTTTAATATAATCCAATTTATCCATCTCATCCTTTATGGTTATTATTCTCTGTGCCTGCTTAAGAAATTTTTGCCTACCCTAAGGTTATGAAGCTACTCCGTTTTAATATTTAGAAGCCCTGTTGTTTTGCCTTCTGTCTTTAGGTCAAAAATCCACCTGGGGTTGATTTTTGTCTATGGCATGGGAAAGGCATCTGTATTTATTTTGTTTTCCATATGGATATCCAATTAACCCAGCACCACTTATTGAAAAATCTCTTCATTTCCACTGCCCTGAAATGTCACGTTTGTTATCAATCGGGTGATCCTACATATATGGTTCCGTCTCTGTGTTTTCTAGTCCATTTTAATTTTATATTTGTCTATCCTAATACTGATGCCCCACTGTCTTAATTACATGAGCTTTATAATGAGTCTTGATATCCAGTAGTGTATGTACTCAAGCTTTGTTCTTGTTTGAGAATAGCTTGGTTATTCTTAGCCATTTGCATTACTATGTAATTTTTAAAAATCATCTTTTGACAGGATTTTGATTGAGATTGCATTACCTCTCTAGCCCAAATGGGCAATAAATTAATGTCTTTACAGTGTTGACTATTTCAACCCATTAATATGGTAGATCCCTCCATTTATTTAGATCTTTCATTTCTGTTAGTGTTTTTGTATCCTCTATGTTGTAAAAGTATTGCACATCTTTTTAAGGATATATTTCTAGTATTTGAAGTTATTTGGTGCTATTATAAATGGTAACTTTGAAAAACATGTTTTCTGATTTTTTTTGCTGATATATAAAAATACAGTTGAGCTTTATTTATTGACTTTGTATCCAGTGACTTTGCTAAATTAACTTATTAATTCTGATAGTTCTGTGCAGATGATTTTGAATTTTCCATGTATACAATTAAGTTACCTGCAAAAACAGTTTTTACTTTTTCCTTTCTAATCACTGCGACTTTTGTCATTCTTTTTATTGCCTTTTGCATTGGCTAAGACCTCTAATATAATGGGGAATAGAAGTGGTGATAGTGGGAAAGTTTTCAGTTTGACTATTAGATATTATGGTTGCTGCAAGTGTTTTAAAAATACCCTGTGACAGATTAAGCAAGTCCCCTTACATGCAAAATTGACTAAGAATATTTTCATGAATGCTCTTCAATTTGTTGACTTTGGCTCGATGCCTTAAAGCAATAGTTCATGGAATATCAGGCTCACCTCTGTCCCTGCCTTTCTCTTGGATCTTTTTTTTTTTTTTTTTCTCTTGGATCTTGATCCCATGTGTACTCATTGCCTTGGGAACTCTTTTTTAAATATATGTTTTATCCACCTTTTCCAGTTGTTCTTAAGAGTTGACCTGTAACAAGCTAGATCCTTGCTGTAGGAAGTGGTACTGTACATTCTAATTGTACTATTTTTGTCTTCCATCTACATGGTATGAATAAAACTGTAAAACAAACCCTCAAGAACCTATTCAATTGTTATTTCTTTGACCTATATTGCTTCTGGCTGGTGAGCTTTGTGAACAGATCTTTCTTTTGTTAAGTTTTGCTATCTTAAGAAGAGGAAAAGCCTATTGCTGCTCCAAATGTATACATTATGGAGGTACAGTGAGATACACCATATATTAAATTTAAATGCCTAGTTTTAGGGTATAAACATACTGATTTTACCTGTTCTTTAAAAAAAAAAAAAAAAAGAAACAATGAGATCCCAAGAAATAAAACTGACATTCTTTAAAAAAAAAAAAAAAAAAAAGCCAATCAGAGTGCTTTTCTTCTTGGGTCCCCTGGGAACATGTCATCCTCTTCATCTCTTAGTCATCCCCTTCTTGTGTATAAAAATTGGCAAAGCTTCTCTGTCACTCCCACTTCTTTTCTAGCAGTCATACAATCTTTCATGTGAAATAAGAGAATAATAAAATTTTACTTCTGCAGTCCCTACAGTCAGTAGTATGAGAAGCTATAATCTTAGAACCCATCCTTAAAAAATGTCAGTCCCCTCATGTGAGAGGAGACGCGTTTGGGATCTCAAGACCCAACGTCTAATGCCGGCCGTATTAGTAACTAGCAGATCACATTCAAATACAACTTGACCCCCCCAGGCCTTAGTGTCATCCTCTGAAGAATAAAGGCTTAGACTTGTTCAAGGGACAGGAAAATTTTTATGTAAAGGACTAAACAGTAAATATTTTGAGATTTGTGGGCCACTACTCAACTCTGCCATTGTAGTGCAAAAACAATCATAGGCGATGAATAAACAAATGGGTGGTTTTTTATAAAACTTTATTAATAGGCACAAATTTGAATTTCATACAGTTTTATGTGTCATAAAATATTATTCTTCTTTGAACTTCTTTCAACCATCTAAAAAATGTAAACACCATTCTTGGCAAACAGATCATATAGAAACAGGCAGCAGGCTAGATTTGTCCCACGGGCTCTAGTTTACCAACGTTAGAGCTAGTTGACTGTCAAGGGCTGTTCCACAGCTCTGGGTTAGGATTGATATACTAATCTTTTTAGACAATATTTTTTCCTGTCTCATGAACATTGTTCAAAAGGGTCTATTCCTTTCTTTTAGATTAAGAAAAATAAAAGATTTTATTTTACCTTTATTCCTTCTCCGATGCTTCCTCTTTCTTTTTGTAGATCCAAGTTTCTGACCTATATCATTTTCCTCTTTCAGAAGACCTTTTAGTATTTCTTGCATGGCAGGTCTGCTGGGGATGAATTTCCTCAGTTCTTGCTTGCCTGAGGAAGTCTTTGTTTTTCCTCCACTTTTGAAGGATAATTGCACTAGATGTAGAATTCTAAGTGGGTGTCTTTTTTTTTTCTTTCAACATTTTAAGTATTTCACTCCACACCCAGGCTTGCATGGCTTGTGATGAGAAGAGCTCTGTAATTCATATCTCTGTTCTTCTATAGGTGAGGATCTGGCTTCTTTCAAGATTTTCTCTTTGTCTTTTGTTTTCTACAGTTTGAATATGATACACTTAGGTGTAGTTTTTTCTGGGGGTGGGGTATTTATCCTGATTGGCGTTTTCTAATCTTCCTGGATCTGTGGTTTGTTGTATGTTATTAATTTTGGAAAGTTCTCAGTTGTTATCTCTTCAAATATTTCTTCTACTCCTTTCTCTCTTTATCCTCCTGGGGTTCTGATTACACTTATGTTACACCTTTTGATGTTGTTCCACAGTTCTTGAATGTTCTTTTTTTTTTTTTTAATTTTTCCCTTAATTCTCTCTCTTTCTTTTTAGTTTGGAAATTTCCTCTTGACCTTCAAGTTCACTGATTCTTTCTTGGCCATTTTGAATCCGCCGATGAGCCCAGGAAAGGCATTCTTCATTTTACAGTGTTTTTGATTTTTAGCATTTCCTTTTTAAAGGAGTTTTTAAAAAAAGAGTTTCTGTCTTTCTGCTTTCATTACCATTTTCTTTTTCCATTACAACCCTTAACATTTTAAATCATAGTTATTTTAAATTTCCTGTCTGTTAATGACACAGATAATTCCAACATCTGTGTCATATCTGAATCTGATTCTGATGATTGCTTGTCTCTTCAGAATGTGTTTTTTTCTTGCCTTTTAGCATGCTTTGTAATTCTTTGTTGAAAGCCAGACATGATGGATTGGGTAATGGGAACTGAGGTAGATAGGCGGTTAGCGTGAGGTTTATTTAATCTGACTAGGAGTTGGGCTATAGTTAGTGTTTGCTGTGGCTGTACGTGCCAGAGGCTTCAAATCTCCCTAGTGTCCTTATTTTTGTCTTCTCTCTTGATTTTAGGTTTCCCTAAGTGCTCCTCCTCAGGGAGTTTGTGTCCTGGAGGTCTTTGAGCTGTAATCCACTGTTATACTGGAGCATGTTGGCATGGCAGTGGTGTGTAGGTGAGCAGAAATGTTCTGTAACCATCCAAGTAAGAGCAAAAATGGAGGAACTTCCCTTTAGTAAATGCAGTAATACTTTCCCCTATAAAAGAAGGGAAGACAGAGAACATGGTGGCTTAGATGAGGGTGTCTGAAGATGAGGGACTCGCCTTCTGCTGGCTTCCATTTCCTTAGTGAATTTTGTTTTTTAAGAGACCAGGCTAGAGTGCAGTGGTGTCATCATAGCTCACTGCAACCTTGAACTCCTGGGCTCAACTAATCCTCCCACCTCAGCCTCCTGAGCAGCTGGGACTACCGATATGTGCCACTGTGCCAGGCTAATTTTTTTTTTTTAATTTTTTGTAGAGACGGGGTCTCACTATGTTGTTACTCAGGCTGGACTCGAACTTCTGGCCTCAAGCAATCTTCCCACCTCAGCCTCCCAAAGTGCTGGGATTACAGGCCTGATCCACCACCCCTCACCCTCTTCAGTGAAGTGAGCCCATCAATGGAGACTTTGTGTTAAGTCTGAGCAAGAAAAAGATAGGAGATAGCCAATTCAAAAAGGGAGAAAGCAAGCTTGGTAGGACAACGTTTTAGGTTTGGTGGGCAGTGTTGACTGCTCATTTGAAGTTGGTGGTCATGAATTTAAAATGCAGCTAGTCAGTCTGTTTGTGTGATTTTCCCCCCACCCCAAAGCATTCCTCCATTTGGATGTGAGCTTGGAGTTGATGGATGTGTGGGCTCCATCAGTGTTGGAGTTTCGAGAGGGCAATGTACCACTGCAGGGGGGAGGTGCGGCAGTAGAGGGTATTTGAGAGGGAGTGATCGGGAGTGGTTGTAACCAGGGAGCCCGTGAGAGCAGACAGTGAAGGCAGAGTGAGTAGCGGTAACGGATAGTGAAAAAGTTGTGGGTTCCGTGGAGTGACTGTCTAAATAAGTTTGAAGGAAGTTTGCAGTGCGCGTGGAGTAAGGGAGCTGGGAAGAGGAAAGGCGGACGGAGTGGGGGATGCTTGTACCGGAAGCTGAGGTGATACAGGCGCTGGTGATGACCAGGTTCAGGATGTGGCCATGCAAGGTGGCGGCTGAGGAGGAAAAAGGTTCAGGTGGGGAAATGAGGAACTGAGAAACCGGCTTTTCAGGTAGGTCTTTGGTGTTAAAGTTACTGAGACTGATGGAGAAGAAAACCTCTGAGAGTTGGAGGCTGGAGTCTTCAGGAAATGAAAAGGCACAAGCAGGCGGGAGGTGGAAAACAGCAGTGAGGACGGGTAGACAGTGGCGTAGCCAGATGGCCTGAGTGTCCCAGCAGGGATTTGTGTCAGAGGAGGGAGGGAAATCGTTTGGAGCAGCAGCGGAGAGCCAGGAGGATGCCTCTCCTACTTCCTGTTCTTGAGATATATGGGGTGAGGACAGCTGGGCTGCAGGGGAGGGGATGTCCTCAGGGGAAGGCAAGTGTCCATGAAGGTCACAGAAGGTCAAAGTTCAGAGAGGAGGTGGGAGGACACAGTGGGCATACTGTCTACAGAAGAAGAGTTCAAAGGGTGGGACGGGTCTGTGGGGAGTCGGCAGAGCTGAGGCTGTCCAGAGCAGGGCGGATGGAGTTCGGAGCCCTGGGAAGAGGATGCCTGGGTGGCATCTGGCTGCACCTGCACTTCCAGCAGCGATTGGAGTAATAGGATTCCCAGGCCCAGGCATGGGCATGTTATGTGGCCGACTTTCCACCTCTCCCTCCCAGATCAATTTTTAGGACCTTCGCTTAACATAGGGAGTGTAAAATACTTTTCTTTATAAGCAGCTTTGGTAGACTAATTTGTTTAGGCTGTCAGGCAGCTGTAGCAATTGAGGATTGTGTTTGTTTATATTAAGGTAGGATTGATAGGGAGAAGTCAATTTCACTGATCCACTAGGAAGTGGAATGAAGGAAACACAGATTAGTTGAGGACCTACTATGTACCAGGCTTTGTGCTAAATACTTTCTGTATTGGGTTTCACTGGAGACCTGCTGGATTTCACTGATGTGTTGGAAAGACCACGGGCATTGGAGTTAGTCCTGGGTTTGAATTTTAGTTCCTTAGCGGACAAGCTGTGTTATTTGGGGCAAGTTACCTAAGTTCTCCAGCCTTCATTTTCTCATGTATTAATAGATTGAGAATAACATCCACCTGCTGTGGTGGCTGTGAATTGCGGCCCAGGTGATTGTACTGAGCAGACCAGGCTGAGAGCCATTTCAGCAGGGTGATTAGTATGTCTCCATTTTATTAATGAGGAAACCAAGGCCCAGAGAGGCTTAGTATGTTGCTCATGGTCTCACAGCACTGAAATGGCATAGCCAGGATTGAGAGCCAGTTCTCTGACCCCAGGACCTTTGTTTTATCCATTATGTTGAGTTTCTGCCTTAATACCAAGGAAGCTAACGGAGCCCCACATCAGCCTGTCTGCTCAGACATTAGGCAATGTGGGATGGGATGAAGGGATCAGGTGAAGGGAAGACAGGCTGTATGGAATCTAGGTCAGTGGTTTCCAAACCTGGCTACACTTCCAAATCACCTGGGGAACGGTTAAACTACAAATCTCCAGGGACTACCCTAGGCCTACTAGATTTCTGGAGCATGGGAGCAAGGAATATGTATATTTATTTTTGAAAATTAAAAAAATTATTATTATTTTTTTAGAGATAAGCTCACTCTCTCTGTCTCCCAGGCTGGAGGTAATGGCATGATCACAGCTCACTGCAGCCTAGAACTCCTGGCCTCAAGTGATCCTACCACCTCAGCCTCCTGAATAGCTGGGACTACAGGTATATGCCGTCATGCCTGGCTAAGATTTAAAACTTTTTCTAGAGATGGGGTCTCACTATGTTGCCCAGGCTGGTCTCAAACTTCTGGCTTTAAGCGATCCTCCTACCTTGGCCTCCCAAAGCATAGCCATGAGCCACAGTGCCCTGCCGAGGAACATGTGTATTTAGAATCTCCCCCACTTTATTCTGAGGCTGCTGGTCTGCTTCAGTTCCTTGAACAGACTTTCCAGAACCATTGCATTCTAAGCAGAGTCCTCAAATGATCAGGTGATTATATCCCAGTAAAATACTGGGTGCTTGGCAATGCCAGCAAAATCAGCCTTTAGGGGTTGAGTGCTATTGCCTTGCTTTAAGATCTTTGGTGTATTACCTGAAACAGACACTCGATCTGTCATTGACCATTTGAACTTTGACTATATAGGAAATGTCAAGTTGGCAGACTCTGCTATAACAGAAAAAATTATTTGTTATTTAGAGCTGTTGTTCTTCCTTCTTTCCCCTTGAGATTCCTGCCCACTCAGTCAGATTAGAGCTATATCAACAAGCTTGTACTACTGAGCTAGCACACATCTTGCAAATTTTTTTTTTCTGAAGTGCTTAACGTTGCTGATGTCAGAAAAAAAAATCCATTGGATTTTAATGGGTGGGGGCAAACAACATGAATCTGGTATAACGTGGAGCAGAGGATAAAATATCAACAGAAATTCTAATTTGGCAGCATAAATATTCAAACTGTATCACAGTCAGGGTGTGACTACCTCTCCTACATGACATTTCCCTGAATAGGTTTTGAGGGCTGGGCACTAAGAGTGGCAGGCATGATGTTTAAGGCTTTTAGCTGCATGTGACGATGATTTTAGTGGCATTGTAGGGCAATTGCAGTCGTCCTCCTTGTAGCTCTGCATCAGGATCACCTGAGGAGGTCGTCAGACTGCTGAAGGCTCCATCTCAGATGCGGGAGTCAGAGCGTCAGAGGGTGAGGGTTGGTTGTGGGCTTCGCCATTGATTCTCGTGCCAGTAGCCTGGAAATTACCCTTGGCCAAGCACTGGCCTAGAACAAGACCAGTGGTCAGTCTCTACGTTCAGTCTATGCTGGGGCGTTTACATGACTTCTTTAAAAGCAACCTTGCATAGTAGAGGGTTCTCGTCTTCCAGGTGAAGAGCTGGAAGTCTAGGGTGGGAGCATCAGTTGCCAAAGGCCATGCAATAGTCTCAGTGAGGGCAGCGCTGCAATGTGATTCCCGACCTGACTTGGAAGCTCCTTCCTTTTCCATGTCATCAAGCCCCTTCCTCGCTGCTCTCTGCTCAGCATCGTTGCCTGCTATACCCTAGGCTTTGATTGCTCCAGAGGGGCTGGGCTATAAAGAAAACAGCAGGCATTTGTTACAACTGCCAGTTACAAATGCCACGTAAGTTTGGAATAAATTGCAGACGCAGTCCTGACTTTCACAGGATTCACTAATCTGTTTGTCGCAGATGCTCAATTGTTCTGTGTCTTCTACCTTCCCCATGTAGTCCTTCTTACTAAACTGCTCATGAATTCCTGAGTTTAGGGCTGGCCCATATCAGTAAACTCTGGGGACAATCTTCACTTGCGATTCCACACATGGGTCTTTTTTGGTAAAGAGCCTTCATTTTGAGGCAGTTTTAATGGCTTATTATCCAGATGAATGTTCCAGAAAGTGTCCACTGCATCTTGGTGGAATCTTATCAGTTCCATCATTCATTTGAAAATATCTGAGTACCTCCCATGTGCCAGGCTCTGTTCTAGGTGCCACAGGTAGAGGGTGAACCCAGCGACAAAGCCCCTGCCTATGCAGAACTGGCCTTCTAGTGGGGAAATCCCTGATACACAAGGAAATGAAGTCCTGTCAGTTCGGATAGGTGCCAGTCCCTGTTAAGTCACCCTACACTCTTGGCTGTCTCCCACTTCATCTCTGAGATCAGATCATCTTCGTGGTGTTTTTCTCCCGAGGGTCTAGCCCGGTACTGGACCCCTCCTGGGGCCGCAGGTCTCCATGCCGGTGTGTGCTGTAGCCTGGGCTGAACAGCAAACTCCGCCTCCCCCAGCTCCTCGTCATCCTTCTACCCCCATCTCAGTTGTCACCTCCTGCTGCTCTGTGCCATGATAACGCAGCACTTACACATTACCATGTCCTCTTTGTGGACATGTCTGTTACCACTATGAGCATTTTAAGGAGAGCACCTGTGTCTGATTTCTGTGTGTATCCCCGGGGCCTGGCCTGGAGCCTCGTGAAAGTAGATGCTCGGTACATTTGCTCAAAGAATAAATGTTGAGCCTCACGGAACCTAGTGGTGGTGTTATCGGAATTTCTTCCTGGGGAGGGATGCTGAGTCAGACAGGGGACATTCCACCCTGAGATTTTGTGATTCTTTGAGACATGCGGCTGAGAGCACTGCCATGAATAGAGGAGAAGGGCTAGGTAGGCAGTGATGGTGGAGAGAGGTGGCATGGAACATTCTGGGGAGAGCCTTTGAAGGAAAGTTAGAAATTTGAAGTTCTGAGGTTCTAGATTAGAGCTGGGAGGAACTTTAAGGATGCTGGTTTTTATAGCTAATGTCCAACTGAGGTCTAGACAAGCTGTGGCTTGACTTGCTTCTGACAGCTAGCTAGTTGCAGAGCAGGGGACGATCCAGGCCTCCCAGTTCGGAGGGCTTTCCACTGTGCTGGGACTGTGATTTGTGATGGATAAGGGAACAAAAAGCACAGAGAGGTGAAGTAACCTGCCCCAGATCACACAGCCAGTAAGTGGTAAAGCCTGGATTCAGAGGTGGATCTGTCTGATGACAGAGGCCAGATTGTAACCACTAAGCTATGTTGTCCCTTGTTGGAGGTTGTAGAACATGGTCTTAGCTTATTTTCAATTTTCCTCTTTTGTTAGCTGTGAGTCATTGTGGGAAAATAATATTAACACGCTTTATTTCTATTGAAATGCAGCTGTGTGTTTTCAGCAAAAACACCGACATTCTTCAAACATTTAAATAAAAGTCCCTGGATTATTTCCTGTGTGTATGTACATGTAGTATATGTTAATATAAATAAAATGAAGAAGGCTCTCTTTTTCTCTACCCCTAAATTTAAAACACTCCCATTCCTTTCCATTGCACTCCATGTAAAAGAAGTATTTTACACCATATTGTAATGAATGAAAATCTAGTCCTTTAATTTCATGAACCCCAGCCTTACAGTCAATGAATTTAATTTAAACCTACCTATGTACGTTTCACGTCCAGTTCTCTCTGACATCTGTTGACATAGGGACTAGAAGATAGGTATGTTATTATTTTAGAAATGATTCTTTCTAGACACAAAAAAGTTAAATTGCTTGTCTGAGTTTCAAAAATAAGTTAATAGAGGAACCCAAAATAGAAGCTTTTCTACTGAGTAGTAGACTCACTAAAATTCCTAACATAAAGACTGTCCACATTCACTTAGTAGTTTGAAGTCCAGACCGTGGAACATCAGCCTGTTTTAACACCCAGAAATGCTTCTGTGGGTGGGAGGGCGAGGCCGGGGATAGGCATAGGGAGAGCTGACACGTTTGTTTCTAGGTCACGTCCAACCTCGCCATGATAACACAGTTTTCTAGGCGGAAGAGAATACGCTCATTAAAGTGAAAGTGTTCATTTTAAAATACAGCAACAGAAACCCACAAGGGCTGTATTACACAGATAAATGAGCATACATTAATGGGTCAATTTTTGTTTTTCATGCCCTGTCATATTCTGTATTAAGGCAAAGGAAGGGGCAACTAAATAGTTGTTTAAAAATGAAGCTGTGTTGTTCATTTAACTTTAAAAGCCACTAATTAGAATAATAATCAGTGTTTCCATGTAGTACTATATTCATAGAAATACTCATATTACAGTGGGTAGAGATAATAGAATGATGCTCTTTATCTCATTCTGTAATCTAATTCTAAAACATCCTTATTCATAAATGATGAAGAAAGCAGGTGATGTTATTCAGATGGGATATTTCGGGCAATTAAATTCTTAGCATAAATTACAAATTTCTGTCTTTCCTCCATCTTTCACTCAGATTTGTTTTTACGGAATGACCTTTGGTACCAACTTTTTTTCATAATAAAATGTTTCCTGAGTTTTTATTATAAATTGAAATTACCTTTTCTATGAAGTATGATATTTATAAAAGTTTCTTTGATGAAAAGCCTGCACATTTTGTACAAATAACCCAGGCAGGTTCTCAGATTAGTGATAACATTTGTACAGGACTTTTATGGCTTTATACTACACTTTCACACTCAGCTTATCTGACCCTTCCTGTGAGGAACCCGGTGGAGTTCACATTTTACTGATGAGAGTAAGGTAGAGGAAAGTGCCTTAGTGTGATTCTGGACATAGAGCAGGCATTCGCTAAAGGGAAGTTAACAGAAGGAACCAAACGGTTATTTAACTCGCTCAAGCTCATGCAGCTGATATAACGTCACACCAAGAATGGAACTTGCTTCTTTACTCAGAAATTCCATATGCCTATCGTGTCACTGTTTTCAGGCTTCTAAAAAGACCAAATTAAATATATTCATTTTTCTTAATTGAGGTGAAATTCACATAACGTAAAATTAACCATCTTCAAGTGTATGATTCAGCAGCATTTAGCACATTCACAGTGTTCTACAACTGTCACCTCTATCTAGTTCCGTAATATTTTCATCATCTCTGAAGGAGACCCAGGATCCATTAAGCAATCACCCCATTCCATCCTTACCCCAGCCGCTGGCAACTGCTGATCTGTTTTCTGTCTTTGTGGATTTACCTGTTCTGGATATTTCACATAAATGGACTCACACAATATGTGACATTTTGTGTCTGGCTCTTTTCACTTAGCATAATGTTTTCAAAGTTCATGTGTGTTGTAGCAAGTATCAGTCCTTCATTCCTTTCTGTGGCTGAATAATATCGCATTGTACGGATACACACATTTTGCTTATCCATTCATCCACTAATGGGCATTTTGTGTTGTTTCTACCTTTTGGCTATTGTGAATAGTGCTGCCGTGAACATTTGCGTACAAGAATTTGTTTGAATACTTGTTTTCAGTTATTTGGGGTATGTACTTAGAAGTGGAATTGCTAGATCATTTGGTAATTCTATGTTCAACTTTTTGAGGAACCATATTCTACAGTGACTGCACCGTTTTACATTCCTACCAGTAATGTATGAGAGTCCTGCTTTCCCCATATCCTTGCCAATACTTATTTGAGGGTTTTTTTTTATTATAATCATTTTAATGGTATGAAGTGGTATCTCCTCGTGGTCTAGATTTGCATTTCCCTAATAAATTATTCATATTTTAATGCACAGAATTAATCAGAAAATAAGCTTTGGCAAGACAAAATCAACATCAAAATGATTGGCTTCATCTGTCTTCAGGAGATTATTTAAGAGCAGCATATATTCACTCCTAGGGTACATGATTCTGGGCTGAAAATAAAGAACATGTTGCTTTGGGATTAGAAGAATGTATGTGGGTAGTAAGACCACAATTATCCCCTAACTTTTTTTTAAGACCTCTTAAATGAGGAAAAATAAGAAATTATATCATTTTTTTTTTTTGTTTTCGTGACATCTGCCAAAAGATACTTAGTTCTTTGCATTTCAAAGCTTTCTTTGTATAATTCCTTCATGACTTAATGGTCTATTCATTTATTTTTGCAGTGTGAGTGAAGACACCCAGGATGGCTCAGGGATCCGGGGATCAAAGAGCAGTGGGGATTGCAGACCCAGAGGAGAGTTCTCCCAACATGATAGTCTACTGCAAAGTAAGGCATCTGGTTAAATGCTGTGCGTGCTGCCTGTGTGTAGGGTCGTGTTCTGTGTAGGGTTGACTGATGGGTTGGCGGCAAGACAGATGTTTTCTGCCTAAATTGCCTTGACTCATAAATGAATATTTTCTTCCCATATCCTCTGATTCTTTCGTTCTAAAATTCAAGCAGGTTAAGTTTAACATACTTGAATGCTTGGTATTTAACACTTGAAAAATATTATACCATTTAGTTTTCTTTAAACCCAAAGGTTGCCTGAGCAATGCAGATGGAGACATATTCTCCTTCAGTACAAAGGCCTTGATGTAAGATTTATTAACTTAAGTTCTTCGAACTCATAGCATGTACAAGGTCTGGGCTAAATGCCGTGGGAGATACAGAGGTATGTTCACATGAGATATGCTTACAGTTGGTAGGAGATATAAGATATATACAACTGAGTGTAATAGAGTCTGAATGTTAATTTCCAAAATAGTGGAGCATGTAGATTGTTATATAATCTCAGAGGAGGGGGCAATTTCTCCCAACCGCAGAGGTCAGAATAGGCTTGTGGAGGAGTGGTCTTTGAACTCAGTTTTAAAGGATGGATGGGATTGCTTTATGTGGAAAGCAGAGAGGAAGAACATTCCAGGCGATGAGATGTGTTCATCAGAGACACAGAGCTGAGGAAAGTAAACAGTAAATTACAAGGAGTAAATGAAGGTAAGATCTTGGGAAGAGAGGCTGGATGGAGCCAGATTTTAGTGTTGGCTTATAGGCAATTTAATTGTGAAAAACCTGTGTGTGGGAATTGTAAGATCAATGTCTTTTTGGAATTAATGCGTCTTGTCCCAGTGTGCCTAGGGGATTGTTATCAAGATAGAGTGGAGGCTCTAGGGGGCATATTTCTGTATCTGTGTGAAAGGTAAAAAGGACACCAATCTAGCCTGGGAAATGCCTTTCAGAAGTGAGAGGGACTGATAAGAGGTATTAAAGCGTCTGAACTAAAAATGACTTGGAAACTGACTGAATGTGGGATTAGGAGGAGAGTAGAGGGTCAAAGATGAGTAAGTTTTTGATGTTGGGTGAATGAAAGCCATTGATGCTATTAGTTCAAATAGGGACATTTGGAAGAAAAATTCATTTTAAAGGAAGAAACTATGGCACATAAGTTTATTTTTGCACATGTTGAATTTGGGGAAATAATTACTTCTTATTGTACACCTTCCTAATGTTTGCATGTTTGTGAAAATTAAGCCTAACTGTGTTACATGTTAATAAGGAAATGAGTTAATGTTCATTCATTTCACTAACTGTCTAAGTTGTCTGCTCAGTTCTGTGTATTCTGTAAGACTGTGTTCTATCTATGTTAATCATATGGGCAATGTTGGACTAGATATTCCTGGATGATCAATATGGCAAATTTTTGTCTTTTCCTTGTAAAAATAGAGCTCTCAAATTGTTCTTGCTTTGAGTGTAAAATTCTGTAATTCTTTGCTTTGCAAGAGAATTCTTAGATAACCCATCTCTAAGAAAGATGCTTATTAAACTATAAAGAAAATATACTAGCTCTCTGGGAGGCCGAGGCGGGCGGATCGTTTGAACTCAGGAGTTTGAAACCAGCCTGAGCAAGAGTGAGACCCCGTCTCTACTAAAATTAGAAAGAAATTAATTGGACAACTAAAAATATATAGAAAAAATTAGCCAGGCATGGTGGCGCATGCCTGTAGTCCC
>NW_012150840.1:12155069-12175559 GCF_000956105.1 Propithecus coquereli
AGTCAGACCTGGGTTAAAATTCCAACTTTAACACTTTCTAGCAGTATGACCTTAAGTTAGTTATTTAATTTCCATGAGCCTGAAATTTTTTCATTTATAAAAAGAAGAAAACATGCAAGAGGAAGGTTATTGTGAAGATCCATTTAGATAAAGTGAATGAGGCATCTTATATCCTACTTGTTTCATAATGTGGTCTATAATGAATATTTGTTTTTCTTTTACTTTAGGTCTTGTAGAGACAGTGACACTTGGGGAGGAAATAAATTATAAAATGTATAAATGTTGATGCTGTTAATAAGTTGACTAAAGTACATTCATACAGGGAGTTGCTTTTTTGAGACACAGGAAAACAATGCAAATATTGTTTATATTATTCAAGGGATTGCAAATTCATGGATTATTAAAGGTGAATAGGAAATGTAAAGGTCATGCAATCTGAACACCTTTCTACTAACATGTTTGGTATTATATTGAAAGGAAAAAACTTCCTACAGGTTTGTGAGAACTTAGTTTTTACTTTTGGAGTAGTATTAGAGGCTCTTTTCTGGTTTTAGAAACAAACTTGTCAATCCCTATAGTTCCTTAGAGAAATGACCTCTAGTAATGACAATATTTCTCGCTTCCTTGTGACAAATTTCTGAAGACGATATGTGTGTGTTCATGTTATTTACTAAATTAATTGCTATAAAAGGGACATTGAATCTGTTCAATATATTAGAAAGAAAGAAGGCACACTTATTGCACAATGTGGACCCAGGCCCCGGAATAATTTTTTTTTTTTTTTTTTTTGAGACAGAGTCTCACTCTGTTGCCCTGGCTAGAGTGAGTGCCGTGGCGTCAGCCTAGCTCACAGCAACCTCAAACTCCTGGGCTCAAGCAATCCTACTGTCTCAGCCTCCCGAGTAGCTGGGACCACAGGCATGCGCCACCATGCCCGGCTAATTTTTTCTACATATATTTTTAGCTGTCCAATTAATTTCTTTCTATTTTTAGTAGAGACGGGGTCTCACTCTTGCTCAGGCTGGTCTCGAACTCCTGAGCTCAGAACGATCTGACCGCCTTGACCTCCCAGAGTGCTAGGATTACAGGCGTGAGCCACCATGCCCGGCCAGCCCTGGAATAATTTTAAACCTAGTTAACTGGGTGTAATTATTTACACCATAGTTGTACTTGAACCATGGGATAGTCACATAAATTTCTACTGGCAGAGCTGTAGCCTGCCCTTTGTCTAGGAACAAGAACTTACCCACGGTGGGACATTATCCTCAAGGTATCAGTAAAGGTTGAATCTTGAAACCTGAAACCAATGGCAATTCAAAGCATTTTCTATGGATATCCTTTTTGTGTAATCATTTATTCAGGGTCGTAGCCATAAAATCAAACCTTTTCTTAGATATCTACAACTAAAATTTACATTTTAAAAAAGGGTACTTTCATTTTTGTTTTCTTTCGTTTGTTGTTTCTGTCTGTTGTTGTCACACATTTTCAGTGTGAAATTTTTGCTTGGATTGTGTTGTGTTGATTCAGATGCTGACATTTAAAAAGCCAGTTCTAGAGAAATGAAGCTTCTGGTAAACTTTCAAGTAATAAGTGGGATGATTATGTCCATAATGTTGTTGTGACTTTTAAATGCCATTTAGAATGGTAACCTTCTGACATATGAGTAATGAGGGGTGGATTTCTTAAGCCCACACTTTTCAGAATACTCTTCATTTTCTTTTCATGTTTTCGTGTCATTAACTGTGAGAAGTAGCACTTTCCCAAGGCATGACTTATTTATTGACTTGAACAGAGTTTCTAACTTAGTTTTTCATCCTTCATATTCACATTTTGGATTGGAGGTATGTATGAAAAGTGTATTGGTTACATTAAAGATCTATTTAAAAGAAAACCTTCGTTATTCGTTAAGACACCCAGACCTGTTAAACTTTTTAATATTCCTGGATTCTAAGGATCCTGGTTATCAGATTTCCCAGTGGATGATGACATCTGAATCTAGCTATACATCATATCGTTTAGGGGTGCTTTGTAAAAATGCCGATCCTCAGAGGACCCCCTCCACAAGGTATTTTCATTTTACAGGTCTCAGCCGGGTCCTAGGAATCTGAGTTCCAAGATGTTCTCAGGAGAATTTGATGCCCAGCTAAGTTTGAAAAGCACTTATTTAGCATCTTTTATGATATCCACATGTAGCGTGTTTTGCAAAGTCATGGGAAATTTGGTGTTTTGAATTAGAGTTTTGATTTCATAATTCTCTGTAGATCTCTCAGGATGTAGAAGTACCAAGCTCTTATCATAATGTTAGAATTAAGGGGCTTTAGTAGCTTTATCTTAGAGATTTTCTTGTCTTATTTTATAGATGAAAAAAACGGAAAGTATGGAGAGGATGATTAGCTTGCTTAAGGTTACTCAGCAATTTCCCAGTGAAGCCGCGATTGTATCCAGGAAGGCTGGCTGCCCCAGTCAGCGTCCTTTCTACACACCATGGTTCTACCATGTCACCAGCCACAATCTACTCTTACCACATTGTTGGAGCGCAATAGCCATAGGTTACATTAAATTGATGAAAATAATATGTGGTGGAACTTTGGCTTTCATGCTCATTCTGGAAGAGTGAGCATGGGTTAATGTCTCATATTTGTACTGCTAAAGTTTCGTTCTGGGACCTTTGTTTCTTGGGTAAAGATTTTCTGAAATGTTCCCCCACTTTTATGACTAGGAATTCTTTTGAGTAATATTAGGTTGCTTTCTGAGTTTGTTTGGTTTTCTGAGTGGTATTAACAATGTTTGATATATTTGACATATTTCCCCCGACTAGACTGGTAATTTGATTTGGTAGAACTTTGGGCTCTTAAATGGTGGGTGGACAGAGAAAATTATAGCTTCACTTGACCCAGGCTTGGGTCAGGAGCAGTACAGTGGGGTGGAACGTGCCAAACAGGGGTCTGGGGGCACTGGGTGTCTGTTCCCAGCTTTGGTTCTCTGCATGGGGAACTTCCTCTTCCTAACTCTGTTTCTTGTTCTTTCTCCCTCTTTCTTTCTTTCCTCCCTTCCTTCCCAATTATGAAATATTTCTAACACAAAAAGAATATATTCTGTGTCCATGTAAGGTAGAAAGAAGAATTTAAAAAGGAACTCTGTGTACCCAGCATTAGCTTAATAAATAAAATATTACTTTGACTTCATTTCCTCTTCTGCCAAGTGAAGGAATGGATCTAAATAATGTGCAGATACTTTTCTGCAATGATTTCAAAGTTTCATTCTATAACTTTTTAATCTTTCGGAAGTTAATATACTTCCTTGATATTAAAACAATGTTGTGAGACTTTATGCACATTTAAGGTCTTTTGAACTTTTCTGGAAATATTTTGGACAGTTGTAGATAATCTAAATGGGATTGAGATTAAATGCAATTTAGTCAGGTGTTAGAAGAAAAAATTTTAATTGTAAAGATTTAACATTCAACAGGGAAAGTTATATAAAGTATCTTCTTGGTGGCAACGTGTTTCTTTGGCTTGCTAATAAGATTTAAGATATTTGTACAATTATCATTTTGAAGTACTAATTGTATATTATATAGGTAATGGCAACAGGATTTAAGTAGCAACATTGTTCAATGTCAGTAATATATAGTGGCATGGAGTTTCAGAGGAAGAAGAAAAAGCCAATGTTCTTGTATATCAAAGGGGTAGCCGCATAGCCTTGTTGTTGACGGCTTTCTTTACCCATTAGTTTCTAGTTATTGACTCCTTTTCTGCTGGTGAGTCTACCCTTTGTGTTGCTGTGATACCCCCAGGGTCACTTTCCCTAATGAAATAGGGCCCTTGGAGTCCTGGGCAGAAGTTGGTTTAGGCATACTTCCAGAAAGTAACGTAGCACTATTTTAGTTACATTGGCTGCGGTATGCAGCAAGAAGGGAAAAATCTAGCCTGGAACAGGCAAAGCTATGGAGGAAGCTAGGACTAGGATGTTGTTTTGGAATTCACAGAAGGCAGTGGTAGAAGCCACACAATTGAGAGTCTGAGAACCTGCAGGTCCTGGTGACCAAGGCATGATGAGGATTAGAAACTATTTAATCAGCAAGTATGTTTCGAGTGGCATTTGTATGCCAGATACTCTTAGATGTTAGGGCTGAGTCCTGAATGAGCCCGTAGGACAGTGGGGGAGAGGTCAGGAGTAGACAATTACAGCCTTGGCAGAGGCAAGCTGAGGAGTATAAAGGGTCATGTGGTCCACACTGGGAAGGGAGATGATGGTGTCATAGAAGACATTAGAGGATTTGGACCTGCCTTAATTCTTGGAAGATGAATGGGAAAAGGGGAGAAAAAGTGTAGGAGGCAGAAGGACTAGCATGTACAAAGGCACAGAGTTGTTGTGATGTTGTATACTGAGTTCTGGAAACTTCCAGTGGCTGTTTTCATGGAGCTAGATTTCTGTGATGAAATGTTGAGAAACAAAGCTATGTAGGTAAATCAAGATCAGATCACAAAAGACCTTATGTGTCACGCCAAGGAGTTTGGAAATTATACAGATATCTTTGCTTTGTGTGTCCACACCCATGTTCTACCTCTCTACATGATGCTCTCTGCCCCAGAGGCTGAGCCACGTGGACCACATCTCCAGAGCTCCTGTGACTTCTGTCTTTCAATCAAGTCTGGTCAATAGAAGTCTGAGGAGAGATGGGAGGGAAGGAGAAGAGCAAAGTCAGGGTGTTTCTTCCCCTGGCTTGCAGTCTGCAAGGTCTTGTACTTGTTGGACCCCTTGACTGAAGGTCATTGACTCTCTCATGGCAGACCCCTCTTTTCTTCTAGATAGTCACACGCTTTTCCTCTACTCATCTTTTTGGGCCTTGAGGTCATTCCAGTGTGAATTAGTTATCTATCACTGTATAACAAATTATCCCAAAAGTGGCTTAAACTCAACATTGATTATGTCACAGTTTCCGTGGATTAATAATCCATGTGCGGAGTAGGTGGGTTCTCTGGCTCTCAGTGTCTCTTAGAAGGTTACAGTCAAGATGTTGGGTGGGGTTGCAGTTTCATCTGGAGGCTCAGCTGGGCTCACCCATGCAGCTGTTGGCTGCATTCAGTTTCTTAAGGGCTGTTGGGAATGATGGTCTCAGTTCCACACCAGCTGTTGGCCAGAGGCCACTCTAGGTTCCTTGTTACAAAGCAGCTCACAGCATGGCAGCTTGTTTCATCAGGGTGAACAAGTGAGAGGAGTCAGAGAGGGAGGGTGGGTGGTAGGAGCCTTAGTCTTTTATAACCTAATCTTGGACATGATATCCCATCCCTTTTGTTAGTAACAAGTCACTAAGTCCAGCCCTCAGCCAAGGTGAAGGGTTTACACGAGGGTATAAGTATCAGGAGTCATTGGAATCCAGGAGATCATCGTGGGCCATTTTAGAAGCCATCTACCTCTGCAGTCCCCAACCCCCAGGCCATGGACTGGTACCGATCCTTGGCCTGTTAGGAACTGGACTGCACAGCTGAAGGTCAGCGTTGGGCAAGTGAGTGAAGCTTCATCTGTGTTTACAACCGTTCCCCATCACTCACATCACCGCCTGAGCTCTGCCTCCCCTCCACCCCCACCTCCCAGTTGATGGAAAAATTGTCTTCCATGAAACCGGTGCCTGGTGCCAAAAAGGCTGGGGACCACTGATCTACCACATAGTTCTACTAGCCAGGGGTTTCTGAGTGTTCCTTTATAATTCCTCTGTGCCCTCGTGCTTCTTTACACTTGGTCCTTTTGGAAATAAACTTTCCTTGAATTGTCCTATATTATGTGTGTCATTTGTTTACTGATTAAGACCTAACTCATGCAAGGTATTATCCCACAAGCAAAGGAAAACCATTGAGACTTTGTTCTTCTTCATGAGGAATTCTCCATAAAAGGATTTAAAGCAGGGAAATCACATGTTCAGTGTGGGGAATGGGATCTCAACTAGAGAAGTCAGTGTGGAGCTCAACGTGTGGTCAACATGGAGAGAGTTCAGTGTAGAGGGAGAGTGTAGGAGAGAGGATAGGATTGTGGACAGGTGCGTGGTTTGGAGATTTTTCAGGAATTCAAGTGAGGAAAAATGATGTCCAAACCAGTGGCGGTGGTAATATAGATGAGGAGATAGACATGTTTGAGAGATATTTAGGAAGGAGAATCAACTGGATTGGTTACTGATAATATGTAGGGAGGATTTGAGGGTAAGGAGGAGGAATGACATGGGGTCTTTTCACTAGGTTGTACCTAGGAGTTCTCAGAAAGTCTCCTGGGACAAAATTTTGAACCAAATACCTGTAGAACTGGATTGCCTGCCCCTCTCTTCCCTGGTTGTGGATAAATCAAGAGCGCCTCGGAAAGAGTATGTAACTGGACCAAGATATCTGGGTGTTTATTCTAGCCGCACCACTAGCTCGTGTTTGGCCATGCATAAGTTGTTCCTACTTTTTGTTAAGTTCAGTTCTTTCATTTGCAAAGTGGGGTTAGCTAGGCTGGGTGATCCCAAAAGCATTCTTCAGTTCCAACATTCTGGGGCTTTCATAATCTAAAATGAAGAAGCACACATTTTATTATTTGTTGCTTCTTCCTAGCCTCCCTGGCTTTCTTTTAAATCTTTTATAAAAAGTTAGCCCAGGCAAAACTTTAAAAACAGGTATGTCAGAATGTTTAAAACGAATGCTTTTTGGTCTTGAACACTTAGGGCTTGTTTTCTCTCTTCTCTTCTGTCTTCTCTTTTCTCTTCTTTTCTTTTCTTTTAACATGAAATAAAATTCCCAAGGACTAACTTCAGAGAGTGTTTGGGGTAACTAATTTAATTCTTCAGTCTGCATTTTAAAATTCCTTTCATTAAATTTTTTGAAGTTTTTTTTTAAATCGCCTTAGGAAAAAAACTGTTCTGTTTTCCTTTTCCCCCAGGATTAGACTTGCTGGAAGAAAAGCTCCCCCCTCACATTATCTTGGTTGGCAGGAGACAGACGTGCGGGCAAGTCCCAGACCAGTGGTATCAGTGTCCACAGATGAAAGGATGGTATATTTAGTGTGGGGAAGAGCTCAATGTAGTTTAATAGGATGCATTTCCATGAGTATAACTTTCTCATTTGAAAAGCCTCTGGTGTGTTTAAGTCTTCATTTCATCTTCCAATTTTTTTCCCCTCATTTCATTTCAGAGAGTGTAGGATTTTACATTTTGGCAGTTTATCACTCTTGCTGTTGACAATCCTTTGCAGTATTCTTACCCTCTGGAGAACTTGAGTGGTCACAGAGCACATTCCCTATTGGCAGGATTTTGAACAAGAAAAATTAAAAGCTAATAGGTAATCTGTGAAAAAATAAGTTTTAAATCATCGGAGACTAGGGGGATTACTTTTAAAAATTCTATTAGTTTGCCGATACAAATACAAATCAAAATAGAAAAATAGAGCTTTTGATTAGCATTCTTGATTCTAAAACTGTGTTCCAATGAAGGAATGGAAAAATATGTAAAGATATAAATATATAGACATATATATTTATATGTCTTACTTCAAAAGAATATTGATAGCTCTGTCGTAAATAATATCCAAAGATTGGAAATAAATCAAATATCCATTGAGAGGAAACGAGTTAAATAATTACAGTGGGATAGGATTCGTATTTGGAATGATCCTCTAGTTAGTCTACTGGATTTACCTCCTGATAGACCCAATGATTGCCTTGGAAGAAAGATGGCTACTGACATTCTGGGATATGGTTGGCGGAATATTCTTTGCTTTCTAAACCCTATAAAATTTTATCATTTTTTAAAATAAAATTTTTGTTGTATTCGTTAAATATGATAGTCATGTAGAGCTCCTCAAGAATTACCTTTTCCATTGCCCTTTATTACTTTCTTCATCTCTCTGCTTACATCTGAAATCATTTTTAGTATTTTCTTTAGTGCAGGTCTGTTAAAGATAAATTCGCTCAGTTTTTGTTTGTTTAAAATGTCTTTGTTTCATTTTTACTTTTTGAAGGGTGTTTTTTCCAGAGATAGAATTCTAGATTGTTAATTTTTTTTCCCATACTTTAATGGTAATTATTGTTGTCTCTTGGCTTCCATTGTTTCTGTTAGGAAGTTAGCTGTAAGCTTTATTGTCACTCCTTTGAATGTAATCTGTTTTTCCCTTTGGCTGCTTTTAAGATTTCTGTGACTTTGGTTTTAGCAGTTTTTTTATGAGGTGTAATTTTATTTTTTATTTGTTCTCCTTAAAGTTCATACCACTTCTTTATATTTGATTGGTACTTAGAAAATGCTCAGCCATTAACTCTCCAAAGTTTGTTTATATGTAGTTTTCTCTTTTCTCTCTTCTTAGGATTGTGTTCATATGTTATGACATTTTTCCTCTGAGTTTCATGTTTCTTATGTTCTTTTATGTAGTTTCAATTCCTTCATCATTTTGTGTTTCAATACGGATATTTTCTGCTGACTTATTTTCCAGTTCACTAATTCCCTCTTCAACAGTTGGATAATCTGGTTAAATTTATCCCATAGAGTTTGTAACCTTAGGTATTGCCCTTTTAACTTCTTAAATTTCCATTTAATTCCTTTTTATAGTTTCTTGTTTCCTGCTAAAGTTCTCTATTTTGCCATTTAATTTCTAAACATATTAATAATAAAGTCTATATCTGATACTTAAAAATATTTCTAACTTAGAATGTTTCTATTATCTTTTTCTTTCTTCTTCTTCTTTCTTTTTGTATTTCTAGTTATTTTTTATTAAGTTCTAGACATTGTTTATTTTACTAATATCAGAGAGATAATTTGAGGCTCTAGGAGAATGTTTTCTTACTCCTAAAAGAATTTAACTATTTTTTTTAATGTCAGTCAATTAAAATAGAGGCATAGTACCTTAATCTAGTCAGCTACAGAAATTATTTGTAGCTGGAGTTTAGTTCTTCTTAGGATTAGTGTATTTCTAGATGGCCTTTACTCTTTGTAGGGAGTCTTTCTGGTTCCAACCAAAACTTTGGGTTTTCATTCCAGCGCCTTCTCCCTGGTGGACTCTGACCTCCAATTTGTGTCCCTTGAGCTCCACAAGACTGCCAAAAGCTCTGTTCAGCTTCTCAGTCATGTTTTCACGTCAGAAATCGACAATGCCCTTGGGAGGAAAAAGTACCCCCAATTGCTGGGCTTGCCTTCTTAGCTTTCTACTTCTTTCAGATCATGGCCTCATAAATTCTTACTTCCTTGGTTGCTCTCTAATGCCTTCAAACACATTTAACAAAATATTTTTCAGCCTTTCTGGTTGCTCTCAGCAGGAGAGTCATTCTGCAACATCTAGTTAGCCATTGCCAGAGTAGAACCCCAGCACGTTGGTCTTGAAAGAAGATGGATCCATCTCTTGCAGCCTGAGTTTGCTCTTAAGATGTTTTAGAAGAGACATTTCCTGAGTGTTGTATTGGAATAAGGTGGTAGCGGTAGAGAAGAGTAAAAAGTGAGAGAAACTTTCAACACATTTAGGAAATAGAATTGACCTGTGTTTGGTTTTAGCCAGAGGGTGAGAGAGAAGGACTCAAGGCTAGTGGCCAGCATCTGGCTGGGTAGCTGGGTGGTGGGGGCACCCGTCACTAGAGTAAGTAGCAGGAGGAGAGTGACGCCGGAGCCTAATGTCACCATGGTAACAAGATGATATTCATTCACTCCAACCTAGTTCTGTGAAACTCTAGAAAGGGGGAATAAATCCAGGCAAATAACTCTAATATGAGATGGACCCGAAAGGAAGCTTTATTTGGAGGAAATCTTACCCAGCTCCAGAGACATTTTTGGTTTAGAAAACAGGAAGTAGCTTCTATCTCTCAGTATGACACTTCTGAATATTCCTGTATGAGTTTCCTAGAGTGCTGTAATAAAGTCCCTCAGACTGTGTGGCTTAAAACAACCGAAATTTATTCTCTCACAATTCAGCAGGCGAGAGGTCTGAAATCCGGGCGTGAGTGAGGCCATTTCCTTATGAAGGCTCTAGGGAAGACTCTTTTCATGCCTCTTCCTAGCTCTCTGCAGCTGCTGGAAATCCTTGGTGGTCCTCAGCTTGCCGCTGCATCATGCCAGTCTCTGCCTCTGTCCCACGTGAGCTTCCTCCCTGGGTGTCTACCTCTGTGTCTTCATATGGCCTTTTTATAAGGACACCGGTCATTGGATTTAGGTCCTTCCACCCTCCCAATCCAGAATGACCTCATCTTAACTAATTACCTCTGCAAGGACCCCACTTCCAAATAAGATCACATACACAAGTACCAAGAATTGGGACTTCAGTATATCTTTTTGGGGGACATAATTCAATCCATAACAATTTCTAGTTTGTTTTTGTCTGAAATGTAATGCTCTTGGTAAAAATCAAATCAAGAAGTAGTGTATATATTGAACTTTTGCTTCTGGCAAAGCACTGTGTGAGGAATGAAAAGTAGCATAGCACATGGACCGAGAGTGGTGCAAGATTAAGGAAGAAAATAAGCATTTATTGGCCACCCACTGTGTACCAGATACTATGGTGGGTGCTGTAGACATAGCCAGTCATTTAATCATCAGAATAGCTTGTTAGGTAGGTGGTGTTCATCTGATTTTACAGACAAGGAAAGTGAGGATCAGAAGGCCTGAATAATTAGCATTAAGTTGGTGGTATCAGGATTTGAATCTAGGTTTGCTTGATTGCTTTTATTCCAAAAAGCCTGTGGTTTTGGGGAAGAAATTGAGTTATGTAAAAAGAAATTTAATAAAACAAAGAAAATATCAAGACTGTTTTTAATTAATTATAAAAGAGTTGGTATGGACAAGGCAGCCTTATAGAGGAGGAAGAAATTTGAAGAAAAGACTCGTATTATGTCCTTAAGAAAGAGTAGGATTTGATCCAATAGAAAAGACTTGAGAAGTAATTCCACGTAACGGGAGGGATGTGAGCAAAGGTGTGGTGATAAGAAAACATCAGATGTATTTAGGAGACGGTATGTTTTACAATATTATATATAACAGATGCACCTGATGTAATTATAGCCTCATTCTTCATATGAGGACCCTGATGCAATAAAACAAATGCTTTTAGCACTGTAACTGACATGGTAAGATATTGGTAAAGCCAAGCTTTCCACCAACTGATTTTCTTTCTTTCCTTTTAACAAATAATTGTTTTCCATTTAAAAAGTAATAATTCAATTTCAAAAGAATCAAAGCATGAAGTAGAAGAAAAAAGTCTCATAGATTCCTACCATGCAAATATGACTAAAGTTAACATTTTGGTCTTTTTCCTCCCAGCCTTTCAATTTGTATCAGTAATATATGCGATATATTAACCTGGTGGGTAATCACAGTGTGTGTACTGTTCTGTGCTTCCCTACCATTTCCTAAGCATTGCTCTGTGCCATAGTATGCCATCATCACAGTTTGAAAGGTTGCATAATATTCTGTTAAGTGGATAATGTATCATAATTTTAATTATTTAGTGTCTTATTTGTTATTAGTAGCAAAATTTAGTTGTGACCTGTGTCACAACTCCTGGTATACATTGTTTCCTAGGAGGTCAATATTGGTTTCTGCATAGATAAACTGCGCTTCCCTGGGTTGGCGTAAAAGTTCCGTGTCATTGAACTTCAGAAAGAGAGTGAGGGGATTTCTAACAGTTAGGGCCTGTGTTTTCTCTCCTTCCTGCCTCTGAACCACATCCCCCTCCCAGTGTCTGAGTGGCTTCGCGGCACCACCCTTATCCTGAGAGCTCCGTTGGTGTTGGGGTATTCAGACGTTTTCAACTTGGAACCTTTCCAAGGCATTTGCTATTTTATCCTCTATTTGTTTTTCTTAAGCAACTAACTAAATCCGAATAACATTTCAACCTCTTTCCACTCCCCATAGCATTTTTCTTGCCTGCACCACCTCTGCCTACAGTTTAACCATGGGGTTCTTCTTATATTTTAAAGCTAAATACAAAAGCACAGTTCTGAGAAGCAGCCAAGTTCTGCAGCCAAGTTTGAAGAATAAAACTTTAAAACAGCTCTTCTGTCACACACTTGAGAGGGGAGGCAGGCTTTGCTATAAATAAGTCACATTCCATTTCTATCTCATCCTTTGCAGTCCTCTTGGGCAATGCTTTTTGTCTATGACTACAGTGTTCTCGAATTGCCCACTCACCCCTTTCAACCTTCCCTTTTATACCTCATTTTATTTAAATGTTCAGTAGTTTTGGAGTTTAGGGACCCTGCATGAAAGAGGAGTAGAACTTTCCTTCCATTGTTCAGGGTTAGGTAAGATGAGATCCAGTGGCTGACTTTTTAGAAGCTGCACTTTCCCTTTGTAGCATTTTTAGCAGCTGCTCAGTATTAGTTTCCTGTAGTAATAAATTGCCACAAACTTAGTGATTTAAAACAAAACAAATTTATTCTCGTGCAGTTCTGGAGGTCAGAAGTCTAAAATTATTTGGCAGGGCTACATGCCCTCTGGAGGAGCTAGGGGAGCATCTGTTTCCTTCCCTTTCCCAGCTTCTAGAAGCTGCCTGCATTCCCCAACTCATGGCCTCACATCACTCCAGCCTCTTCTTCCATCATCACATCTCCTTCTCTGACTCTGACCCTCCTGCCTCCCTCTTAGGGGACCCCTGAGATTACATGGAGTCCACATTACCCAGGAATACCTCCCCATCTCACCATCCTTAACTTAATCACAACTGCAAAGTCCCTTTTGCCATATAAGGTCACATATTCACAGGTTTGGGGGATTAGGACGTGGACATCTTTGGAGGGCTGGTATTCTGTTCACCACACTGTCTTAGAAAAGGAAAGGAAACTAATTTTGGAATTTTATCTTTCTCATAGCTAAGAAGGGGTATGCTGATGCTTTGTTTTCCTTCCTGTATTTGCAGTGGTCGATATGTAGCCATCTGAACTAAGTCTGGGACGTCTGTTTGTATCAGCTGAAGTCCATTGGAGGGCAGAAAAGAGGAGAGTTTCAGAGACTGGTGGCGAGGATAGGAGGGCGTCTTAGTTAAAGACCTTCACTCCTTGCTCACTGTGCACCCAGAGTAGGCCCCGCCCAGGGCATGAACAAGCCCAGGCTATCAAGGAGAAATGACCAAGCAGATGCATTCAAAAGGAATAAAGTAAAATCTCATTTACTGTGGCCCCATCCAGTGTGGCTTCCTTATAGGACTGTCTCCAATTATTTTGTATTTTAAAATATATAAAAATTATGACCTAAACAGTCTAGTTAATAAACACTCTTCAAATGGCTGGCCAGACAGTATAAGAGAAGACCTTAAGTGTTTTTTCTGAATAATGAGAGTGCAAACAAAATGCACTTCCCCTTAGCTTGAGAAGGAAGTGTCAATCTGCCTGCTGACTCTGCTGAGGCCTCTTTTTCCATCACTTTTCATGTTCTGCTGAGGAGTTGTGACACATAGTGGCCAACAAACATGCACAAGCGATAGAGGAGGCAGTAAACCTGCCAAGGAAGAGTGTGACCCTGGATCCCTGGATGGGAACATGACTCAAGGTAGATGAGCCCCTTCAAGGAGCTAGTTAAGTAAACAGATAACCGATCAGTGAGTGAGTAGGGAGTGGGCTTCCTTTTCCCCTGAAGGGAATTATTAATGTCATTAACTTTACTGTGTTGCTGGGAAGGTGAGGTCAGTAGTTGAAAAAAATCTGTGGCCGATGACATGTTATCCCTTTAGGACAAGTGTCAGCAAACTACTTGCCCTTGGGCCTGTTCCGTCCCCATCCCAGTTTTGGATCCCTCAAGCTCAGGATGGTTTTTACATTTTGCAATGGTTGAAAAAAAAAATCAAAAGAGAAGCAATATTTCATAACGTGTGAAAATTATGTGAAATTCAAATTTTGGTGTTTGTAAATCAAGTTTTATTGAAACACAGCCACATCATTTGTTTATGAATTATCTATGGCTTTTTCGGAGCTACCATGGAGGAGTTGAGTGGTTGTGACAGAGACTGTCCGTATGACCGGTGAAGCCTGAAATATTTACTAACTGGCTTTTTACAGAGAAGTGTGCAAGCTTCTGTTTTAGGAGATTTGGAAGAGACTGAAAAAGCATCTGCAAATGTCCTTGTTGGGACAATATTTCCATAGGAACCAAGACCCAGTGATTCCAAATAGTGCTGATTCATTTCCAGGAACCCATGGAGGATCTAACTGGGGAATGGGTATACAAGATAATTGAGAAACCAGTACCCATTCATAGCCTATAAATGATACACAAGTCCTGCCATTCACCCCTGGATAGTATGTTTCCTTTACTGAAGGGTCACGTAATGTATACCAGTACATTATTGATGAGATTTTTGTTTATTTTTTTAAATAAAGAAGGGCATGTTGAGCTGCTGGAAGTGTTGGGCTGGGAATTCTCAAATATCTCAGTAGGATATTCCACTTGCCAGCTAGCTACCTCCATTTCAGAGATAGTGTCAAAGTGGCTTTCACTTCTGCAGGACCACTTTGTGCCAGGCACTGGGCCAGTGCTTTGGGTACATGAATTGCTCATACTGGCAGCGCTGCTATAAGGTCATTGTTATTCCCTCTCTGCATATGAGGAAAGGGGCTTGCAGTGGTTAAACCTGTGCCTGGGGTTCTCCTGTGCGTGTGAAGCCAGAGTTGCAGCTCAGTCTGTCTCCTCTTCCTAGATCATACTCTTTTCATAAGACCTGGAAGGGACAAGACAACCACCATAGAGCTGCTTGTTTCTGGTCTTTACTCTGGGCTGGCAGGGCTATCATGACCTTATAAGCAATAAGCAAGATGCTCTAATCACTGAGTTGTGGTAGTTGGTGATAATATTGACTTCCATTGGATAGTTCCCTTCAGCACTCCACATCCTGCATGTTGTGTTTGTGAAAGTCCTGTGAAAAACATAACACAGATATTATCTATCTTTTCTTTGTAAATGAGGAAACTGAGGCTTAGAGAGGTTAAGAGACTTGTCTAGGATCATCCAGCTTTTAGAAGGAGGCAGAGCCAGACTTTCTGACCCGAGGTCTGGTGCCCGTACACCACTTCCCATGGCTTCTCCATGCAGCAGGGCCCTCAGACCTAGAGCCATGTCCCTCACACCTGCCTTAGCAGAGCCTGTGCTACAGTCTGGGCATTATGATAAGTAAGTTCAACCTCAGTGGGGGTCACCAATCGACCACCAAGACCAATTTCACATTGTGAGTGTTTTTTGGTATTACTTTCCAATTGTGACTATGTTGAATACAGTGTACTGCAGAATCCCTTTTTCTTCCATATCACCACATCTGTTGCTTGAGTTTCAGCCCTGTCTTAGTTTGTTTTGTGTTATAAAAGAATATCTAAGGCTGAGTAATTTATAAAGAAAAAGAAATTGGCCTGGTGTGGTGGCTCACATCTGTAATGCTAGCACTGTGGGAGGCTGAAGTAGAAGGATCACTTGAGCCCAGGAGTTTGAGGTTGCAGTGAGCTATGATGATGCCACTGCACTCTAGCCAGGGTGACAGAGTGTGACTGTCTTAAAAAAATAGAAAGAAAGAAGAAAAAGAAATTTATAAAGAAAAGAGGTTGTTGAGTTTTTTGAGTTTCTTGTATATTCTGGATGTTAGTCCCCTGTTGGATGGAGAGTTTGCGGGTATTTTCTCTCATTTTGCAGGTTTTTGACCTACTCTGTTGATTATTTCTTTTGTTGTGCAGAAGCTTTTTAGTTTAAGTCCCATTTGTCTATTTTTGTATTTGTCGCCTGTGCTTTTGAGGTCTTGGTTATAAATTCTTTGCCTAGATCAATGTCCAGAAGAGTTTTCTCTAGGTTTTCTTCTATATTTTTATAGTTTTGGGTCTTATGTTTAAATCTTTAATCAATCTTGAGTTGATTTTTGTATGTGGTGAGAGATAGGGGTCCAGTTTCATTCTTCTGCAGATGGCAATCCAATTTCCCCAGCACCATGTATTAGAAAGGGTGTCCTTTCCCCAATGTATGGGCTTGTTGGCTTTGTCAAAGATCAGTTGGCCGTAAATAATCCCATTAAAAAGTGGGCAGTGGACATGGATGGACACCTTTCAAAAAAAGACATACAAATAGCCAACAGGTATATGAAAAAATGCTCTACATCACTAATCTCTGAGAAATACAACCCACAATTAAATCATCTTTCCTCAGTCAGAATGGCCATTATTAAAAAGATAAATAACGGGTGTTGGTGAGGATGTGGAGAAAAGGGAACTCTTATACACTGTTGATGGAAATATAAATTAGTTCAATCTCTATTAGTACAACAATATGGAGCTTTTTCAAAGAACTAAAAATAAAGAAATACCATTTAATCCAGCAGTCCCATGACGGGGTATCTATCTAAAGGAAAAGAAGTCAATATATAAAAAAGATACCTGCACTTGTATGTTTATTGCAACACTGTTCACAAAAGCAAAGATATAGAATCAACCTAAGTGTCCATCAACAGATGAATGGATAAAGAAAATGTGGTATATGTACACAATGGAATACTATTCAGCCATAAAAAAGAATGAAATCCTGTCTTCTGCAGCAACATGGATGGAACTGGAGGCCATTATGTCAAGTGAGATAAGCCAGGCATGTTCTCACTCATAAGTGGGTGCTAAAAAATATGTTCACATGGATGTAGAGAGTGGAATAATAGGCAGCAGAGACTCAGAAGGTGATGGGTGGAGGGAGGTTGATGATGAGAAATTAGTCAATGGTTACAATGTATGTTATTTGGATGATGGACACCCTCAAGCCCTGACTTGACCACTGTATAATCTGTGTGTGTAACAAAATTGCACTTATACCCCATAAATTTGTACAAATAAAAAAAAGGATAGAGAAAAAAACAAAAAAAGAAAAGAAGCTTATTTAGCTCATGGTTCTGGAGGCTATACAAGAAGCATGGCACTAGCATCAACATGGCGGAGAAGGTCAAGGTTGGCACATGTGAAGAAGAGACCAAGCCTGAAGGGCATCCTGGTTTTGTAACAATGCACTCTTGCGGGAACTTATCCCCTTATGCCAGAGAGAGAACGGCACCAAGCCATTCATGAGGGATCTGCTCCCATAACCCAAACACCTTCCACTAGGCCCCACCTCCCAACACCGCCACACCGGGGATCAAATTTCAACATGAGATTTGGGGGAACAAACCATATCCAAACCGTAGCAAGTCCCAAATGGAACAAAACCAAAAGCAGATTCCCATTCATGGTTCTCCTTACCACATGGCTGCAAATGAGGAAGGGCAGAACTCATGTGTTCTGCTTCAAAAAAGGCTGAAGAGTCTTCACAATTCTTCAAAGGTTTGTGTTCTTTGGGACATGGGAATATAGCCTTAATCAAGACTGCTGCTTATAGCTGCACAGGGTATTTATTGAAATGGCTCATTTTAAGCAAATTTTAAATACTGAAGAAGATCATTCTTGGGCATATTTGACAAGCGCTGTCTTGGTTTTGCCCACATCTCTGCACATTCCTTCTTAGTCTTCATCACTGGGGTAGCTTCCTCTGGCTGCTCCCACAAGGAATCCCTGTCCTCTTAGCTGCTATGGACTTCGCTTCTAGGGTAGCAGTCTCCTCCCCTCTGCATGCCGGTTTGAGGATCCCCAAATCGCTATCCCCTTTCCAAACTTCAAATGCCTATATCCAGCATTGGATGTCTCTGTTGGAATCCTCACTCACCCTAAACTCAACAGGTAGGACATAACTCCTCGTTTGCCCTCCTGAAAGGTTCTGCCTCTGAGATTCAATGATTGGTGTAGCATCCTTTACCCAGATAGCATCTGAGTGAAAGAAAGCCTGAACCTGATTCTCCTTGACAAGAATCATCTCTCACCCCTCTATGCCATATAAAATTTACATGCCCTGTGAATTTAATGCCATGTTAAAAAAATTACATTTTGTGTTCATCTCCCTAGGATATTGTAAGCACTTGGCACCAAGTGGGCAAAAAACAAACGGTTGAGGGACAGGCCTGTTGATTAAGCATTCCTAAGACATATCCTGTTATCATTCTCAGATGAGAGTTTGTGCCACATGACTTCTCCTTACACTGGGTAGATTGCATAACTCTGAGGTTCAAAGATTGGTTAGTGTCTCTAAGCTTTGCAAAGTTTTTTATCATAGCAATTACTGAGGTTGGCTGCTCTCCACATCATGTAACAATTCTGCTATCACATTCCCTTCCTTGCTTTCTTCCTTCTCTCTCTCCCCATCTTTCACATTCCTATCTGAGACAGAGGATGAGGAAAAACAAAGATAAGAATATAAATGCATATTTCTCTCACCAAGGAAAAATACCTTTCCATTTTGTTTTACCATTAAATGTGTCATTTGTCTGCTCTCTGTGTCTCAATTAAAATAGCTTCTTTCCTTCTTAGTTTCTTTCTTCTAAAATTTGTTTTCTTATTGTAGAAATGGTTCAGTTTATTGTAAAAAAAATTCATAAGTTATAGATAAGCACAAAGAAGGCAATAAAATATATAGTCACCCTCTTTCAGGGAGTTATGGTTAACTTCTGAAGTACCTACTTCCATGCCTCTTTCCTATGTATGTATTTTAACACAAATAGAGACTTATATACTTACTGTTGGGAAACTTCTTTTCAATTAATAGACTGAGAATATTTTCCCATGATAGTCAATATTTCTCCAGATTAGGAGTTGACAAACTTTTTCTGTAAAGGGCCAGATAGTAATTATTTTGGGCTTCATGGGACATACTGTCTCTTTTTCAACAAATCAGCTCTGCCGTTGCAGTGCAAAAGCAGCCACAGATAGTATATAAATGAATGGGCATGTCTATGCTCCAAAAAAACTTTATCTACGAAAACAGGTGATGGGCCAGATTTGGCCATGGGCTGAGCTGTAGTTTGCCTATGCTTCTCTAGAATATCATTTTAAATGGCTAAATAGTATTCTATTTTATCAATGTCATGACTTACTTAACTAGTCAAAGTAATAACTAATGTTGTCTGAGACATTACTCTGTGCTTAAAACATTGCTGGGTTTGTTCTATTTACTTTCTTACTTATTCCTGCCCACAACCCTGTAAAATGTAGGTATTATTCTTTCTATTTAACAGATGAGGAAACTCAGACAAAACCCAAGTAGGTTATTGGCCTAAGGTTAGATGGCTATTAAATAGAAAAGGCAAAACTGAAATTTGTTTGAATTTTAGAAGGCACATTCTTAACTACTCATCATATTTTTATGCTTATTGGTGGTTATTTGCTTAGGATACAATCCTAGAATTAAAATAACAAGTGCATTTTAGGGTTTTGATATCTGTTGTCAGGTTGATTTGTATTTCCTGGGTGGTATATGACAGGGCTGGGTTCCTACACCCGTATCTATAACCAAGACTCTTTTGAACCTTTGCTGATTTAATACATGAAACAAACTTCAACATTTTACATCATATTAAAAATTATAAATGCAGATGAACATCTGTCTTATGCCTGTTTCTCATCTATATTTCTCCTTAGGTGAAATTCTCATTCATGTTCTTTCCTCATGATTCTATAAGAGCATTTATCTTTTCTATTAATTTGTTGGAGCCTTTTTTATAAGGGACTTGTGTGGTATTTAAGGTGATGTTACACTGCTTGTTATGAACATGGCTCTTTCACTTTAAGGAGATGTCGTCCTTATAATTGAAGAGAATTAAACAGAGAAGTATTTGGTTTTAACATAGCACTAGTTAAACTCTTGGAATTGGGGAAAAAACAACCCAAACACTGGAAGGTAAGAAAGAACTTATTTCTGTTGGGGAACTTGTCCCTTTAGTTTCTACCTCTTTCTTAAGTCACTAGGATTTGTGTTCTTTAATTGGAACTACTGCTCTGCTGTGGCCATGGCAACACATCTCAGCTGCCATGAACAGCACACACCTTGACAAAATATTTTTTTTAGAGAGTGGCTTTTAGATGGAATTTATTATCCAATGTATTCATGGAATCTAGATGAATTAATGGATGAGAGACCCATAATTTTATAATAATAACAGTAATAATAGTGAAATTAACAGTTACTATCTACTGATCGCTTGCTGTATCCCAGCCACAATGCTAAGCGTTTTGTATTACTTCATTTGATCTTCACGGTAAGCCTGTGTCATAGATATTGTTCTTATCCCTACTTTATACCTGAAGAAATGGAAAGGTTAAGTGGCTTGTCCTGGGTTATACGGCTGGGGAGTAGTGGAGCTTGACCTTCACTTTTTCTATTGTCTGGGTCTTATAGGATTATTACAGAAAGGCCTTTGAAGTATATGCTCAGTTCAACAGTGGCAGCATGGACGGCAAATCTCGGCTGCCAAGCTGGAGTTCACACCACTAGAATCTAAGACAACACGAGGATCACTGGGTCATGGTGAATCTGACCCAGGATTTCATAGCTCATACCCTTACGAAGATCAGAGTTAAGATGCTTATTGGATTCAAAGAACACAAAGGATAGTTGCCCAAATATATTCTAACTTCTCTTGAGGACCAACCATCAAATTGGAAGAGGGTCTCTGATGGGGAAAA
>NW_012150840.1:12175609-12176455 GCF_000956105.1 Propithecus coquereli
AAGGATCACTTGAGCCCAGGAGTTTGAGGTTGCAGTGAGCTATGATGATGCCACTGCACTCTAGCCAGGGTGACAGAGTGTGACTGTCTTAAAAAAAAAAAAAAAAAAATAGAAAGAAAGAAGAAAAAGAAATTTATAAAGAAAAGAGGTTGTTGAGTTTTTTGAGTTTCTTGTATATTCTGGATGTTAGTCCCCTGTTGGATGGAGAGTTTGCGGGTATTTTCTCTCATTTTGCAGGTTTTTGACCTACTCTGTTGATTATTTCTTTTGTTGTGCAGAAGCTTTTTAGTTTAAGTCCCATTTGTCTATTTTTGTATTTGTCGCCTGTGCTTTTGAGGTCTTGGTTATAAATTCTTTGCCTAGATCAATGTCCAGAAGAGTTTTCTCTAGGTTTTCTTCTATATTTTTATAGTTTTGGGTCTTATGTTTAAATCTTTAATCCATCTTGAGTTGATTTTTGTATGTGGTGAGAGATAGGGGTCCAGTTTCATTCTTCTGCAGATGGCAATCCAATTTCCCCAGCACCGTGTATTAGAAAGGGTGTCCTTTCCCCAATGTATGGGCTTGTTGGCTTTGTCAAAGATCAGTTGGCCATAAATAATCCCATTAAAAAGTGGGCAGTGGACATGGATGGACGCCTTTCAAAAAAAGACATACAAATAGCCAACAGGTATATGAAAAAGTGCTCTACATCACTAATCTCTGAGAAATACAACCCACAATTAGATCATCTTTCCTCAGTCAGAATGGCCATTATTAAAAAGTTAAATAACAGGTGTTGGTGAGGATGTGGAGAAAAGGGAACTCTTATACACTGTTGATGGAAATATAAATTAGTTCAATCTC
>NW_012150840.1:12180422-12257745 GCF_000956105.1 Propithecus coquereli
TTTTGTAGAGACAGAGTCTTGCTTTTGCTCTTGCTCTTGCTCAGGCTGATCTAAAACTCCTGATCTCAAGTGATCCTCCTGCTTTGGCCTCTCAGAGTGCTAGGATCACAGGTGTGAGCCACCACACCCAGCCTAGAAGAGCCATTTTTATTGGCCACCTAAGTTACTTTAAGTTGCCTACTGATTTACATCCAAACTCCTTATCCTGACAATTAAGGGTTCTACAAACTGACCCCAAACTACAGTTTAGTCTTCTGTCACACGATTCCACTCTACATACCCAATTGTCTGGGCAAACAGATTTGATCCCAATATAGCTGTGCTTTTCCTTTTCTCTCATTTTTTCAGCCTGTTCTATCTACTTGGAATGCCCTTGATTTCTGACCCTGGTCAGAATTCTGGGCCTCCCTCAATACTGGGGACAAATAATACCTAAGGATCAATTCCTGATTTTTACAGACAAAAGTGACTTCTCTCCTGCTATTTGATTCTTGTGGTTACTTATGTTACTCTCAAGTCAATTATAACCTACTTATTTGCATGACAGTTTTTTGTGCGGATGTCTTTTCCCTCCAGCTCCATTGGAAGGCCCTTGAGAATTGGGATCTACTTCATTTTTAAATTCCTTATAGAACTTGCGTGATGCCTTGAATATAGTAATTTTCTGAAGGTAAAGGATGGCATGCCTTAATCTTGTTCTTGGGGATTCTGGCTCTGGAAGAAATGAAACCCCTGTTTAGAGTCTTGTTATGGGTTGAATTGTGCCTACCTCCTAATCCATTTACGGACGTCCTAACCCCCAGTATCTCAGAATGTGACCTTATTTGGAAATACGATTGTTGCAGAAGTAGTTGGTTAAGACGAAGTTGTGCTGGAGTAGGGTGGGCTCCTGATGCGACCTGACTTACGTGCTTACAAAAAGGAAACTTTGGGCACAAATACACACAGGGAGAGAGGCCCGGAACACATCCTTCCCTACAGCCTGCAGAGGGCACAGGGTCCTGCCAACACCTTGATCTCAGACTTCCAGCCTCCAGAACTTCAAGACAATAAGTGTCTATTATTTAAGTGACACAGGTTGTGGTACTTAGTTATGGCAGTCCCAGAAAACCATTACAAACCTGGTGTTTTCACCATCCACACAGCCAACAAGATGGGGTGTTTTCGATGGCCCTGTCCTATATGGAACTGGGGCTCAGGTGGCGTGGCCTAATAACAAAGTAGCCAAGGCACCATCCCTGTTATCTGCACTCCTGGTCGTGGGCTTCTTCAGTGCCAGCAGCTCAGTGTGTCAAAACCACAAACCCTGTCTTTCCTCTGCAAACCTCTTCTCTCTCATCGGCCTGTCGCAGTTACTGGTATCATATTCCTCTTGGTCACTCTTGGCAAAAACCCTCTGTGATCCCCCTTTTCTCATCCTCAACTTTTAAAAAATCTGGATTTCTGCCTCTCTTTGGAAAAGAAGGAAGATCTGGCAACACCGGGCCCTCGTTACTGCATGGCAGTAATTGGCCAGACTGATGGGCTGCCCCTTAAAGAGAGACTGTTCTCAGCTCTGGTTGACACCGACGACCAGACCCTGTGGGCACTGTAGATGGGCCCTGGTGGGATGCAGGGCATTGCCCCTTGCTCATGGGGGTGGAGCGGAAAGCTTCAGGTCGTAGTGGGTTCCCAGTCCAAGTCAGATTGCCAGGTTTGTATCCTGCCCTGTCAACTTACTAGCTGGGGGCAGTACCAGGGAAGCTCCTTATCTCCCCGGGCTTTCCTATTCTGTAAATGGAGATAATAAAGGTGCTCGCCTCACAGGGCTGTTGAGAGAACTAAATGCTTTAATGCTCATCAAGAGATTAGAACCTGACACATAACAGGCACCCCATAAATGTTCACCTGTATTACTGTGTATTCAAGAAAATCTTGTCACCCTTTATCCAAACAGCTTTATTATTTTCAATAGCGAAGGGCGTGTTTACGCCTCCGTTTTTCTTTGCTTCTCCCATCCCCCAGCAGTTTCATACCATTAAGAAACGCGCTGTAGTTTACCCACACAGACGTGGGGCTGGCCTCGCAGGGAACTTGGACAAAGCTCCTGGGATCTAACTTGGCCGAGCTCCTGGGCCTCTCCTGGCTGCGAGTCTCCTGAGCTCACTGCCTTCTGTCTTGTTTAGGTTCCAGTGACCAAGGGCACAGCTTGGTGACTGGCCTCCCGAGGCGTTCAGACTCACCGGGAGGTCTCTCTAATGAGGGACACTGTTGAGCATGCAGGTATTTATCCCGCAGGCAAGAAGGGCTGCTGGGAATAGATGCTTAACATGAAATCCAGGCAGCAAATGAGTGTTAGATAGAGGATGTTATTTGTGACTCGGGCACTGGCAAGGCTCAGACAAGCGACAGTGCGGACTCCCCACACCAATTCCTTCCCTGCATTATGTTCCCCATAGAGGGCCACTCCCCAGTAGTGCTGATGACTCATTCAGCTCATATTTGTCAGCTGAAATTTTGTTAATCAATGGGAATTTATTAAGCACTTTCTGGGCACCAGATCCATTACTAGGCATCAGTGATAAATAAAATGGTAGGTAAGACATGGTCTTGCCTGTGAGAAGTGTGCAGTCTAGTCACTGGGAGAGACCTATGGCCAAAAGTGGGTGGTGCTAGGGGATTACAGGTGTTGGTTATAGGGTCCCAGAGAGAGGGATCCTGTCTCGGGCTGGGATTGGGGGCGATGGGGGAGCAGCATGCTTGCCATTATTGATCTAATGTCCCTGTAAGACTGGGCTTTGCCAGGACAGGTGCTGTGACTGTGACTGTGTCTGGTACAAGCCAGCAAAGTGGTTGCCATATAACAGAGGCTCAATAAACATTGATGAATAAGGAAATTGGCTAAGAACTGAGGGATGAGGAGTCAGCTAGGAGGAAAGGCTGGGGGGTGGGGGAGAAAGGGGTGGCAGTAGGAAGAAAAATGGTGATAAACGACCTCTGGGGAGGGATGAGCATGTGCTCCTTGGGGAGTGAGAAGGCTGCAGTTCTGGGAATTGTTGGCTCATACGGTGGGTGGTACAGAGCCAGTTCAAGGTTGGGGGCCTGGGCAGGGCTGAATGGTGAGAATAACAGAGGTCTTCGTTCTTATATGATTAGATTTGATATGCATGTTTTAAGATGCAGGAAATGGACTAGACAGGACAGAGTGGAAGAAGCAAGGCCATTTGATGGCTCCCGCAGCAATCTTGACAAGATGGTGGTGGCTGGACAAATTACTGACACCTGAGATGGAGAAGTGGCTAGATTCAGAAGCAGCTAGGGAGGTAGAATAGTCAGAACCTGGCAATTAACTGTCAGTAGGGAAGGAAGGAGAGATGTCTGAATGATGCCTGGGCCTCTGGGGGAATGTGGGTACCACTCACTCATGTGATAAATTGGACAGGAAGAGGCGCCATGGGAAGGTTACTTTCAGACACAGACATGATGAGTTTGAGTTGCCTGTGGGAAGGCCGGGGGGCAATTGCATACATCAATCCTCACAGCTGGAGGGTGATCTGGTTTGAGATACAGATTTGGAATTCTGTTGGCATATAAGATCAGGGTTTCATAACCTAGAAGTCCATAGATAAAATTCAGAAAGCCCATGAACTTCAGAAATTATATTAAAATTGTAATGCATGTGCATTGTTCTGGAGAGTTAGTTTTGTATCAACTTTTCAAAATCTCCCTGTCCTCAAATAGGTTATCCCTTGATCTATACGGTTATTGAAGCTAGAAGGAAAGATGAGTTCTCTCAAGCAAAGTGAGAAGAGGGGAGGGCTGAGGGTGCTGCTGTGGGGAGTGTTAACATTTCAGGGAGGGCAGGCCCTGTCCTGACGCAGAGCTGGGGGTCAGAGTGTGGGGGATGAGACGCAAATTTACAGATAGCGATAGCTTTACTGTTTATAAAGCACTGTTACATACCCTGTCATTTCATCCCTCAGTAATGCAACTAGATATTTATAATTTGGCTCTGTGTCGGGGCTCAGTACAAGAAACAAAATCTTGGCTATAAATTTTGAAGAAGGGATTTCGTATGGGGAATCAGGTGCTTACAAAACCACTGGGGAGGGCAAGCCCCGGGGAGAGACTTCCAGAACAACATAGAACCCAGGTCAGAGTGCACCCCTGTAGCTGCTGTCCCAGCATTGGGAAGCTGGGATTGGAAAGCCACCAGGACTGCTGCCACTGCTGCAGCTATTTCTCCACCCTCATGAAGCTGGAGAGTGGAGAACAGCAGTGGACACTGCTGTCACTACAAAGTCTCCTGTTTCCATGACCTTCCTTGACAGCAGTGAATAGTCAAGAAGGAGCCAAAAGATGGCCCCCATCTCATGTCCACCTTCTAGAACTCCTTGCACAAGTGCCTCCAATTATTAGAGAAGCTCAGTTCACTCCTGGGTCCCTACATGCAGAGAAGTCTGGAAAATATCCTTATACCACATCTCCACCTAAAAGAAGAGTGAAATGGTGCTGGAGAGAGGAGTCTTTATTTTGTCAAGTTGAGATAATAAATATTTGTCATAGTGAGCCCTGTGGTCTCTATTGCAGCTCCCAGTTTTACCGTCGCAGTGCGAAAGGAGCCATAGGCTGTACCTAAGTGAATGAGCATGGTCGTGTTCCAATAAAACTTTATTTATAAAAATGGGTGATGGGCTGGATTTGGTCTGCAGGCCATAGTTTGCCCATCTCTGAGGTAGGCAAGTCAATTCACAATAATTACCACAAGTTCTTGTTACAGATGAGAAAATTGAAACCAAAGAGAGTCCATCCTTTAGGCAGTGCAAGTGAAAACACATCCTGGTTGTTTTGGTTTCAAAGTGCATGCCTTTCAGCGAACCATGATGCTTGGTGCCTCTCTTTGCAAGGCTCGTGATCACTCTAAAAGAGAAGATAGTATGTGTGCAAACCACAGTAAGTGCTCCAAGAATGGTGCAAAATGCTTTTGAGTACAAGGCATTTTTGACAAGAGAAATCAGAATAAGTTTCACTCTGGAAGTTGTTTGAGGTGGGGATCCAACAAAGGTGTGACTTTAACAGGGGGAGATGGGGAGGGGAGGGGTCAAAAGAGCATTTTAGTTGGAGTGAGAAAGGGAAGTTTAGAAAATAGGTGGCAATTGAAACTCTTCTGAGCACTGGGACCTTCTGGGATGTTAGCAGAGATAAGAGTAGATTATGGAGCACTTTAGATGTTAGGATTGGGAATCTGGACTCGAAAAGGGGAAGCACTGGCAGTTTTGGAACAGGGTTGTGGTTCACACGTTACTCAGGAAGCGCTATCTCGTATGGCTGTGGGTCATTTTTTGAGAGTCAGAAGATATAGCCAGCGAGAATTCGAGAATTCGCTTAGGAAGTTCTTGCACTATCTCTGCATGAGGATGCAGAGGGAGTGATGGATTTGAGGGATATCTTGAGCCATTCATGGGACTAGGAAACTTGTAAATGTAGGCGGAATAGAAGGATGGTTTTGAAGGAAGAGATGAATTGAATCACAATACTTGGAAAGCTAGGGACTGGAGCTTGCTTTTGTGGGAAAGGTGGTGGGTCCCCTCTTGGATATGAGCTGCCGAGGGGGAGAAATGGAAATATGGAGCAGGCAGTTGGAAATGTAGGCTTGATCTTCAAGATGGAGTTGGCTGGGAGTCGTCACATACGGGGGTACAGAGAGCCACTAAGAGCTCAGCTGTGTGAGGGAACGTGGGCAGTGGAGGGTACCTGAAGGAGAACCCAGGGGACTCAGGTGATCAAGAACTAGGAGAGGGACAGGAGATAGGAAAATGCAGCAGGCAGGGTAGTCGGAGTGACAGGATGGATGTTTTACCAGAGGAGTTAAGGGGAAGACCTGTTTCCGGAAAAAGAAATGGCCAAGAGTGTTGCATGCTGCAGGGAGGTCAAGAAATAAATATTCATGAAAGGCCGATGGACTTGGTGACCACACTGTCATCATGGATGACCCTGAGAGAGCCGTTTAGGGTATGGACTCTTCTCTTGAGGAGTTTGATATTGAAAGACAAGAGAGAAGATGGTAGGTTGAAATCTGTGTTTGTTTTAAAGTTGATTAATTCTTCTACCACAAATGACTCAGACTCAGAATATACCCTGGTCTTTCTTTAAAAAAAAAAAAAAGCAAATGAAAAACTATCATTTAGTTCTTCTCTTTTGATTTCAAGATTCAATTTTTGGCCGGTTGTTTGTGTCTGACTCGACTCTGCTTCTGGCTCTGTCAGTGTCCTCTCCTGGCAACCCCAGAGGTCATGCACAAATGTGCGCAGTTGTTAAGCAACTGCTTCCCGCCGTTGTGGCCCTGCTAAATTTGGAACATGTATTAGTCCCAATCCAAGTCTTCATTCAGTGGGAGAAAAATAAGTCCCTGACTTTGAAATTTCAGAGGTTACACATTTGTGGAATTTGAAATCAGTGGATTGATGATTTTTGTCTTACCTCACAGAATTCTTTAAAAATACAATTGAATTGCTGTGCAGTGCTGTGAAAATTTAGTTCCTTCCAGGGCGTTTTCTAGAAAAAAAAAATAGCTATGCCCAAATCACAAAAGGAATCACGTATTTTACACCTGTGCTTTCTAAGATAATAAACAAAAGCAGAACACGCACACAACACAGCAACAACAGCAAAAATCAACAAAACAACAAGCCAAACAAACTCTAGAGTTTCAGATAGAAATGACTTTGTCAGTCTAAGTTAAAGACATATTCTAGCTTTTCTTTCATGCCTTGGTTTATGGCTTCCACAACATAATCGTCTTGGTCTCGAGTGGTTTATGAAATGAATGCAAGAAAAGGTAACTTGAATTAATATTTTTCCCCCCTGGTGGAATTCTCTTCTTCACTCTCATATTTAAACAATTATGTTGCACCTAACTGGCCCTAAATTATAGAGCCAGGGCTCTTTAGAGATTAAAAGTGTTATAGTAGTCTTTCACAGCTGTATAGAATTTGAGTCTTTGAAGTGTTTATACATCCATTAATCTTATTTGCCCATGAGATAGACAGCCCAAGTATTATCATTAAGGCCATATTGCTTATAAAGGAACTGGGATTCAGAGTGGTTTATTAACCAGCCCAGGATCACACAGCTTATTAGTGGCAGATTCAGGGCTGAAGGTCAGATTTTCCAGTTCCAAATTCATAATATTTTCCATTCTGCTTTGAGTGGCATTTATGACATTGGAGTCTTTCATCTTAAGCACTTCCATGTATAAGCTTTGCATAACATCAAGTTAGTTGCTGGTAGTGCATTGATTGTGGAGGGCCCAGAAGCAGAAACCACAGTCTTTAAATGACACTTTACCCTTATCTGAGGTTTGGCCTTTATTGAATGGAGGTCTCTTATAAAGGGAAGGTATACATTGAGGCAAGAGGCTTGCCACCCTTTTCAAAAAATGGAAACTCTTGGGCTTCTTAGGGATGGTTAATGATGAGAATTAGGGAGGAATTTGTAAATGTGAAGCACTTTATAAATCCTGGAGGAGTGGCAGTGGGCTGTGTGTTTCTGGGGAAACAGATTTTTGCATATGTTGTCCTCTGGACACTGCTGCCTTTGGTGCATGCTTGTTTTTATAAACAGGCTTGTTTTCCTCCTTTTTAAGACGTGAGACTGCTGTTTATCTTCATGGTCGTTTTCTGTACATGTGAGCTTGTGCTTCAGTTATACTGAACACTTGTACTACTGCAAAACTGAATTTAGTAACATTGCCAATATCTCAGCCCTCAAGTAGGCTTTAAATATTCTTAACCCTGGGAGCTAGCCCAGGAAATTTCTTGTTCTTTTCCCTGTACCACTCAGCATATAAATCCTGAATTACTGCTGACCGAAGATACATCAAGTACAAATCGATAAGCATTTTGTTTCTGTATTTTGGAAAATGAGACAATGAGTGAAAGAGAACCCCTCGATGAGGGCTTAAAATATTATCATTGTTCTATGGATTAATAGAGCTAGGGCTACTATTTTACTCATTTGCTAGCCACCAGTGTAATTACATTGCACTGAAAGGATTTCTAAAAACATCTTTATTGAGATATAATTCACACACCATACAGTTCACTCATGTACAGTGTACAATTCAATGTTTTGGGTATGTTAATTATTTTTTAAAATTGTGGTAATATATGACATAAAATTTGCCACTTTAGCAATTTTTCACGTACGGTTCAATGGCGTTAATTATATTCACAATGTTGTACGGCCATCGCTGCTTTCTGTATTCATCACCCCAAACAGAAACTCTGTACTCATTAAACGATAACTCCCCGTGAAAGGATTTTCAAATATACTTCGATTATTACCTTCAGGTATATGAAAGACCTTTGAAGAAGATTTTGTTTAGTCTTTTTTTTAAGGGGAAGTTTATTCTTTTAGGGGAAGTTTGTTCTTTTAGGGGAAGTTCCCTATAGCACGTGACACAGATTGGGCTCCCTTGGAAGGTGGCCTCTAAGACTAGCATGTGGGGTGCTGGTAGGGTCTCTCTCGGGATCAGCATTTGTGAGGGGAGGGAAGGAGGCAAGGTTGGGCAGAAGGAGAAGGTGCACAGTGTTGCAGTCATAAAGCCTCATCCTACCCAGTAGAATTCTGGAACTGGGATTTCCTGTGTTGGGGCAATAGAGATGGGTCTTTATACCATCATATCATCCAGTCACAGCACATGGCCAGCGGCCTCCAGGAAGGAGCATGAGCTTGGGCTGAATCTCTCCAACCAAGGACAATCCAAGGCAAAGAGCCAGCAGCCGGGGGGGCGAAATGCTCAGTCCATAGTCCCCTGCACTTTACTGCCCATCGAAGTCACCTCTGCAGCCTCAAAAATACTATGCCTGATTGAATGGGTATGGGGTGAGAAGTGAGTGGAAAGCTTCCAAAGCTCCCCAGGGGATTCCAGGGTGCCCCACAGACTGGGAGCGACTGCTCTCAGTCCTGAAGGGCCATCAGCACAGTGTACACCACTGTGGAAAATGCCTCAACTTTGGATTTGGGAAAATGGAACTTGGCTCAACCATTTACTAACTCTGTGAGTTCTTGTTTATGTTCTACTAAGACTTTGCTACTGGACTTTGAAAAATATGAATGGATGGTGCATCTGAGTGGCTAGGAGGGCACTTACAAATCAATACAAAAACAGTGAACACCTCCATAAAAATTTGGCCAAAACCAAGAATGCATACCAATTCTCAAAGAAGAAATTCCAATGATCTTTAAACGTTTGAAAATATATTGTCTTAGCATTAATGGAAAGAATGAAAATTAAGACTCTATTTGCCCATTATATTGGCAAAGATGAAAAAGAATTGCTAGTACTCAGTGACAGGGAAAGTGGTGGCAGAAGGCATTCTCATCTTCTTGGTATGAGCATACATTGGTATAACATTTGCGCTGGAACATGTGGCAATATGCATAAAAATTCTTAAAAAGTGAATGTCTTTTGACATAGCAAATCTAATTCTGGAAGTTCATCCTCAGGAAATAATAGATAAATGTGTAAAGATATGTGCATAAGGTGTAACTTCAGAGTCTTGCTGGCAACAGTGGAAAATTAGGAGAAGCATAAATGCTCACTAATAAGGTATTAGTTAAATAAATTCTGGTAGACACCTATGTACTTCTAAATGAGAGATACAGTTAATAAAACAGTATGAGCCTATTTTTGCATTAAAACATATTTGCATTGAAAAACACCTGTAAGAAAAATATCAGATGTTAACAGCAAACGGTTTTTCCCCTGAGTAAAAGAATTACAGGTGAATTTTATTTTCTATCCTGTGTCTCTTAATAATATTTGGACTTAAAAAATTACATGTTAATTTAATTTTTTTGTGTTAATTTTATGTGCATAAAAAGCATCAAGCTATTTTCAAAAATTGTATGTTTCCAAAATTACACACCACACATATCTCTATTTCTATCTATCCATCTATCTATCTCCCTATCTATCTATCTAGCAACACAATCCAATTAGTAGTCTTCTCTGGAATTTGGGGTCATGGGCGATTTTTATTTTCTTTCTTATGCTTATTTATACTTTATAGATTTTTATAATGAGGTTGTATTATTCTTATAATGAGAAATAAGAAAATAGCTTTTAATATGTCAGTGCATTTGCCTGACCTAATTTCCATTCACTCTTGCATCTATTTCCTTTGAAGGGTTTTTTGGTTAGCATTTCTTTCTCCATGTCTTTCTTCCTACCTTCTTATTTAAATAATCATCATTATGCGTTGAATAGCTGTATGCTTTACCTAATTAGGGGCACTTATTCTGACTCTTGCATTTGTTATCAAGCTGTGCATTTTCACTGTATTCCTTATTTTCTTTTTCTTAAGTAAAGTTTGACCTTTAGGTGAGGCATTGCCACACATAGCATCCATCATCTACCATTATGCTTTTGATTCATCTGTTAAATGATAATGTGTCCTCCAAAATTATTGATATTACATTAAATCATTCCATATTTGCCCTTGGGAAGAGCTTTGAGGCTATAAAATTTACCAGACAGGTAGGATATGCAAAAAGAGAAATATACATAAATGTTTCTCACAGGCAGATGCTCTTCCATGAGTTTGACAGATCTCACTCATCCCTTAGCCCCTAAATTAAACGTCATCACCTTCTCTGTGATGCTCCCCTTGACTCTCCCAGGGTAAGCTGGAGCTGACGTCTGCACATGTTTATTATGGCTCGTATTGAATTTTATTGTAAGTAGTTGTTGATGTCTACCATCTCATTAGACCTCCAGGTATGAAATGTGGTAGCCATCCACCTATATCGATCCCAATGGTCCCCACTGCCTTGAATTTAGCCCTTGGCACATAGGTGATGACAGAAGTATTATATGTCATTTCCAAGATTAGGTTATAAAAGGCCAAGGTTTCCATCTTGGGCTCTTTCTCTTGGCTCATTTGTTCTATGGAAAGCCAGCTGCCATGCTGTGAAGACAGTCAGGCAATCCACAGAGAGGCTCACATGGCAACAGCTAATAAAAAATGGAAGGTGGCCAAGAACCACTGAGTGAGCGTGGAAGCACATCCCTCTTTACTGAGCCTTTACATGCTGCAGGCCCTGCCGTCAGCTTGGTTGCAAACTCATGACACACTCTGAGTCAAAACCATCCATCTAAATGGCTCCCAATTCCTGACCCTCAGAAAATATGTGAGATAATAAATTCTTGTTGTTCTTTTTTAAGTTCTGAGTTTGGGGGTAATTTATTATGCACCAATACATAACTAATACAGGCTTTGGCACTAGAAGTGCAACAAAAAACTGACATGTGATAGTAGCTTCCACCTAGGCAGTGGGCAGTGGAAAAGCTGTAGAGATTGAGGAACATATTAATAAAAGCTGAAAGTACCTTGAACACGCTGTTCATAGAAGTTTAGACTTGGAGGAGGCTACCATGAAAGCTTGAAGGAAAATGGGAAAAACACTGTTGGAAACTAGAAAAAGGAGAATCCTTGCTATGTAGTGGCAAAAACATCAGCAACACTGTCACCTGCAGTGATGAGGAAAGTAGAAAATGCACCTGATATAGTGATATCGTTAAAGATGCTGTAGTTAAGGAGATTCCTAACCAGAGTGTTGAAAGTGCTTTCTGATTTTCTTCCTGTTGTTTAGAGTAAAATTGCAAGAAGAGAGAGAGAAAGTTATGAAGCCAGAACTATTCAATAAAAAAGAGCCAGGGCTTGCTGGTTTTGAAGGGTGCCAGCCTCTCCACGTGGCACATGATGCTAAAATTAAGAAATGACTTCTTCAAAGCCTGAGGTGGGCTGGTAAAGAAAGAAAAGAATAATAACAAAAAAGAAATGGCTTCTGAGCAAAGATCAAATTCAGCACACTTTTAGGAAAACAAGTTCCACACATTAAGCCAAAGGTGTGACTATAAAATCTTTTCTTCAGATCTCAGCAGTCAAAGATGGGGTCTCAGGACACTGTTTGGTCAGACAGAAGACCTCTAAAGAGCACCTCTGAGGGCTCTGCCTTACAGACCCTCTCTTCAAACAGTAGGCCTTCCTCGAAGCTCCAGCACCTTGAACCTCAGCAGAAGCCCAAGAAGAACCTGTTACGAAGAGACTGGTGGGATGAAGTCTAAAGGGATTCTCAGAAGACCCTCAGAGTGTAAAGCGAGTTGTACTTGAAGAAACACCATCAGCTTGACATGAAAGGAATCTAGAGTATACAGAATGAAAAGAGGCCTTTGGCCCACCAGTGTTAGCAGAGAGGAAGCAGGCTGATACAACCACTCGGACACAAGCATGCGCCACCTTTCCTGAAAACAGAAGGATGACTGAGAGCGCAGAGCCAAGAGTCCAGAGAGTGGAACTGAGAGCCCAGAGAACTATTCCTAGTCCTCAATCAGGGACCCAGTCGAGGAAGTTCCAGCATTTGCTGGCCTGGATTTTGGCATTGCTGTCCCTACATACTTCCTGCTTCCCCTTTTGTGAGCAGGAGTGTTTATAGCCATTATCCTCTGCTTGTCCCACCGTTGTCTGTTGGGTGTGTGGGGACAGATGAGTGTCTCTTTGTTTGTACATGCCTGCAGATCAAGAACCACCATAGTCCAGGTGTTAGAGACTACACCTGAGGAGGCTCGTCTGTGCCTCTACCTGATTTGGATAATGAGAGTCTGGACTTGGAGCTGACGCTGTGATGGGATGGGACTTTGGGGGGCTGTGGGAGGGCTCGGTGTATATTGCATATAGGAGAGGCACAAACCACTGAGCCTGAGGCTGGCTGTGGGGGGCAGCCTCTGAGATATTTTGTGGTCTCTGACTCCTAGGACTCACAGAGTTGTTAATCTCCTTCCCATCTCACATTGTGCTAGGGTTGGCCTATGTGACCAGTAGCATGTGGCGGAAGTGATGCTTAAAGACTGCAACTTCCATCTTGGGCCTGCTCTCGCTCCCTTGCTCTCCTGAGTCCCTCGCTGCAGGGAGAGCCAGCTGCCATAGGTCGAGGATGCTTGGGAAGCCTTGTGGAGGCCCCCGGGGCGAAGAACTTCCAGCTGATAGCCATGCCAGTGAGCTCTCTTGTAAGCGTAGCCTCCACTTCCAGTCAGGGCTTCAGATGATGCAGGGCAGACAGACAGTTTGACTGCAACCTTGTGAGACACTGTGTAGAAAAGAACTGCTCTAGGAGGCCTGAGACTGCAGTCCTTAGAAAGATCTGCATGCAAGATTGGCTTGGCTGGCATCTAGGAATTTGGATTTAGGGAGGGTCCTCACCATTCCCTAATGAATAAGAGTGGCTCACTGGGCCTAAACTGTATAAATATTATTATTTATGCTGAACACTTGCTTTCCCATCTGGGAGTCTGGAATTTTGCTACATGCTGGGCAGTAAGTGTGTACATGAGCAGCCCCCAATAAAAACCTTGGACACTGAGTCTCTAATGAGCTTCCCTGGTAGACAACCTTTCCCGCTTGTTGTCACGATATGATGCTGGAGGAATTAAGTCCGTCCTGTATGATTCTATGGGGAGAGGACTCTTAGAAGCTTGCACCTGCTTCCCTATCCGGCAAAGGGAAAAGGTACTGATTTTGCTTTATATCCTTTTGCTGTAATAAATCATAGCTGTGAGTAATTCTTTATGAGATCTGTGAATGCTCCTAGCCACCACTGAACCTGGGGGTGGTCTTGGGGTCTCCCCCAACACCGAGCCCCTGAGCTAGGAACACCCAGATCTTCCCAGATTCCCAACCCTCAGAAACTGTGAAATAATAAATGTTTGTTATTTTAAACCACTCAGTTTTGGGGTAGTTTGCTTCATAGCAATAGGCAGCTAATACAGGAAGCCAGTCATTTCTCTCTCCCCAGCATTTGGCTTAGTGTCTGGAGCATAGGTGTTAAAGAAATATTTGTTGAATGAACTGATGATGTTTCTACCTTTGAAGAATTTCATAGTCCGTCTGTTTCCTTTGCTGGAAAAATCTAAATCCTGGCTTGTATTGTAAAGCAGGCTTACCCTCCCTTTTTTTCCCCTTGTCTGGAAGAACCAATCCCAGTAGCAGCAGCGTGCCCTACAGTTACCAAGGTCCTGCCATCTTCCTTTTTGAATGAGATCCATGACTATAGGAACTGGTGTGCCACCATGCCTCTTCTCTGCTACTTCTTAGGTCCTTTGATTTTTATTTTCTCTTTCTTCTGTGCCATGACGGTGGTAGCTATTCTTACCATTGAAATAAAAACTTCTTCCTGCTGAAAAATTAATTACCAAGTGTTTCAGGGCCTTATAAGATATTAATATTTCCCTATTGAGTCTTGCCTCTTACTCTGTCATATGATCGCCTTGAGAAAAGTTCAAATTAACTTTCTGTTTTACATTGCGCCTTACTTCCTCTGGTTCCACAAACTATCTTGAAATAGTCTTACGTACAAAGATAGGAACTATTTATGCTGAGATGACTTTAATGTGGGGGAAGATCCCAAAATATATACCAGAAGTAGACTTCTTAGAGTTATTTCCAGTTTTTTGAAAAAGGATTTTAATCAAAGGGTGTATGTGTGTGTGCACATGCACATACCCCGTATTGATTCCTGCGGCACACCTCTTGGTAGTTGTTGGAACTGTTAAATAAAAACTACAGGAGGTCATCGTTTCAGACTAAGCTCCTGCACTAGTCCCAGCAGACCAGATGAAAAATCAGAATGGAGTCCCCATGGCAAAGGTCCACCACACCTTCCTATGAATCGGGAGAGGAAGAACAGCTTAACTTCCCAAACGAGCAGTTTCCGTCTTCTGTCGGCCTGATAATGATGTTCCTTCTGCTTTAGTCCTTATAACAAAAAGTAACCTGAAGGAACATGATGTTAACCAATCAGTTATTTTTCTATTGTTTGCCAGTTTCCATCTTACAGGGAAAGTAACTTTGAAATGACCATTAGCTTTTTTGTTCTTTGTTTCTGCCTCCTCCAGCCTTTTTCTGTCTATAAAACCAATCTCTTCTACTCAGCTCATTGGAACACTTATTCTATTTTATGGAATGATGTGTTGCCCTATTCTAGAATCTCAAATAAAGCCAATTGAGATCTTTAATTTGTTGTAATTTTGTCCTTTGACAGATCCTTTTCCTTTCCTTCAAGTCTCCTTCTCTCTTAGCAGGTGACCTTGATTGCTAGGTTCCTGATAATCCCGGAGTGATCTAATAGGAGCTCTCTCATTTATCTCCTTTCCATCTAATTTTTTAAAATTTGTTTTTCTTCTTGTTTTAGAAAATCATCTATCCTTTTTTCAAGGGGTTCCCTATAGGCTGGGCGTGGTGGCTCACACTTGTAATCTCAGCACTTTGGGAGGCCAAGGTAGAAGGATCGCTTGAGGCCAGGAGTTTGAGACCAGCCTGGGCAACATAGGGAGACCCCAATCTCCACCAAAAAAAAAAAAAAGAAAAAAATGGCTGAGCATGGTGGCATATGTCTGTAGTTCCGGCCATTCAGATTCAGGAGGCTGAGGCAGGAGAGTCACTTGAGCACAGGAATTTGAGGCTGCAGTGAGCAATGATCATGCCATTGCACTCCAGCCTGGCAAGAGTGAGACCCCATCCTCCATCTCTAAAAAAAATAAAAAAAGGGATTCCCTCTCTACCTTTGCAGTCCTACTTTCAATACCATATACTTGGGCCTGATGGATCTTTTAAAAGTGAAATTCTTGCCCATGGTGGCATCATTTGAAAACCTTCAATGATGGTTTTCTGACAAAGGGTAAATTTTGTCTTCTTACTTTCCCTTGCTTTCTTGTCTCCATTTTTCCATGGTGCTCCGTTAAATTAGATTATGTGAGTGGAATACAGCTTTGAAAGCAATTCTAGAGATCCAAGAAAAACCCAGGAGTTTGGAAGCAATTAATATGTGTAAAGAAACATGCAGCTTGAGAATATTCTAAAACAATACAGCAATAAAAATAATGCAAATTAAAAAACCAGTGCAGTATAACAGCTACTTACATAGCATTTAAATTGTGTTATTTCTTAGAACTAATTCAGAGATGATTTCAAGTATATAGGAGGATATGTGTAGGTTATATGCAAATACTATACCATTTTGTATAAGGGACTTGAGCATCCACAGATTTTGGTATCCTTGGATACTGAAGGATGACTGTATTTTCAGTCCTCTGATGACACAGTGTGTTTATGCACTATTGTTACTTAGAGTGAGTGGATGATAATCCATTAGGATCTAAAAATACGATATTAGAATTTAAATTTATTTAATTTTTTAAAATGTTTTTATGAAGTTTTTAAAATATATATAAAGAGAGAGAGTAAGTGTAATTTTGAAATAACTAAATATTAACGTATTGGAAGTGCATGCTCAAATTTTGAGTGACCGAAGAACACAACCAAAAAGATCTGGAGACCAATAACAAGTATATATCTCTCAGCAGGCATTTTATAAATAGTCTTTGATATTAATTTTGGGTATAAATGATTTGACTGACACTTGTCATTTAATTGATTGGATGGATTTCTGCTTTGCAGAGAACACTTTTTAAAATTTAAAACAAGCAAAAGTTAATTAAAGTCACCTGTAATATGACCAATCAGAGACAACTATTAACATTTTATTGTATATTCCTTTCAGCTACTTATTTACACATACAGACATGATATTTCTTTTAAAAAAGGAAAGATCATGCTGTATTTATAATTTGTGAAACTTTTGTACATTGCTCTTTGCACTTTGAAGCATGTCATCAATATTTCCTTTGGTCCTAAACATTCTTTTCCCATATATTTTAACAGCTTTATTCCAAGAACATATAAAAATAATTTATTTAGGTATCTTAATTCATGTGCTGTTGGAGTTCTAGGCTCTTCTAGATTTTTTGTCTTTTTGCTATTATAAAAAGTTCTATAAAACAGATGCTGTTAGGCTTGCCTTATATATCCATGGTATTTCCTTATGAGAGACTCCTAAATATGGCATTTTCCTTTCATAGTTAAGATTTTACCTGTAACTTTTTTGTCTATCTCTAAGGTAATTTTGTGTAGTGGTGAAGAGCTCAGACTGGAATTTGAATTGTCAACTACTTACTAGCTGTATGACTTCGGACAAATTGTGAACTTCTCTATACCTCGTTTTCCCTCATCTGTAAATTGGGGATAACAATGATACCAATGTTGCTGGGTCCTTGTGAGGATTAAATGAGTTAATAAGTGGAAAGTACTTTACAGTGCGTGACATAGCATATGCAAACAATACATTTTAGCAATTACTTCTAGGGTATTTCCCTTGTCAAATAAGCAAAGTCAATCAGCAAATAGCTCCTGTAAAACAAAGCATGGTTATGTTCTTCAGTAAGGTGAATGACATATTCATGACGCCGTTATATTAGTTCTTATATCCTGGAACCATGAACGCAGCAATCTCAACATGTGGTGGTTTATAGAGATAGTATGAAGTCCTGCAGATTTAAAGGGTAAACAGGAGTCCTTCTGTAGGCAGATGCATGTATTGGCAAATGAGGGGGGAATTAAAGTCTTGCTGGGAGAAACTTGTCATTTATTTTGTGAACAGTGTAGTTAATTTACTGCAGACTAGATGAGGGCAAGGATATGGCTATTTCAGTTTACTATTTGTATACAGGTCCAGCTCTTGGGCCTTAGTAGGCACTCAATAAATATTTGAGAAATAAATAAATATTCATGAGCAAACATGTCTTTGCTTTGTTGAATGTATTGCAATGCATGTTGTAAACACAATGAAGGCTTTGTATGATGAACCGACAATTGACAATGAAATTACTGTCTGCAAAGTGGGATGGGGCCTTTCAGGCTTTTCTCCTGATTGTAGATTCAGAAATAATGCAGGAGGCTGTTGCTTACTGCAAATCCCTCACTTCGAGTTGGTCATGTTCTTTAATTCCTCTGTGGTTCCCGTGTGTGTGCTCTGTCCTTATTGTGGCTGCTGGATCTAATCTCACTGTGAAAATAGTGTTTCCTGTCTGCTGACCCATAGGGCTCAGTGTTTGATTAACAGATTTCCCATTTTCTGGGCAAAATAACCTAGGTAAATCCCCCTTGGATGACGCAAGGATCTGCAGTAATTTACAACCACTGTGTGAGCCTTGTGTGGAATGACTTACTCTTTGTAAGGGTGTGGTGTAATTTATAATGCTGGCACTTCCATCTACTCCTAGGGCATTCTCAGTGCAGTGCATTGACTCCGATATGGAATAACGTTGACAGTTATGGGAGCAATGACTTCAGTTGCTGCCACTGAATTTAAAAAAAATCAGACTTACAGTATAAATGGATTTCGCTCTCTTCAAAGTAGTGACCTTGGGATAGATGTAATTCTTTGATGCTTCCATCGATGTTGCTATTGCCCCAAACATTTCCGGAATCCTTTTAAAATTAGCTTTAGAGTATGTAGCACATTCTTTTCAGTATGTTTGAGTCCGACAAATACTCAGTCTTTGTAGGAGGCTTTGATTTTCGAAAAGAGCCGAGAGTTACTGGCATCAGGTCAGACAACCGCGATGGGTAATGAGGGCAGGAGGTACTGGTTCTGTACACGGCAACATGTGGTTTTGGAGGTCTTTTAATAATGTCATGAGACTTGTACTACATTTCTTCCAGACATGATTTCTTTTTAAAATAATGTTTCAAATGATGAAATATTCCAAGCCTACAGGACAGTCTGGAACAGTATATGACAGACAGGCATGTTCTAAGCATGGATGTTGAACAGATGCTGGCAGGTGCTACGTTGGTTTGCAGGCATTCTTTCACCTTTCTCTCCTCCCCTGTTCTTTTAAAGAAAACATTTTAGATATTCCTAAAACCCTATCCTGTTCCCACATCCATCTTCCTCCTTCTCTCCCTCCGTATATAATTATATCTCTGTCACAGTTGCTGTGCTTCATTCTCAGTTGTGTTTGTACCTTTTGGGGGGAGTTTTAAAAATATTTACAGAAATTATATCGTATGTATCCTTCTGATATTGGAGATGTATCCATGTTGATTTATTTTAACTGCTGTCTTAGTCTGTTTTTGTTGCTATGAAGGAATACCTGAGGCTGGGTAATTTATAAAGAAAAGAGGTTTATTTAGCTCATGGTTGTATAGGCTGTGCAAGAAGCCTGGTGCCAGCACCTGCTTCCGGTGAAGAGCTCAGGCTGCTTCCACTCATGGAAGAAACAGAGAGAGAGAAGAGAAGAGAATAGGAAGGGGATGGGAAGGATGGATTTATATGAATAAATCCTTTTGTTCATCTATTCACCTGAGAGAAGGTGGAGATGGTTTCACTTTTTTTTGCTATTACAGATGGTGATGCAGTAAATATCTGTGTGCATTATCTGTTTAGAAATATGTACTAGATTATAGAGCCAGGACCTGGAGGAGAAATTGCTAGATTCTAGAATATGCACATCTTCAACTTAGTGGATATTTCCAACCTATTCTCCAAAGTGGTTGTAATTATGTTCCTATCAGCAGTTACTGTTTACCCATATCCTGTTTTTATCAGAGGTTTAAAGATGTTTTTTTATCAGATTTTTAATTTTTGCCAATTTGATTGGCATGGAATTGTATCTCATGGTTTTAATTTGCATTTCTCTGCTTACTAGTGTGATTGTCTCTTCTGTAATTAATGGCCATCTGAGTTTCCTCTTTTGTGAATTGCCCATTCATATCCTTTGCTAGTTTTTCTATTGCCATTGGTCTTTTTCTTAATGATTTATAAGAATCATTTAAATTCTAGGTATTCTTTGTCAGTTTGGTGGGCCACAAATATCTTCTCCTAGTCTGCAGCTTATGTTTTTATGATGTCTCTTATGAAACAGAAGTGCTAAATTTCAATGCGGTCCTATTTATCAATTTCTCCTTTATGGTACGTGTTGTTTTGCATGTGGTGTTTAAGAAATCCTGCTCTACCCCAATGTCATAGACATAGTTTCCTATATGTTCTTCTAAAAGTTTTGAAATGGAGTATTTTACAGCCGCCTAGAATTGATTTTTCTATAGATGTAACATTGGAATCCACTTTTATCTTCTTCCATATGGATGTCCAGTTGTCTCAGTTGTGTGTGTCAGATCTTTTCCCGCTGTCATGCACACATTCCCACGTACGTTTGGCTGCATCCTGCTTCTGTTCCCTGTTAATGGTGCATTTGTCTACTTGCCTTAGCTCCACCCTATTTTAATTACCTTGGGCTTATAGGTTTGGGTAGTTCAAGTTTGACCTTATTTTTCTTCTTCAGAATTGTTTGGCTATTCTAAGGCTCATCATACTTTCAAATATCTTTTAGGAATAGAAAAACTCTACTGGGCTTTTGTTGGAATTATTCAGTTGTTTTACCAATAAATTGTGAGAATTTGCCCTCTTGTGATACTGGGTCCTCTCATCCACAGCCATGGCACGGCTACATTTATTTAATTCTTTTTTTAGGACCTTCAATAAAATTCCATAATTTTTGTCACACTTTTCTTATATATCTTTGTTATATGTATTCCTAAGTGTCTCATAGTTCTTATTGTTGTTAATGGCATCTTTCTATTAATATTATATCTCTTCCTGTGTTGCTGGTGTATAAGAATGTTATTTGTTTTTGTATCTCTTATTGAACTCATTAATTTTTATGGTTTGTCTTTAGATACTCTTACAAATTATGCAGATATATAATCTTTTAATAATATCGACAGGCCTTTTTTTCATGTCATGCGACTTTCACATATTTTTCTTGTCTTGATGTACTGACTGGGACTTTTACGGTACCACCTGTTTTTGTAAATAAAGTTTTCTTGAAACACAGACACACCCATATTGTCTATGGCTTCTTTTGCATTACAGTGGCAAAGTTGAATAGTTGCAGCAAAGACTGCCTAGTTTACAAAGCCTGAAGTATTTGCTTTCAGGCCTTTTATAGAAAGTTTGCCTATCTTCGCCTAACTGCGTGCACAGAGGCAGCGATAGCAACCTTTCTTGTCTCATTCCTGACATTAAAAGTAGAACTTGTGTCATCAGTAGGGGCTCAAATCCTCCTGTTGAATGCACTTTTATAAGTTGTAAGCTTAGTGGGTCTGATTTTTCTGTGGGATTTGACTGCAGCATGGATCGCGGAGTATTGTTTTAGTTTTCCCATGCCCATCATTGGTTCAGGACCAATTTTTATGTTGACTTCCCAGGTTAGGCATTTCTGGACTGTACAGGAAGCCTGAATTTGTACCACCAACATGTTCCAGAGGCAGTGGTTTGGAGTTTAAATTTTGCAGGGAAATCTTGAGTTATCCTCCCCTGGAGACAAACGGAGACACAGAGACAGACAAGCCTCTTTTCCCTGAGTGCTGGTTGACATACATCTAAACCCTTCCTTCCCTTAGACCAGTACTTGCTTCCTCCTCCCCCTCCTGGTGACTAATCCCCTCATTCCTGAGAGGAGCTACCCGGTTGGATTCTGTGCTTACTTCTGGTTTTAGTTAATGCTTGGCTTCTGGCACCTGGTAATTTCCTCTTCTTTATTGTAGGTTCAGCTATGAATTTTAAAAAATATTATATATGGTATTCCCAGGTGCTTGTAGGAAGTGTGTCAATGTGTGTTTCTTCTCCCTATCTTGCTGGAATGCAAGGCTACCCTCTAAATGCAATTTTAATATTCAAAAGAAAAACAAAAACCCACAAATAAAAGTTGAAAAAAACAAAAAGCAAAATCCCAAAATTAGTTCCCCCAAAGGACTAACCATGAGCCAGGCAGCATGTGAAGTCCTTCGATATTAGCTCATGTAATTCTCACAAAAACTCCATGATTCTTTAAATGGAGAAGTTAAGGAACTGGCTCAATGGCTTGTGAGAACAGAGCTAGGCAAAAAGTTCTGCTTTATTGGCCATGACCTCGTCTTAAATGTCTGAACAGTGGTAACACTGGCTGTTAAGTGTACCCCTCCTCCACTGTAAAGGTCAATGCTATTTTCCATTTAACATTTCTAATAGATTTACACATTAGTCTCACCTGGTAATCTAAGATAGAATAACGATTATACTTGTCTTTGAGAATTTGCAATTTGTTTCTTGGATTTAAATCCAAGAAAAATCAGAAGAGCAGTAGTGGTTCAGGGATTTCCAACATTTGAAAAAGGAACACGGTTGCACCACTGGCACTTCCTTCTAGGTGAGGTGGATCCCCAGGGAATTGAAGGGCCTGTGGTTTTCCATGTTGGCAAGATTAGAAAAATGTGTCTTATTCCCAGATCTACTAAGACATGTTTTAAAGATTTATTGTTACGTATGTGGCTTATGGAAAGCTACGGAGAGGTGGATGTTTATATGCCCTCTCGGCTTGTTTGTCCATGCTCTGCAATCAAGGCAGTCAGTCCTCCTCTAAGGACGGAGTCAGTGGTCACTATGTTTTTTGATTGGGGGTTACAGGTGGCTGGCATTTTAATCTCAGTTAATAGCTGCAGATGGACTCTGGGGTACTTTACTGCAGCTCACCCTTGTTCACCATCTAATTTAGCAGCATTATAATTTGAATTAAAAGACAGCCGTGGGAATTTTAGCTGAGTACGTGTAAGAGCTTTCTGGAATGCTGCACATTACCTGCTGCTACCTGAGAGAAAGCGTTGGGGGCGATCATGGCCTCTCTGAGCCCTAACCTATCTGGAAGAGGTTGAGAAGTGGCAGAACTTCTATTCTACCAGCTGTATACACCTGTATCCCTGCAAAGTTGTGTTAATGAGTTTGCCAGGAATTTTCTCAATGCACAGTAGGCACATTTGCTAGAGGAGCTGATCTTGCAATCTCAGTATATCTGGAGCAGTCAATTATGAATCTGCTAATTAACTTGATGTTTGGTCTCCCAGCTAAGTGAGTTCTTGTGAACTCTGCCAGAATCTGGATTTCTGAATGATCTGATAAGAGGAAAGGGAAGGACTGGGCCAAGGAGGCCATTGTGGCCTTTCTGTGGAGTCAGAAATTTACTCAGACTGAGCACCTGTCTTTTCTGTTGCCAGAAAATACCCATTCTTTGTCGTTCATGACCGCTAACGTGTCCCAGGGTGAACTGGTTTTGCCTCCCTTTTCTGTTTTCTATATTGGTACTTGGAAAAGCCTATGGCTCCTTCCATGGTCTGAGGTGTGGCCTTCCCAGTGGGCAGGTCTTGCCTCTCTTCTCTGCCTGAAAGGAGGCCACAGTTTTAGAATCTCTGTAACTTCTGCCTCCTCTGTTAATTATTCTTCGTCTTCCTGGCGAGCAAGGGTCACTATTCTCCAAGATTCAACACTTCCCAACTGCCTTTCTCTTTTCACAAGTTTTTGAGATATTCGCCAATAAATGCTAGTATTTATTGAATATGTTTTATGTGCCAGGCACTTTTTAAAGCACTTTAATAACAATAGCTAATATTTACTATGCATCGACAGTAAGCCAGGCACTGTTTCCGGCACAGGGGATGTGAAGTACGCAGCACAGGGCCGTCCCTCCCAGAGCCTGTGTTTTACTGGGAGGCAGCCCGATTATAAAACACATCAGTAAACAAACGTAGACTTTAAGAAATGAAGTTGGGGGTAGAGAGTGGCCGTGCATGGTGAGAGGGGCAGGGAGAGCCTGTCTGATGAAGCGGGTATTTGGGCAAAGCAGGGTCTCCAAGGCAGTGAAGGAGCAAGCCCAGTTCGCTTCAGATTTCCTCCTCCTAGTGTCCTGCCACTTGGGCCGGGCATGTCTGGCATGAACCTCTTCCTGTTTTCTGCTGACGGCACCACTTACTCCCAGAGCCCAGTCTCTAGGCCTGAACCTAGACCCTTCCCTCCCCTTTCCTTATCCAATTGCCAACCTCTTTGACCTTCCTTTGAAATATTTGTGACAGCAAAGCCTTCTTTTCCACTCCCTTTGTGGAAAGGAAACCACTGCCTGGCTGAGCACTTTGCCATACTGTTGCAGGATTCCTGAAGCAGCCTCCTCGTGATCTCAGCGCTGGTCTTGCTCCTGTCACCAATCTCTGAGCACTAGAGTGCTGGACAGACAGCCAGTGTTGGAGTGCTTACCCATGCCATGCACTGGATCCTCATAAGAACTTGATGATGCTGATACGGTTATTATTCCCATTTGACAGAGGAGGAGACAGGCTTTTCCAAGGTCACTCACTGGTCCCGTGGGTGGCCAAGATTTGAACTCAGGTCCAACTGAATCTACAGGCTCCTTCTAGCCACTAGACCAAGCTGCCTCTACCCTGCCGTGAAGTCTGATCAAGACCCTGCGTTGACCTCTCACTCCTTCGCTCAGAATTCTTTTATGCTTCCCATTATCTGTGGGGAAAAGTACAAACATTTTGGAATAATATTCAAGGTGTTTCATACCTGGGCCATACTCTACCTGTCTTCTGCTTTTGTATTTCAGTGCTGTCCTGTGACAACCTTTGCTGATCATGCTCAAATGGGCCATGTAGGTAAACACAGCTACGCTGATGTTTATACAGTGGGCGCCTTCTCATTCCCTCTACCTCAACTCTTTCTTCATGCCCCAGCTCTGACGCCACCTCCTCTGTTCCCTTCATCTGCCTCCACCTTTACTTCCAGCCTCCACTCTCAGTTAGAAGGGGTGTCCTGCCTGTTTTAGGCCAGTCCTAACTTCGGAGGATGTATTTGGTGATCCTCTGAGCGCCTGCATCTTTTCTAGTCCTTAACACCCACTTCCTAGTCCCATTAATTTCCTTAGTACATTTTCACACGTGATCCTAAACTACTGAGAAAATTTATGCATCCAAAAATGAGTATAACTTTTCTAAGCAAAGGTCTTAAGAGATATAGACTTATTTCACTCGAGCTTCCCAGGGCTCAAAACATATTTGACGGAGCTTCTTTTTCTAAATTGCCTTCCGGCTACCCAAGAAAGTTAATTTCCTTTTTTTAATAGCTGCGACTCACTTCTGGACTCATGATGGCATGATCCCAGTTCAGTCACCCATCTGAGTCATCAGTAGGGACTTCATTTAAAATTTGACTCCCTCCCTAAATCAAATCCATCCTCAAGGGATTAACACTAGATATTCACTAGAACATTCCATGGGAAATTCTGAAATAGGAGTTCTGAAGACGTTCGCTCAAACTATCAAGGCATGAAACTGGGAGAAGAGTGGGACTGGAACATTCCGTTTAACCTGTCGCTCACTTATCTGTTCTTAGCAGAAGGAAGAAGAGGAGAGGGAAGCGTAAGAATGAAAGAGACATCCAGAGGCATTTGAATCAAGAGGAACGGTTGAAACTTCCAAAGCAGAAAATGAATGATATTCCCTCCCTAATTCAAGCTTTCCTCAGGGGAGGACTGAACAGGACATTTTGTTGAAAAAATGGAATGAGACCTATTCTGGAGCAATTGGAAAGATGGATGTTAGGGGCAGGAGAAATAAAGTGTAAAGGAATGCCAGGAGGGGATCTCACAGAGGGGGAGGTTGAACAGCAAAGGGCTCCGTCCAAGTTGGAACATGAACTTGATCCTCACTCTTCTTTCTGGGAAGAAAGAACTGCACATAACTCCAGCACTCCAAAGTTCTCTCGGCAATGAGTTCACTGAGATTCTCCACTGAATTTGATTCTACTTTGTACATCTAGCACATAGCACTGTGTCTGGCACGTCATGAGGACTCAGTAAACATTTGTTGAATAAATAAAAAATAATGGGTTGCTGGGAGATGTTGAGAGCCTTTGTATAATTCTGCACTGTCATTTCTGGTAGTGACCACCAGGTGGTGCCTTCCTAAGAGCAGGAGCAAATGAAATCTTCACTCCAGTGATGGAGAACTTTGAAAGAAGCCTCCAAGTTTCCTCGGAACTCTCACCCTCGTGCATGTCCTGCAGCAATCCATCACAATGTCTTGTTCCCAGTGTTGAATGTGTGCACAGAATTCAGATTTGTGGCTGGCACTGACTTTCTTTACTTGGGACAAGGCCACAGGGGGCCAAAAAGAATCCTGAGAGGTTTTCATTTATGGCTAACCCTTGGGATTTGAAACCAGTTCTGCCCCAGGCCTGCACAGTGCCAAGTGGGTTCCTATTGTTCCTGTTTATGCTTCGTCCTCCAAAAGAACACGCACTGCCCCTGGTTCTGTATTTTCTCTGAAATTCTTCCCCAACATCACCAATGGAACCATACCCAGCTCTTTCAGCCTCTAAGTTGGAATATTGGTTACCCCTGCATATTTTAAGCTGCTACCTGATGAGTACCTATGTTGACACAGGTTTCTATGGTTGAAATTCTCAGAATAGTCCCACAAGATGGGCATAGATGAAGAAACTAGCTCATCAGGTGTGTTAGTCCACTCAGGGGTGGGGAACTTGCAGCCTTAAGGCAAAAATGGAGCCTTCTAGGTCCTTAAGTGTGGCCTTTTTGACTGAATCCAAATTTTGCAGAATAAATCCTTTTATTAAAAGGCGTGTGGCAGAGAAAGATGAAGCTTTCCTTGCCTCCTTTGGTGCTTATAAAAGAAGAATCTTGAAATGAGAAGGCCGCAGGTTCCCCACCCGAGATTGGCTCAGGGTTCTGCAGGCTGTACAAGAAGCATGGCACCAGCATCTGCTTCTGGTGAGGGCATCAGGGAGCTTCCAATCAAGGTGGAAGGCAAAGGAGGAACAGGCATGTCACATGGCAAGAGAGGGAGCAAGAGTGAGAGGAAGAGGTGCCAGGCTCTTTTGAACAGCCAGCTCTCCAGTGACCTAATATAGCAAGAAGTCACTCGTTGCCCCATGACCCAGACACTTCCCACTAGGCCCCACCTCCAACACTGGGGATCGAATTTCAACATGAGATTTGGAGGGGCCAAATATCCAAACTGTATCCGCAGGTTGAGGCAGGTTTCCCAGAGTAACACAGATAAGTGAGCAGCAGAGAGAAGATTCGAACCCAGGGCCATCTGCCCACAGGTCATGCTGTGATCTCTGTTATGTTTTATATAGAGTGCAGTATAACGTATCCGCATTAATGAGATCCAGCAACAGTAATATAACTAAATTCAGGTAATACGAATCAATGTCTTAGGGAGTACAGTTCACTATCAGTGTGAGCACACATGCTCAGCTCTTGGCAGTTTTCAGACAGTTGCAAAGGAATAAATACTCAGCCTGAGGCGTCTTGGTGCCCATAAACCTAATTAAAAGTACTAGAGATTCTGACTGGCCAGAGCTGGGGATGGGGAGGCTGAGTGAGATTGTGTGTGTCCTGTGTTTCTGTATATGTTGGGGAGGGAGGGGGTCGATAATTTGAGAGAGAGAGAGAGAGAGTGAATTAAATCCTGCGTAGACCTGGAACATGATCATTTTTGCCAGGGCAGGACTGGACTTAGGGAAAACAGCAGAGTAGATGGACTTTGCCTAGAGAGGCCCACAGAACCCTCTGCCCCAACAGGGCCAAATGAGTATCTGAGTCCCCCCTTCAAAATCTATCTATCCTGTGTCTTGGTGTTTCAGGTTCCTGCTGTTTGGTAGGTCACAATGAATTGTACAGGGTTGATCACATAAATAGATTAATGCAGCACACTTGCTAAATAGCTTTTCTTTGGGGGAAAAAATGATTTAACTCACCTAATGTATCTCCAGGCCTAGAAGATGTTACTGATGGGGATAGCAGGAGTGATTGGCCTCAGGTTGCAGGGAGGGAAAAATCTGGATGGTAGCAGGGGCTGGGATTATGGGAGGATTGAGGAAAGGGGCTGGGGGATTTAGGGTCGAGGACACCTCTTAGAGTCTTTTATTTCAGACTTTACTCTACACGTTTCCACAGCACCAAGCCTGGTCATCCTATTTTTATGGTCAGAAATATCTTCTTTGAGTCCTTTAGAAACTTGCAGAGCTGTAATGCATGTGATTAATACTTTTGAATGTATGTGCCAGGAACTGGGCGTTATTTCAGTAATCCTCAGAGGAGCCTTGCGGGGTAGACACTGTGATTCTTTTTTGCGCCTTCTTTCAAATAATGACATGGAGGTTTGGGAAGTCCATAGGCTAGTTAATGGCAGAGCCAAAGCCGGCACTGTGTGATCATAAAGCCGTGCTCTTTACCAGTAGATTATACTGTGAGAATAAAGTAGCAAACCTTAAAATAAAAGCTCTCACTCTCTGTAACACAGCAAATGACATTCATTTATCCATCCAACAGCGAATGTGCCAGGGGCTGTAGTAAGTACTAGGTTATAGGATAAATAAAACCGGTAAACCTGATTGTGAGGGGTTTACCTTCAGAGAATAGTAGAATGAAAAGTTTCCACAAACTTCGGAAAAGCCTGATTGTTCTGTAGCCATGGTAATAAGCAGCCATCAGAACCAATTTTAAATCTGTTCGTTTGGTCAACAATAACTTGTCACAGTGAAAGTTTGTTTTAAAACTGACTGAGCTGCCCAGTGTCAGATCCTTACTTCAGCCAATCGGGACGGACGCTCTCCAGTAAACATGCCTCTGAGTGCCAGCTAGTCAACAATAGCCTCACCTGAGCACCCACCTGCGTCTGCCAACCACAGAGCTCCACGTTTTCCAGAACACTCTACGCGATTAACCATCTGTCCTGCTCGGAGAGACTGTTTGGCCAGCGTAGCCATTCCTTCCTGTAGTGAGCAGGACATTCAGCCTGGTGGTTCTGTGTCACATACTGAGTGGCGGCCTCATTGTTCTTTGACAAAACAAACAAGCACACACACAGCAGGCAGCATACGGCTTTGGAGAAAATAGTGCCGGTAACAAGTTGGAGCACGGCAGGTGGTGGTGAGGGCTTCTTTAGATGGGAAGGCAGAGCCTTTTTGGGATCAGAATGTTTGTGCAGGGAACAAAATGATTTGAGATGGTCCAAGATATTCATAGATTTAGACCCAGAGCTTCCAGAAAGAGGGAAAAGTCTCAAGGTAGGAGAGGATGCCCGTATGTCTGGGGAAGGAGTAGACGATGAGGCCAGAGAGGAAATAGTCAACAGTGGATGGATAACGTGTGTTGGATATGGACATTACTTGTAAGTCACAGCGCATTTGTAAACACTATTGGATGTCACCTGTAGCAGGAACCGGTTTTTCTTTATCCCTCCGGTGGTGACTGCTGGCTGGGTTCTGTCTTGGAGGCCTGTGGTGTAGTTTCGGGTGCAATAGCTACTACATAATCCTTGTCACCCAAAGACTGCAGATCTTGGTGGAACTTGTATAATAATAGCCTTGCAGATTATTGATGTGTACTTCTCTTGTCCTTTGGCCACATGAGAAAACTGTAGCCATCACTGTATTTTGATGTATCAGACTCTGTGTCTTGTAGATGTGATTCAGCTGCTGGACTTCTTGGTCATGAAGGTGTCTGGAGTAACTCATGCTTAGTGATGTGAACTGTTGTGAAAGTTCCCTGGGCTTGGTCTGCTGGATTTCTATAGCTACATCCTCACAGAGAGGCCCTGCCTCTTGCACGGTGTGCATCCACACCCATAAGTGGCCTCCTTTGCTTTAGGAGCAAGACTGAACCCAACTATGGATGTGGTGGGAATGTGTTTCCCAATTCATGCTAACTAGTGGTATGATGTGATAAATTAGTTCCAAGGCAATGCTTGGTGGAAGTGTTCCCCTACCTATATGCGACCAAAAGCATTCCTCTCTCTTCTCTTGGAATAGAGGAAGGACTTTGAATAAGAAAGGAATGATGTTCTTGGACTTTAAGATGAGGAGAGGAAGGTCCAGTGCTTTATTCTTTCTGTGATGAGAACCAGCTTATTGAAGAACTGAAGGTGAATGCTGAGTCTCATATTGAAACTAGGGACTTGTGTTGAAGTGTAAGTAGTGATGAAATTTGCATTTCTTCCTTGAGGAGGCCAACAGACAGCTCTTATAATAGGAGTCTGAGTTTCAAGCAAAATATTCAGCCTTTACTCTTTCTTTGATTCTTATCCTGTCTATTGCTGTGTCTGGAAAGGGTTAAAGGGTAAAGAGTTCTGAGATCTTTGCATTGTCTGGGAAGAAAAAGAAATATCAATCAATATTAGTCTTTGATAAATTAATGACACCTTTTGTAATTGTTAGAATAACCCCCAAAAGAATAGTAAAAGAGCATATAACTTCCATGTTAACAGGTTAAAAATAAGCCAAATAGTAGCAACACAGGAGGAGAATAATTTGAACACTGGTACAAAATTGCTGCACACAGTGGTAGATGTAAACACAAATATTCCAGTAATTACATTACATATAAATGGACTAAATGTTGTAATTAAAAGACAAAGACAGAAAAATTTAAGAAAACCTTCAGGGACATATTTAAAAGATAGGCAAATAAGAATTTGAAAAATAAAAGGATGGAAATATATACCATGCAGATACTAAAGGAAAGCAGATGTAGGTTGATTGATATCAATGCTGATCATATCATGGACATGACTGATTATAGTAGGAGTTTGAGCTTTATGTTGTATGTACTCATAATCAGAGTTTCCTATAGTTAAAAATATTAAATGATTAAACTGTGTGATTACTAACTAGAAAGATTTTATAATTGGTGCTGATTTCTTTTTCTGTTTGATATAGAGGTAGGCTTCTTACTGTATCTGAAGAGGCTTTCAACCATGCTGTGAATTGTGTACCATTATGTAAGATAAGTGGTATATATGTACTTTGTTCAAACCATTGTAATTTAATTGGAAACATGTTAACAATATCATTATCTTAATGGTGAAAGGGGTGGGGAGAATGCAGCAGAAATCAAGTTATCTGGGGAATAGGCTCTACAGCCAAAAGTAAAGTCATTTTGTCCTGACCAATGACTTAGCTTATTTCTGAACAAAACAGGTCAATGATATTCTCTAAATAAAGCAAGATTTAATTGGATTCATTTGTAGCTGTTATGGATTCTGGGGCCTGAATAGCACTTACATATTGGACTGGAGATCTAGAAAAAAAGAAAAATAAGACCTTTAGCAATAAAGATTTTCTAGGATTTGAGATTAGTTAACACAAGACAGAAGACATACAATGTTAGGTTGTAATTGTGGGTAACCATAAATGTGTACTAGATAGTTTAAGACACTGGCCAAGTAAACCCAGTTTTTCAGGGGAACATGTTCATGTAAAGGGATAATCTCTTCTTTCTGAAAAATATTTATTTTGTCAATACTGAGTGCTAGAATTCCCTTCTGAAATTTTTTTATTATGATTTCCATGCTCTTTAAGGAATGGTATTTTACCCATTAGAGGTGATCTATGAATGCATGCTATGAATGGTTACATAGGACAAATCCCTTACATATCCATTGAAAGATAATCATTTTTAATATTTGGGTGTGTGTACTTTTAGACTTTATCCTGTGAATAAGATGTTTATAAAGTATAGGTGTATTCATACAGCATATGCCTTTTATTGTGTTCTTTTAAGCTAATTATTTAATATAATTAGCATTTTTTTCCCTGAAATAAAAACACTTTATTTATGTGGCAACATAACTCCTCAAATCTTAGTGACTTAAAACAGCAAACGTTTATTTCTCCTTCATGTTACATGTCTAACGTAGATAGACAGGAAAACTGCTCGTTTGAATTCAGGGATCTGTGCTGACACTGATGGAGGCTCTGTCCTTATGCACACATTCACAGTCCCCAAGGAAGAATAGGAAAATATGGTAATTCTCGCACTGGCTCTTCAAGTCTTCTTTCTTTTTTTTAAATTTTTTATTTATTTATTTATTATTTTTTTAAGTCTTCTTTCTAGAAAGGAAATATCACTTCTTATATTTCATTGGCCAGAGCAAGTCACATGGGCAATAACTTCAAAGAAGCTGTGCAAGTACAGCCCTACTACATGTCCAGAAGGAAGAGATCTGGAATAGTTGTAGCAGCCTTAATGACTACCCTATATTGCCAATGAAAACATTTTTTTAAATGATTTGGATAATACTCCAATGAATGTCTATGCCATAGATTATAGAGTTAGCCCCCCGCCTTATTTTAATGTTTCCAATGCCAATACTTCATTAATAATGCTGACGTGGACATTTTGGTGTTGTCACCATCCCTCCACACTGCTCCCTTTTGGTTGCTTAAACTAATCCTAGATTAAGTCCCCTGCTGTGCATCTACTTCGTAGCACTTAATTTCTGCCTCCACACTAGAAGTTTCATATGGAGACCATGCCTCTTTTTTGGGTGCTGTGTCCTCTGTTACATGATAGATATTAAATAAGCATTAGTGAAGGAAAGAATAACTTGGGAAAGGGGATAAATTGTTAAAACCATTATTAAAGCTTTTTCTATATGTCACCAATTTGCTTTCCCAAAGAATTATAGCAATGCACATGTCAATCAGCAATGATTTATCAGTTCACCTTCCATTGCCACCACTGGTTATTTTTCTTTGCAAAATGGAAAAGACAAAATAAATAGTATCTCAATGTTTTCAGCATTAAAATTGACATATCTTTGATTATCAATAAGATTGGATATTTTTCATACATTTGGTTTTTATTATGGTAAAAAACATAAAATTTACTATCATAACTATTTTTAACTGTAGAGTACAGTTGTGTTAATTATATGTACATTGTCATGCAACAGATTTCTAGAAATTTTTCATTTTTGCAAACTGAAGGTCTATAATTATTGAGCAGCAACTTGCCTACCACCCTCCCCCCAGCCTCTGGTATCCACCATTCTACTTTCCATTTCTAAAAGTGAGTATCTTAAAGATACCTCATATAAGTAGAATTATGTAGTATTTGTCTTTTTGTGACTGGCTTATTTCACTCAACATAATGTCCTCAAGGTTCATCCATATTGTAGCATATGACAAGATTTCCTTCATTTTAAAGCATGAATAAGGCTCCATTGTGTGTGTGTGTGTGTGTGTGTGTGTGTGTGTGTGTGTGTGTGTGTGTGTGCGCGCGCGCGTGTGTGTATACCCCACATATTCTTTAGCCGTTTATCCATTGATTGACATTTAGGTTGCTTCTGCTTCTTGCTATTGTTAATAATGCTGTAATGAACATGGGTGTGCAACTATCTCTTCAAGATGCTATTTTCAATTTTTCTGGATATACAGATGCTTTTCTGCTTACGATAGGGTTGCATCCTCATAAACCATCATAAGTTGAAAATGTTGTTAGTTATAAATGTATTTAATACACCTAACCTATTGGACATAACGGCTTAGTGACTAAGCTTTACTCTAACCTGCCTTAAACATGCTCAGAACGCTTACATTAGTCTGCAATTGGACAGAATTATCTAACACAAAGCCTATTTTATAATGAAGTGTTAGATAGCTCATTAATTTATTAAATACTATATCAAAAGTTAAAATCAGAATGTTTGTATTGGTTGTTAACCCTTATGATGTGTGCTGACTCGGAGCTGTGGCTTGCAGCCTCTGCCCAGCATTGTGAGAGAGTATCACACCTCATATTGCCAGCCTGGGAAAAGATCAAGATTCAAAGTATGGTTTCTGCTGCATGTGTATTGCTTTTGCACCATCATAAAGTTGAAAATTTGTTAAGTTGAGCCATTTTAAGTTGAGAACCGTCTGTATAGCCAAAAGTGGGATTGCTGAATCATATTGCAATTTTATTTTTAATTTTTTTATGGAACCTCCATACTGTTTTCCATAGCAGCTACATGATTTTACCTTTTTACCAACAGTGTACAAGAGTTCCAATTTTTTTTCTCTTCTTTGTCAGCACTTGTTATTTTCTGTTTTCAGTAGTGGCCATCCTAACAGGTATGAGGTGAAAGTCACAAAAAGACAAATACAAATGAGGTGATATCTCATTGTGGTATTTGAGCTTCATTTTCTTGACGATTAGTAATGCTGAGCATCTTTTCATAATGCTCGTCAGCCATTTATAGGATATATTCTTTAAAGAAATGTCTGTTCAAGTCCTTGGCCCATTTTTTGATTGAGTTATTTTTATTATTGTTGAGTTTTAGTAGTTTACATATTCTGGATATTACCCTCCCTTATGGCTTGCAAATATTTTCTCTCATTTTTTTATAGGTTGTGTTTCATCTGCTGATTATTTCCTTAGCTGTGTAGAAGTTTTTAAGTTTGATGTAGTCCCGTTTGTCTATTTTGTTTTTTGTTGTCTATGTTTTTGTTTTGTAGCCAAGAAATCATTACCAAATCCAAAGTCATGAAGCTTTCCCCTATGATTTTCTAGGAATTTTATAATTTCAGATCTCATGTTTAAATATTTAATCTATTTTGAGTTAATTTTTTGTATATGGTATAAAATGAGAGTCCAACTTTTGCATGTGGATATTTTTCCCAGCACCATTTGTTGAAGAGACTATCCTTTCCCCGTTAGGTGGTCTTGACACCCTTGTCAAAGATCATTTCACCATATACCTGAGAGTGTATTTCTGGGCTCTCTGTTCTGTTCCATTGATCTCTACATCTGTACGCTATTATCATACCATTTCGATTATCATAGCTGTATAGTGTATTTTGAAATCAGGAAATGTACAGCCTCCAACTCTTATTTTTCCTTATCAAGATGGTTTTTGCCATTCTAGGTCCTTTGATGTTCCATATGAATTTTAGGATTGTTTTTTCTGTTTCTGCCAAAAATGCCATTGAGACTTCAATAGGGACTTCATTCCATCTGTAGATCATTTTGGATAGTATGGATGTCATAACAATATTAAGCCTTTAAGTTCATGAACACTATTTATTTGTGTTTTCTTTAATTTCTTTCAGCAGTGTTTTATAGAATAAGTCTTGCTTTGTGGTTGAGTTTATTCCTAAGTATTTTGTTTTTGACACTATTATAAATGGGTTGTTTTCTTAATTTCCTTTTGGGATCATTCATTGTTAGTTTATAGAAACACAACTGATTTTTGCATATTGTTTTTGTATCCTGCTACTTTGCTGATTTTGTTAATTCTAACAGTTTTTTGTGTGCAAAATCTTTAGGGTTTTCTATACAGAAGATCATGTCATCTGTGAAGAGAGGAAGTTACCACTTCTAGTCTAATTCGGATGCCATTTATTTCTTCCAGTACGAAGTAGACAGAAGTGGCAAGAGTGGCATCTTTGTCTTGTTCCTGAACTTAGAGGAACAGCTTTCAGTTTTTCATCATTGAATATGGTGTTAGCTATGGGCTTTTCATATATGGTCTTTATTATGTTGTGGTAATTTCTGTCTATTCATGAAATTTATTGGGTGTTTTTATCATGAAAGGGTATTGAATTTTTTCAAATGCTTTTTCTGCATCAATTCAGACAGTCATGTGGCTTTTATCCTTTGCTCTGTTAATGTGATATATCACATTGATTGATTTTTATGTGTTGAGCCATCCTGGCAATCCAGGAATATATCCCACTTGGACATGATGTATATTTTTATTTATTTTTTATTTTTGAGACAGAGTCTCACTGTGTTGCGTGGGCTAGAGTGCCGTGGCGTCAGCCTAGCTCACGGCAATGTCAAACTCCTGGGCTCAAGCGATCCTCTTGCCTCAGCCTCCCGAGTAGCTGGGACTACAGGCATGCGCCACTATGCCCGGCTAATTTTTTCTATATATATATTTTTAGTTGTCCTATTAATTTCTTTCTAATTTTTAGTAGAGACAGGGTCTCGCTCTTGCTCAGGCTGGTTTCGAACTCCTGAGCTCAAACAATCCTCCCGCCTCGGCCTCCCAGAGAGCTAGGATTACAGGCGTGAGCCACCGCGCCCGGCCTATAATTTTTTAATGTGCTGCTGAATTTGGTTTTTTAGTATTTTGTTGAGAATGTTTGCATCAATATTCATCAGGGATATTGGTTTGTATTTTCTCGTAATATAATTGTCTGGTTTTGGTGTCAGGATAATGCTGGCCTCATAAAATGAGTTTGGAAGTTTTCCCTCCTCTTTACTTTTTTGGAAGAGTTTGAAAAGGATTGATGTCAATTCTTTTTTAAATGTTTGGTAGAATTCTCCAACGAAACCATCTGGCCCTGGGTTTTTTCTATGTTGGGAGATTTTTGATTACCAATCCAATATCCTTACTAGTTATCATAGTCCACTCTTATGCAAGGTTTTTCTCCACAGTTTCAGTAACCTGCAGTCAACCATGCTGCTAAAATATGAAATGAAAAATTCCAAAATAAACAATGAATAAGTTTTAAATTGTACATCATTGTAAGTAGTGTGATGCAATCTTGCTCTGTCCTACCCAGTTCCACCTGGGGTGTGAATCATCTCTTTGTCCAGCATATCCATGCCGTATACGCAGCCTGCCCATTACTGTACAGAAAAAAAACCAGTGTATATAAGGTTCAGAATTATCCAAAGGCCTTGGAATGTGTTCCCTGTGGATAAGGGGGAAACTACTGCTTTGGTTATGTTCAGATTTTTTATTTCTTCGTGATTCAGTCTTGGTAGATTTTATGTTTCTAGGAATTTATCCTTTCCTTCTCAGTTATCCAATCTGTTGACATATAATTGCTTATAGTAATCTCTTATAATCCTTTTTATTTCTTGAGCATCAGTGATAACATCTCCTTTTTCATTTCTGATTTTTGTTATTTGAATATTCTCTCTTTTTTTCTTAGTCTGGCTCAGAGTTTGTCAATTTTGTTGATCTTTTAAAAAAACCTAACTCTTAGTTTTGTTGATTTTTTTTCTGTTTTTCTATTCTCTATTTTATTTCTTACACTAACCTTTATTATTTCCTTCTTTCTGCTAACTTTGGGTTTAGTTTTTTTTCTTTTTTCTAGTTCCTTGATGTATAAAGGTAGGTTGTTGATTTGAGATGTGTCTTTCTTTTTAATATAGGTGATTACTGCTGTAAACTTTCCTCCTAGTGTAAGTTTTGGTGTTTTCTTTTCCATTTTTTTCAAGATTGAATTTTCCTTGTGATTTCTTCTTTGACACAATGATTGTTCAAGAATGTGTTGTTTAATTTCCACATATTTGCAAATTTTCCACTTTTCCTTTTGCTAATGATTTCTAGGTTTATTCCATTGTGGTCAGAAAAGACATTTGGTATATTTTGTGGCCTAACGTGATTTATCCTGGAGAATGTTTCATGTGTACTTGAGAAGAATACATACATATTCTACTATTGTTGGGTAGAGTGTTTTGTGTATGTCTGTTAGGGCCAGTTGTTCTATAGTGTTCTAGCTCTTTGGTTCCTTATTGATTTTGTATCTGTTTGTTCCCTCTGTTATTGAAAGAGGGGTATTATGAAATCTATTATTGTGTTACTGTCTTTTTCTCCCTTGACTTCTGTCAATATTTGGTTCATAATTTGGGTTCTCTGATGTTAGGTACCTATATATTTTTGATTATTATGTCTTCTTGGTGAATTGACCCTTTTATTATTATATAGTGTCCTTATTTGTATCTTCTGACTGGTTTTGACATAAAATCTATTTTGTCTGATATTAATATAGCCAACCTTGCTCTCTTTTGGTTATCATTTGGATGGAACATCCTTTTCTACCCTTTCTCATTCAGGCTATGGGACTCTCTTACGTCTAAAGGGAATCTCTCATAGACAGTATATAGTGGGGTCTTGTTTTTTTAATCCCTTCAGCGACTCTCTGACTTGATTGGGGAGTTTAATCCATTTACACTTAAGTAATTACTGGTTGGAAAGGACTTACTGTTGCTATTTTGTTCATTGTATTTTGTGTGTGTTGTGCCTATGTTCTCCTTTTTCCTTTCTTGCTACCTTCCTTTGCATTTTGTTCATTTTTTATAGTGACTTGCTTTGACTCCTTTCTTATTTTCCTCTGCCTGTCTTCTATAGCTGTTCTCTTCGTGGCTGCCACAGAGATCACATAACACAACTTACAACAATCTATTTTACGTTGATAACAACTTAACTTTAACCACACTTAAAAACTGTATCCCTTTACGTCCCTCCTCCCATGTTATGTTATCAATCTCATAAATTACACGTTTTTATATTGTGTATACATTTACGTAACTATGTAGTTAAAGTTATTTTTAAGCTTTTCATAAATTCTATACCATAATTAAAAGTGACTTATGCACCATCTCAGCACAGCATCACAGGATTCTGTGTTTGTCTATACGTTTACCTTTAGCAGAGTGCTTGGTATTTTCATGTGCTTTCATGTTGATGTCCAGCACCGTTTCATTTGAAGAATTCCCTTCAGCATTTCTTGGAGGGCAGATTTAGTGGTGATAAACTTCCTCAGCTTTTGTTTATCTGGGAAAGGTTTTATTTCTCCTTCATTTAAAAAAATTTTTTACTTTAAATTATTATGGGTGCATCATAGTTGTATATATCTATAGGGCACATGTGATGTTTTGAGACAGGCAGACAATGTACATTAACCAAATCAGGATAATTGGAGTGTCCATTACCTCAAGAATTTATCATTTCTTGGTATTAGAAAAATTATAATTCTACTCTTTTAGTTATTTTAAAGTGTACCCTAACTTATTGTTGACTATAGTCACTTTGTGGTGCTATCAAATATTATTCATTCTATTGAACTGTCCAATTATATTTTTATACCCATTAACCACCCTCACCACTACCCTCCCCAGCCTCTGGTAACCATCATTCTACTATCTGTCACCATGAGATCAATTGCTTTAACATTTAACTCCTACATGTGAATGAGGACATGCGAGATTTGTCTTTCTGTGCTTGTCTTATTTCACTTAACATAATGTTCTCCAATTCCATCCATGTGGTTGCACATGATGGGATTTCATTCTTTTTTATGGCTATATAATATTCCACTGTGAATATGTGTCACAATTTCCTTATCCATTCATCCGTTCATGGACACTTAGGTTGACTCCAAATCTTGGCTGTTGTTCCTCATGAGTATTATCTTTTAAAAATTTTTAGCCTACTTGATTGGTAAAAATTATATTGCACTTTATTTATATTTCTTTGCTCATTACCAAGACTAAACAGGTATTCCATTTATATATTCATTGTTCTGCTTCTGTCACTTGTTTTTTCTTCTCTCCTGTGCCGTTTCTCTAGTGGGATATTAGAAACTTTCCCTTCAATTGGTTTTTACTCTGTATATATTAAGGACATTAACATGTTCTCAGCTTTGTGGTAAATATTTCCCCCTGGTTTATGGTATATATAGCTTTTCATTCATCTTATGTTCTGGCATGTTGAACCTTCTTTTAGTCAGATTTGTACAACTTTTCTTCAGTAATTTTTTTGCCTTTGTTATTGTGCTTATAGTCATCTCCCATTCAGATATTAGATAAATCGCCACTTAAATTTTCTTATAAGTTTTTAATATATATACAAGTTTCTGACTATGGCATTTTTCTTATCCCTGAAGAACCTATTTGTGGGGTGTATCTGCTGGCAATGGGTTTCTTCAGTGTTTATTTGTCTGAAGTATTAATAGTTCTATTTTTTTCTTCACGCTTGAAGGATAATTTTGCTGAATGAAGAATTATAATTTGTTGGGTTCCTCCCCCAACACTTTAAATATTTTATTTCACTCTCTTTTTGCACAGTTTCTGACAAGAAATCTGCTGTAAATTTTATCCTCGGTGGGTAAGATGTTTCCCTCCTGTCATGGCTTTCAAGATTTTATCTTTGACTTTGATTTCCGGCAGTCTGAAGGTGATAGCCTACGTGGAACTTTTTTGGCATTTACCCTGCTTGGTGGTGTTCTCTAATATTCCTAGATTGTTATTTTGGTGTCTGTCATTTATTGTGGAAAATTCTTGGTCATAATCACTTCATATATTTCTTTTGCTTCATTTTTTCTTCCCCTTCTGATATTAAATTATATGTATATTGCACCTTCGAAATTATTCCACAGTTCTTGGATGATTTCTTACTCTCCTCACCTCCTCCTCCCCCTCTTCCTCCTCTTTCCTCTCCTCCTCCTCCTCCCTTCTCTTCTTTTTCCTCTTCTCAACCTTCCTCTCCACCCTCCCCCACTTTTGCCTCTCCCTCTTTGCATTTCCATTTGGGAAGTGTCTGTTGACCTGGTTTTTTACTCAGCCATGGCTACTTTCCTCATGAACCCATCAGAGACATTCTTCATTTGTGTTTCTGGGTGTTTGATTTCTAGCATTTCCTTTAGATTCTCTCCTGGAGTTTCCATTTCTCTGTTGACATTAACTATCTGTTCTTACATATTGTCTACTTTTTCCCCATCAGTGCCTTTAGCATATTGTGATGGTTAATTTTAGGTATCAACTTGACTGGATTAAGGAATACCTAGACAGCTGGTAAAGCATTATTTTGGGGTACGTCCATCAGGGTGTTTCTGGAAGAGACTGGGATTCGTATCAGTGGACTGAGTAAGGAAGATCTGCCCTCACCCAATGTGGGTGGGAACCATCCAATCAGTTGAGGGTGTGGATACAAAAAAATAAAAGGTGTCTCTCTCTCTCTCTCTCTACTAAAGGTAGGACACCCATCTTCTCCTGCCCTTGAACATCAGGTTCTCCATCCTTTACACTCTGGAACTTGAATCAGTGGCCCCCCTGTTTCTCAGGTTTTGGCCTCAGACTGAAAGTTACACTGTTGGCTCCCCTGGACTTGGATTGAGCCATGCTGGTGGCTTCCCTGGCTCTCCAGCTTGCAGGTGGCATATCACGGGACTGCTCACCTTCCATAATCAGAGTGAATTCCCCTATTAAATCCTCTCTCATCTATCTTTCTATCCATCTGTAATCTATATATCCTATTGGTTCTGTTTCTCTGGAGAACCCTCACTAATACACATATTAATCATAGTTATTTAAAATTCCCTACCTGATAATTCCAATATCTATCTGGTTCTGACGATTGCTTTGTCTCTTCAAATTGTTTTTTTTTTTTTTTTCCTTGCCTAAAAGGCATGCCATGTTATTTTCATTGAAAGCTGAAAGTAATGGATTGGCTAATAGGCCTTTAGTGTGAGGTTTATGTTAATCTAGAGTAGATTAATCACTGACTGTAGTTGGCCCGTGTTTAGTAGCTGTAGGTTTCTGAGGCTTCAAATTCCTCTATTGTCCCTGTTTTGGTCTCCCCTGTTGTTTTTGGGATTCCCTAAGAACTCTTGTATAGAATCTGTAGCCTGAAACTCTTTCAGCTATAATTTACTGTAATCTATAGTTATTATGCTGGTAAGGTATGTTGCTAAGGTGCGGAGAAGAGGAATTATTAATATTCTGTAGTCTTATGGTTAAATATCAGTCTTTCAGTGGGCTTGCATTCCTCAACTATGACCTTCACATGTGTTTTTTAAGTTTTTTTTTTTTTTTTAACGTTCTTTTAGATGACACAGGAAGGCTAAAGGGGGCTGGAGAAGGAGAAATGTACTTCTCCCACGTGGAATAAAACTCTGGTAAAGTCTTTTTGGATTCCACTGTGGAGAGTAGAATCCTGAGAATCCTCTGTGTATATTTCACAGTGGTTATCATTATGGACTGAATATTTGTGCCCCACCTTCACAATTCATATGTTGAAGCCATAAGCCACAATGTGATGGTATTTGAAGGCGAGGACTTTCAGAGGTCATTAGGGTTAGATTAGTTGATGTGGCTGGGTCCTGGTCTGATGAGATTAGTGCTTTACAGGAAGAGACACCAGAAAGCTTACTCTCTTCCTCCCGCCTCGCATGCATGCACCAAGGAAAGGCCACGTGAGCACATGGCAGGATGGCAGCTGTCTGCATGCAAGGATGAGAGCCCTCACTAGACTCTGACCATGCTGACATCCTGATCTTGGACTTCCAGCTTCCAGAACCGTGGGAAAATAAACTTCTGTTGTTTAAGCCACCCAGTCTGTGGTATTTTGTTACTGCACCAGCAGATGGCTAATACAGTTACTCTTCCCCTTTTCCTGCTAGAGCCATGAGGGAACCTGTAGGATTTTTGGAGGTAAAACTTGTTAGAATGTGAGGGCCCCACTAAGACCACAGTACCCCAAAATTTCTTATTCCCAAGCTAGTCCACAGTCTCCAGCATTTGGGAAAATTGCTATTTAAGTGTTTCTACCAGTTTATGGCTCCAGCAGCTTCTGCTCCAGGTGAGCAGATCTTGGCTGTAACCCACTGGATTTGCCTGTCTCTCTAGATTTTGGGGTGGCAGTTTTCCCTGAAACCTCCGTTCGTTGATGGGTCCAAGAAAATCATCGAAAGCTTCTTGTCACCAGGACGAGAGTGACAACTTCCAAGCTCTTTATGTGTCAGAGCTGAAACTGGAAGTCTCTTTGTATTTTTGAGTTTTAATTTTTTCCTCTGAGTTTCATAAAATATTTAGTGCTCTGCAGTAAAGAATATTTGAATTTTCCTGCAAATTGCCAATTAGATAATCCATCTCTTTCTCAGTGATCTATGATGTTTTCTTTATCACATTAAACACACAGATACATTTCCTTCACTTGCCTCAGTATTTTTTTCAGTACTATCTAACTTGCTCTTCTATTCAGCCTGGTTTTGTTTTGTACCTAAGCCATACCATTTTCATTTTTTATTCTTTATGACACATTTTGTTATAAGGCAGGACAAATTTCCCCTTGTTAACTCTTCCTTTAAATCTTCTATTCTCCACTAAATGTTAATCCAAATGAATTTTGTCATTTTTGTCATCTCCCCAAACCTGTCCCTCCCCAAAGCAATCCTAGTGGGATTTTGGTCAGAACTACATTCAACCTATAAAATAAAATGGGAATAATTGTCGTGGTATTAATAAGTCAAGTTAAAAAAAATCTTCATCGCCTTTTTTAAAGTACACTTTTTATTTTAGAGTATTTTTAGCTTTATGGAAAAGTTGTAAAGATAGTACAAAGAATTCACAAATACCCACACCCAGTTTCCCCTATTATGGCTATCTTACATTAGTATGGTATTGGCCATAATCAGTGAGTTGATATTGATATATTATTATCAATTGAAGCCTGTACTTTATTCAGATTTCCTTAATTTTTCCTTTTTCAGTTTCAGTATTACATGTAGGATACCCAATTACATTTAATTGACTTGCCTTCTTAGATTCCTCTTGGCTAAGAGGGTACCTTATACTTTTTCTTATTTTTGATGACCTTGACGGTTTTGAGGAGTACTTTTTTGTAGTATATTGTGGAACATCCCACAATTGAGATTTGTCTGATGTTTTTCCATGCTTAGACTGGGGTTATGAGTTTTTGGTAGAGAAGACTAGAGAGGTAAAGTGCCATTCTCATCACATTATATCAAGGGTACATGCTATTAACGTGACATACCACTGTTGATGTTGACCTTGATCATCTGGCTAAGGGAGCATTGTCTGGCTTCTCCACTATAAAGTGACTCTTTCATCCCCGCTTTCCATACTGTGCTCTGCGGAAGGAAGTCACCATGGCAGCTCATACTTAAGGAGCGGGGAGTCATGTTCTACTTCCTTGAGAGCAATTAATTGGAAATGTTCTGCATGGGAGATTTGTTTCTTCTTCCCCACTTATTTATTTATTTCAGTATAGAATCATAAATATTTATTTCATACTTAGGGTTGTAATCCCATACTACTTTATTTTGTTCCTCTAATTGTTCTAGCTTTGGCCATTGGTAGTTCTTTCAGTTGACTCTTGGGCCCCTTTAACAAACACCCTATCATTGTGTGTATGTGGGTGCATGTTTGTTTGTTTATTGAGTACTTCCTTACTTTCCTGATACTCCATGATCATCTTGTATATTTCTTCATAGGCCTGGAATCTACCATTTTTCCAAGGAACCCTGGCTCCTTTTACTGGAGAATGGTATTAGAAACCAGGATCTGGGTAGTGGGCATTCTATTGCCTTTCAAAATCTAAATTTAACAGAAACTTGAATTTTGGGAGAAATTTTCTTTGCCAAAGGAATTTATTACAAATTCAACGTATTTCTCTCACTTCTCAGGAGATATAAGTTTGTTGAGCATCCACCCTGTGCCAGGCATTGTGCCAGCCACTAAAGAGAGAGCAGGAAGTGAGATACTTTTGTGTGTGTCTGACAGTACATACTCTAGTTTGTGTCTTGTGGGGGAAGGATGGGTGGGAGGGAGAAATAAGTAAATAGATCATTTGGATAAGAGATCGTCAGAAGATCAAGTAGAGGGTAATTGTGGCAGAGAATGACTTGGGATTGGTGCTCCTCAATCACTGGTCATCAGAGAAGGTCACCCTGAGAGGCTGCTTTTGAGTCACTTGAGTAACGTGAAGGTGACAACTCTGACAGTCGGGGGAAGATTGTTCCCAATGGAAGAAACAGAAAAAGTGGAGAATTTGACATGTTGGAGACACAGAAGGGAGGCCAAGCTGGAGGACAGTGATTGAACAGGAGGATGGAGGAGTTGGAAATCAAAGATATAGATAGTCCTGTGTGGCGGTGGCGGTGGTAGACAGCAGGTAGAGGGATTGATCATGGGACACCGTACCTGGGGTTCTGAGCACCCTGACTTTCTTTCCCTCTAGACTTTACCCCTCTCCCCAAATGCTGATGACTCTTATTTTCAGGTTCCTTAGGGCCATTTTTGGCTCTTGTCTGCTACTTCAGTCCTGGACCAGCAGACTTGCTATGGGAAGCAGCTCAGTGTTGAAGAAAGATCATGGGGCTTTGGATTCAGAAAGTTCTGGATTTGAATTCTGTGTGATCTTGACCTTGGGGAATTTACTTAACTTATCAGAATTCCATTTTTTTTCTTATAATAAAACCTTGTCGGTATCTTGTATGGATTGGAGGTGATATATGTAAAATGCTTTGGAAGTACCCAGTAGATGTTGCTTATTATTTGTCGTCAAAGTTCAATTGTACATCGTGAAAAGAAGTTTCTGGCACAAACTGTAGGAAGTTAAATCATGTCTCATGAAGGGTAACTCAGGGATACATACTCAGGGTCACAAACCATTAAGCAGATACAGTGGTCCTGTTTAAATTTAGAAATCATCCTGGTAGGAGCTGCTGGGCAGAGCCACTCTCCCCTTTCACTGCTATTTTCTGGTTTTCCATTTAGTCTCTACACCTGCTTCTGGGTTGTCTGCCACCCCTGCCCACCTGCCAGTGCTGAGTCCCAGCCAGCATCTGCCTGATTCTGGGGCTTCTACAACCACATGTGCTGTTCGTGAGTCTCTTGTGTGCCCACCAAGCATTTCCTGAGTTCAGAGATACCGTCACCTGGGGGCAGGGTGACATAGAAAATCACATCCCTTATTGTTGGGCCTCCCTCCTCTTCCCTTGTCTCTCTTTTTCCCACTCTGCTTCAGGAGCAAACCAACTCTTCTCCACTTTTCTGGGCCAGGCCTTTGGAGGTCCCATCATCTACCCCAAACTGGCTTAGCGAGACATTTCTTCCAAACAAATACAGTAAATCTCCCGAAGAGGAAATCCTGAGACTAACATTTTCTCCATATGTTTTTTCCTGAACTTCCGTGTTTCTTGACTGATTGGTCAAATGTCATCTTTTGAGAGAGGCCTTTTCTGGCCATCCTGTCCAAAAGTTTCCATCGTCCCTGCAGTCCCCTACCTCCCCAATCACTCCTCATCCCTTACCTGGCTTCATTTTTCTTCATGGTGTTTATCACTACCTGCTGTTGCTTTATGTGTGTGTTTGTTGATCCATGAGGCAAGGACTGTATCTTATTCACACAGTCTCTCCAGAGTCTAGAACGTTGCCAGAACACTGCAGGCCTCAACAATTTCTCGAATGCTTATTATTTGACAGTCCATTGTACTGGGTTCATGAAACATAGAGATGAATTAGACCATCAGGTAGTGCATAATTTAGCCTCTGGTTGCCTTTTGTGAACTCTGTGTTCTCCTTCCCAAGAGCTATTATCTGTCCCTAATTTCCTGGCATCATCCACTTTTATATTTTAATAGGGGGGCATTGGTCACATCAGCTGGAGTTGTGAGAGACCAGATGAGTGGTAACCAAGATAGAAGCAAGTTGGCAGTGGTGGCTCACACCAGAGAGCTAAGTAGCAACCTGATATGTCCTCACAGGTCTTGCTGCTCTCACTAAAGGAAATGCTGCCGTCTTCATCTGTGATGGCCCTGGTTCTAGGGTATATCCTAGAATGTGTAGTGTGTATGCCTTTATGAGTATGTGTCTGTGTCAGGGTCTGTAGTGGGGTGTGTGTGTGGGTTATTGGGGAATACAGATTCCAAAATGTTTGACGGTCATATGGTCATACAGTCCTCAAGGTCTCGAGTCTCTCCTTTGTGTGCCAGATTCTCTCTGATGTCATCCGTTCCTGATTATGGAGGTCAAAGCAGTAAAGCCAGCAATTTTTTCCCTAGGAGTATCTCCCCCCTCAATGGCCAGGCTAGTGCTGAGGGAGAGATTTACTACCTGAATTTTGTTTTTCTTACCCTAGTATGGCTTTAATGTTGAAATTTCTGTTTTGGACATTTAGGCATGTCACATATACTTCTCATTTTATTTTATTTTCATTGCTTTTTAAACTTCCATGTCCAGTGTTTATTTTTAATGTTATGTTTAGCAATCTAAAACATTTATTTCTAAAATTAATTCTCTAATTATACAGCATCCACATGGCTTGTAATAACATCAGTTAGGCAGCGTCTAGGATAAAACTTGGGTTTTTTTGTTTTTTTTTTTTTTAAGAGTAAGTAGCTTATTTTAATCAATGTAGTACGAGGAGATTCAAAGTTTCCAGAGTGTGCATGTGCATGTGTCGGGGAGTGAATGGTCTCTCCTCCCCTCTCCTCTTCTTCCTTCTCCTCCTCCTCTACTTACTCCTCGTCTCATCCCTCGCTAAAAGGGTTATGCTAGCATTAGAAATATTCCTTAATGGCTCTACTTTTCAGGTATTATTATCACTTCAGAATTTCCTAGCTGATAACAGAGGGAATCTAGGGCAAATGTCATATAGGATATGGCTCTTTGAGTTCCAACACAGCAAGAAATTTATTCCCTCTATTGAAGTCCTATTCATTTTCAGCTGCTCTGAAAAACCTCACGGCCTTCCAATATTGACAAATAGTAAAAATTGACTCCACCTTTATTCGCCTAGCCTTATGGCCCTCTGATTTTGTTAGGTGATCCACTGGCTGAAAAATGCACTGAGACTAATGTTCAGATAAAGAGTAAATGTGCATTTCTCTTGACGGTAGATGCTTTCCACACAAAGTACCAGCTCTGGCAGTAGTAGGAGTAGGCAGCTGTTCACATGACATAACCTAATGTACACCAATAACTGTGATAGCCCCAGATAATGTCGTACTCCGGCATACTCTGGTATCTGGAATGTCCTCCTAGCTGCTTTGGATGTTAAGCCATAGAAGCCCATGATAAAACTATCCTGTTTCTGGAAAGAGTAATGGAATCAATAGAAGCAGTTATTATTTAGTGAGTACTTACTGTCTGCCAGGCCGTGTAGTAAGGACTTTATGTGTGTTATTTTGTTTAATCACCACAACAAACACTGGGAAGTATTATCCCCCCTTTACACGTGAAGACAGTAGAGGCCAAAGAGCTAACAAGTGGAGCTAGTGATATGTCCTGTTCTAGCGACCAACATCTATTAACTCCATCAGACAGACGCAGTTTATCAGACTAGTTAGCCAGGCAAGTGACCACTGAGGGAATGGGGGAAGCAATGACTGGGGATACAGAGTGGAGAAAGATTCCTCCCTCGCATGAGAGCGGGTCTGGAGTTACTTGAGATAACACCTAGCACATGTAGCATTAACCGTGGTTGATGGGCTCATCCGAATGTGGTATTTGACCTTTGCCTTGACAGCACAGTTTGAGTTTGTGTCAGACGGAGACATTGCGTCAAGTGTGTAATGGCCACCATTGAGGTAAGCTGCCATGTGGGCTCTTGAATGAAGATTTCATGTTCATTCAAATCACGAATTACGCAGGCAAAGTGAGCCAAACCGGAGAGAATGTTGATTCAGATTTTTCCTATGTAGTCATACTTCTGAGCAGGCAGTCACAGTGTGTTTGAGGGTAGATGATAGCCAAATTATCACCCATTTTTAAATGTTTTCACTTTCACAGAGATACCAAATGGTGCTTTAGCCCTAAATTTCCATCCAGCTTCAGAACCACAATTTTTTTTCTTAGGAGTTTTCTAAGATTGTCTAAATCAGTGAGGCCCGCAGCTCATTCTCTGGATATCAATAGTCTTTTAAGTCTTTGCTCTGCCAAAGGTGAGAGAGTCTCTGCTACCTCCTTGTAACACCTATTTTCCTTTCCATTTTCCCTGAGTCCCCTGCTGCTTTCTGTCTCCCTCTGCAATTCAGCAGGAAGAAAGAGAAATCATGAAGCAGTATGGAATGAGGGACTTTTCTGGGCTGATTTTCCTTTTGAATCGGAATCGAGATTATGGTCATACCACTTTCCATCAGGTATTTAGACGTTTCCAGGCAATCAGTGCTCTTATCAGGGGCTCTTACAGGCTGTGGGAAATACGAGGTTAGGCTTCTCGCACTACAGACTGCCCTTTGTTACAGCAACACTTTCCTTTATGCAGATTTTTTTCTTAAACAGAAAATAGTTTCCTTAATCTCTACAATAATAGACCAAGCCATAATCATTCCTATTCTATTTGTTTTAAATTTCACTATTAATATGTGGCAATTGCAGTAATTTAAAAAAAGGAGCTAAAAAAAATTAATAAAAACCTCTATAATCTCACCACCCAGAGAGAAGTTCTGACCCCATCCATCTTATAAGTACCATGCAACTACTGCATTTCATGTTGCCTCCTCATTAAGTATTGAAAGAATAACATTACTTTTATTATGGTGATGATTTATAAATAATTGTCCAGAGTTAGCTCACAGAAATTTGATATTATGGCTGTAATTGAAAAGTCAGGATTTTATCTTTTCAGTTGGAAAGTAGAGAGAAGAAAACAATGTTAACAATGAAAAAATTTTTTCCTAAGTGTGTATTTCTATTGGTTGGTTCTAATTTTAAGGCAGAAAAAAACTTTTAACTTCTACTTTCATAGTTCATTCTTAGAAAAAAAGGAAAAAATTATTTTCCCAACAAACCCTTGGAAATCTCTATGATGATAGCAGGGGGCATATGGAAGTGGGAAATGGCGAGTGGAAGGATTTTAATTTGGAAACTGCCGCCTTTTAGAACACAGAAGATCTGGTCATGGCATTGGCCCTAGGCTTTACTTGCCCTTAATGTGGGTATAAATCTGGGCAAAATGAAGCAGGGGCTTCAAGCCACAGGTCAAGGTATTGGGAAAGCCCAGCAAACCGTGCCAGTTCCCTATGATATCTACCTTTATAGCTTACTGCTGGTCCAGGATAAACACAGATCCTATCCTTTGCAAATGCACTGAGATCCCACCAGTAGAAAGAAAGGGTTGGATGAGTTGGGAGCAGTCAGCTGGAAGCAAACAAGTGGGTTTGTCCCCACCAGCAGCCCACACAGAGTAGCTCTCGCTGCAGCATCTGCCCCTGGGATCCCCCGATGAACACAGTTAGATATAGTTGGAGCTTGTTTCTGAGGTCCTCTTGCACTCACCTGCATCATTTGCTGATTGGTGTCTGTTCTTGAAACTCTGAACGGGAAACCTTCTGTTGACCCATCCCGACTTTTCAGACTGGCAATTTTATCTGCCGCGTATAGTCTCAACAAACTTTTTTTTTGCAGATAAGTGTGTCAAAAGCAAGTTAAGAATGTAGAAAACACAACAATCAAAAACAAACACACAAAGCAATGACACTGAAAAAAAGATACAGCTGAACAGAAGACGTGTCCAAAACTGACCAGATAGACGATCTTGATGCAGTAAAGACATGTTTCTTCTGCCAACAATAAAAAAATAAAAAGGCAATTAGAAATTCTTGGAAAAACAAAAATTTGCAAAGGAAATCTCAATTTAATATGAGATAAACTAAAAATGTGACAGAATTCTGAGTGATGGATGTGATGTATAAGAAAAAAAATTAGAACTTGATGCTTGGAACTGGTATAGTGACAAAGGATTATGTCTCCTTTAACTGATTTAGTCTCACCATCTGGATCTGCATTGAATAAAAACATTTACCTACTTGTGATATTAGAAATATTTTATTGGTTTTCATTTTTCATAATTAACCTATATTCAAAGCATGGAAGGTAAATGATATTTACTGAACAAAATGGAAATACTCTAAAAATCAATGTTATAAAATAAGGATATAGGTGATATTAATAAAATATAAGAGAGGGGCTCAAGTGGAACATAAGAGTATGTTTTCTCCTATTTGATAATGGATAGTCGAATGGTGTTCTTTAATCTTGATAAGTAGAGAAATAGAGATCTAGGAATGTAATTACATATTACGGTAACAAGTGAAAGATTTTATATTTTATATATATATATAGGAGACAAAGGGGAGAAGAGATGATGTATTACCACATTGTTTTCTCTCATAGCAGAGAATCAGTATAAATTATTTTAAGTTCACAGAGGTATATGTCGGTAAGGCAAGCTCGTATTTTTTACTCTATATCCCTGTTTAATGTGATTTTTTAAAAAATCCATGTGCATCTTTTGAAATTAAAAAAAATGAAAACAAAAGTGAACACATGATTTACAAGAAACTGTGATAAGCAATTGTGCTATCAAAACTTCATTAGATTTCGCTATGAGAGGACACAGAGTCTCAAATGCAGTTAAAAAAAAAAAAAAAAGAAAAGAAAAAGAGACAAAAAAAAGCAACATCTGCATCCATGTTGTTTTGAAGAAAAGGACCAGAACAAAATGGCACCAAGTTTGACAACAAATAAATGGACACAGATCCTAGGCAAGTGCAAGCAAAAGAGAAAACAGGGCTGGCAGTATTCGTGTGGGGCAATCTCCAGGCAAAAAGCAGTAAGTGGCGAGGTGCGATATTTTGTAATGGTAAAAGTTACAATCCACCAGGAAATTACTATTGCTATGGATCTTTACATATAGAAAAACAGCACTGAAATTGGTAAAGCAAAAACTGTATAGGAGATAAAAGAATTACAGAATAAGGTAAGAAAATGTTAGTGCATTGAAAATTAGAATAATAAATTAATGTACAAAAATAAAATATACTTAAACAAAAGTCTGCATCTACAAAGGAAATACGAAAGGCAGGGCCCTTGGGGATGGGGTGTGTGTGTATGGGGTGCAGACAGTTTATCCTAATCATAAGTTTTAGTCACTTCCTTGGAGAAGGAAGAAAAGGTTTTATTTCTGTGACATTTTCTCATGATAAAATCCCATAAAATTGAAAACTTTGAGATAAAGATATTATCAGGACTTACTGTCATGATTTTTAGAATATGAGCTATAAATTCTGTTCTTATCACTAAGTCACTGAGAACTAAGACTCCTGATTTTCCCAACTCAGAAAAACAGAGTGACCTGGCCACAAAAATGTTTCTATGGACTTTCATTCTCCTCCATGCAACCCTAATACTCTTCCTGCCTCTATTGATTCTAGTTTATATAAGAAATTTTACTGGGATGATCTGCTTCCTCTAATGGAATCTAAGGTTGAGAGCAAAAGGAGATCTGCTAGGTACCTGCGCAAATGTCAGGTGGGTGAGGGGTGGGCAGGAGGCAGGCAGGGGGCTGAGAAAGATGTAGTTTGAACATTAGGAACAGCTTTTCTAGGAGCAGAGATTTGAAGAAGAAATTTATAGCTAAGTCAGAAGAGCATATTTTATTTTTTTTAAAAAAGGCTCTTGGTATATATCTTTTAATAAAATAGCATTGCAGTCTATGCTATGGACGATAGATATTTTGAGCACATTTGATGCTTAGCATAGAACACGTTAATGTGCTGTTTTATCAAAAATCTGTAAAGGAGTGTATTAATGGATAACTAGAATGAACATAAGCCGGAGCAGGTCCTTGACCTCATCCCCCTCCCACTTTTTGTAATGTACTGATTGAAACGTTCCTGAAATTAATACAGACAATTTAACTTGGTGAGCAGCTTCTCCCCAACCTCTTGCTGCAGCGATGAGAAGCCTCCTCCTGGGTGTACTTGGTCCTAGGTGGTAGACAAGGCTTTTTCTAACATGTGGAGTGAAAGCAAGGCAGACCAGTGGTCAGACCAGTGGTTAGGACACCTGTTTAGAACTAGATTTCCCAGCATGAGGAATTTTTCTTACTGGTTTTTTTAATGCCACTATTTGGCAGTAATTTATTTCAATTCAAACATCAGGATAGCTAAAGAAAATAGCAATTTCAAGTCATTAAAACTGGCCCATCACTGTGCTATTCCTTAAAAACTGCTATCAGGTTTTATAGGTAAGGAATTGGAGATATTTTTGCAAGCGCATTAACTCGCAAAGGCCACAAAAGTGTATCTTTAAACTTATTGGTGAAGTCGAGTGAATACTATTTCAGACCCCCAGAAGTTCTTTGCATGTGTCTAATGTCCAGGACAGTTCTTATGTTCCTTTAGAGTTTCAATGTAAGTTATAAGACCGTGTTTTCTGCGAAGTGTTGTCCAGGGCTCTCTGTGTCACAGTGGCCTGAACTGCATGTTAAAAATGCAGCTTCCCGATCTTACCATCCAGTTTCTGAATCAGCAGGTCTGGGCTAAGCCTTAGAAATCTGCATTTTATTTAGCATGGTCTCCAGGGGTGTTTTTAGGCTTCCCACAGTTTGAGAACCACTGCTAAGGGCCACTCTATTTCTGCAGGTAAACCTATTTTTCTGTTTTCATTTTATGTTGTACAAAGTAGGAGTTTAAGAATTTATTTCTGGTAAAAGCAGAACACCGTCTTCAAATTAATAAGAGCCTTGCTGTGTAGGAGATATATTCTCTTCCAAATCCCTCTATGAAATTGATCTTAAAAAGACCTGCTGACTCAAATGCTAAACAAATCTGTCCTGTATCTGGCTTCTGCCTGTCAGAATTGCTGACCTTACGCTGATATATTCAAATGCTTCCTGAAAGTCAAAACATATTCTTAAAAGTTTCTGGTGGAAGAGAACTAAGCCTATCACTTGATTTTAAAAGGAGGAAATTGAGATAAAACAAAATGGTTGAGGTAAATTTCACATCACAAGAGTAGAGCTGAGAAGAAGAGAATAAAGATGTTCTGAATGCCTATCAGTTATCTTTTGGGTGAGGATATTTTGACATAATCCTTCCCTTCCCGACCAACAATACAGATAATTGATACAGTCACCATACCCGATGATTTCTGCTGTGTCAGAGATTAAATCACATTAATTTTTTATAGAAATATAAACAGTATAACCTGCAAAGAACTGGGAATTGTTGAATTAGAAATTGGATATTTTTTTGGCTATTGTTGAGAGGTTTTTTTTGTTTTTCATAACAATTCACTCTCAATTAGCTATACCAGAGGTATCTCTGGCTGGCACGGTGGAGGAATCACTATGCTTGAAGATGACAGTTCTATATCGTGTCCTGACAGTTTTGAGATTCTTGCTTCCAAAATGGGATGGAATCTGGAAGATGGAATGATCCTAGAATACTAAATATTTGTCTTGAACTAGAATCATTGAAAGTCCTTTGAATTTTCTCCTTATTGCTATTGTCTTTACTGATAGAATTTTCTTTTCTTTCCTTTCTTTGGAACCCTAGTGGACAGAATTAGAGTCATCATAATTCTTGGTTCATGAAAAACCACCAACTGTCCATGGATGGCCTTTTTTCATTTTATTTATGTTTTAGATGAAAACCTGTGAACACATCGCCTAATCTAAGAATCAGAGCCTTATTTCTTTTTTATATCTACCCCTCTGCCACCAGAGGTAACCACCATTCTGAACATTGTTTATCATTCTCTTACTTTACCCCTCTTTATCTACATGTATGCTTAAGTGATACATTGTTTCATTTTGCCTGGCTTGGAACTTGATGAAGAGATACCATCCCTGGTTTATACAGTCTCTTGAGACTTGCTTTTTTACTCAGTCTTACAGTACTAAGGTTCATCCATGCTGTCACTGCTAATATTTTGATTTGTGATTATCCTATAATTTATCCATAAATTATAGCATAATTTATCCTATGATTTATCCATAAATTATAGTACAATTTATATTATGATTTATCCATACTCCTGTCGTTGGGCATTTAGGGCGTTTCCCGTTTTTGCTTCTAAGACCGGAGCTGTTGGTAAGCATTTAAGTTTCCTGGTATGCATGTGCTGCGGTTTCCCTTGTGTATGTACTAAAGGTAGAACAGCAGCCACTGCTGTACTGCAGCATTTATGAAATCCTTCAACTTTATAAGATAATGCGAAGGTGCTTTCCAGGGTTGTTCTATCAATTTACACTCCCACCAGCAGTACAGAAAAGATCCTGTTAATTCACATCTTCACTGACTCTTTGTATTTTCAGACATCAATTTCTGCCAATTTTGTGCGTATAAATCTACTGATACACTTTTAAAGTATTTCTTCTATCACTTAGAAAAAAAGGTGGGAAATAAAATTGGTTCCTTTCATGTATAAGGGCTAGAAAACAAAGTATCATGCCTGCTTAGTTTAACGGCACCCCAATTTTTCTGCTGATTATCTCACTGCGCATAGTTGACATTCTTCTCTCATACTTGCTAGAAAAATTAGAACCTTGCCTGCACAATGGAATCACTTGGGAAATTTTTAAAAATACTAATATCTGGATCGAAGCTCCAGAGACTCTGATTTACTTGTCTGGGGCACAGCTTTGAGCACTGAGATTTTTTTCAGGCTTCCCAGGTGATTCTCGTGTGCAGTCAAGGTTGAGGATCACTGCTCTAAATTATGGAAAACCTGATAAGTAAGCATAAGCTCAGGGTAGCCTGATACTGCTAATTATTCTTTTTCTCATTTCTAAAGTATAAATTTTTTGTTGTTTTGGAGAACTCTGTTGCCTCTAATTTCAAGCTCAGCATCCATTGAGAGTTCTTTGGTTTTTGTTTTGGTGTGTTTATTGTTGGTAGAAGTAAATAGTAGACATTTAATAAAAGTTAGTATGGGCTATCAGTTGTGCTTGGCACTTACTTCATGCTTACCATTGTGGATCCCAAACCTCCGTGTACGTAAGAAACACCTAGGAAGTGTTTTGTTTTTTTTACAATGTAGACTTTAATTCAAAAGGTCTGGGTGTGAGCCCAGGAATCTGCATTCCAACAAGGTGATTATGATGCAAGTGGTTCTAGAATCGCCTTTGGAGAAAAACTGCCTCATAATAATCCTACAATATAGGTAGTAGTCGCATTTACAGATGAAGCCCAGAGAAGTTAAGAAAGCTGCACCGGGTCACACAGCTACCTTGGGGTCAAGGCTTTGCTCTATTTGTTCTCAGCCCTGCTCGTAGTGTGCCTCCAACAAGGCTCCCAGAACTTGGGGAAGTCTGCCAGGGTTTGGAGCACATGTTATATTCTCTATACTTACATTCTTTTTACATCTGGGATGACTTTCTCTCCCCACCAAAAAATAACCTTTAATCTCCTATCAACCTCTAGGTGGGCTATACTCTGAACATGGCCCTGGGCTGCCTGATATTTTTTACAGTGTGGCCCCACCCCATCGATGTAAAACTAACAGCAAGTATTTCCTTTTAGACTTGCATGCATGAGTTTCATTTACCTCTGGGTTTTGATTGTTTGGGACACTTTGGATCGCAAGGGAGAGAACCACAATCCAAGCAAGCAGAGAAGAACTTACTGGTTTATGTAACAAAGAGCAGGGCAAGGATGCAGCTGGGGTTCAAGGACCTCTCAACATTCAGGATCCCACGCCTCCACCCCTCTATGTGTGACGGTGTCCTCTGACTGCCTTCTCCCGCTTAGTGGCAGAGGTGGCCTTTGGCAGGAGTACTGCCTTGTCCTTCACAGCTTCAGGACTGGAAAGGGTGTGCGTTGCTTAGCCTAGCTCCACTGCACACAGCTCTGGGAAGGCTCTGGCTTGATTTTGGTTGCATGCCTGACCCAGGATCAGTTAACAGTGAAGAGGAGGTGGGCTACTATGATTGCCAGCCTCATGGTGGGAACGGAGGGAGGAACAATTTTCCATAAAGGGGGAAATGTGTCCCAGATAAGGGGATAGGGGCCTGCTGGGCAGTTGACGGTAGACGTCTTATTCAGTGTTCCTGTAGACAATTTTGAAGGAGCATAGTGTATTTGGCTTTTTGTGTGGTTAAAGTGTTGAACTTATACGCAGGTAACTTTCTTTGGTGTACCCATTCCCATAGATAACCTAAGAGAAGGCTAAAAATGCTTACTTGCCTGTAATTGGCTCATTACTCTTGATTTTGACTTTGAGGTGGATTAATTTTTTTCTGAGAAAACTGTACACAGAATTTCTTGTTAAAAACTGAGCTTACAAAAATCAAATATGTTATATTTTTGTTCTTATTTGGTCCTAAAACAATGGCTTTAGTTGACAGTGACTTCCGTGCAGCACTAAGAATGCTTTCTAAACTCATATACAAGAGGACAGAAGTATTTCGGTGCATGTTTCTAAAACTTATATTCAGTGCATGTTTCTCCCCCTCCAAATTAGGACTTTACCCTGAAGTTTGGGCCTTTGGCCTATGTATTTTTAATCATGTTCATATTGTACTATATCTGCAACCATCTGTAATACAGCTGTGTATGTTTACATGGAACACAATATACTTTTAAGTTTTAATTCCATTTGTAAGCAGATGGGAGCTTGTCAAGGAGACATTGTGATGATGTTTATGTCCATATTTTGCCATGAAAACCCCATAATCACTCTCAATCACATATCCATGTCATGTTACGTGTAATAAATGCAGTGCTGACATATGTGTTGGCACTGTGCTATATATCCTTTGTATGTAAAGACAATCCTCTTAAGGATGTTTGCTTCTGTAGGCACATTTCTGTGTACACTGTGTGATGTCAGGGAGTATTCCAATTTGTATCTGTGGCTACTACAAGAGGGGTGCCATAGTGTCTGTGATTACACTCTCTCTGAATTACCGTCTGGGTACGTCCAAGTGCATTTGCTATAGGAGAACCACTGGTTCTGTTGGCTCCATGCAAAGTGTATCTGTCTGTTGATGCCGTTTACCCATTACTCACTGCTGAGATACTTCTTAGAAAGTTTTGCTTTATGATCACCTTCTTTCCTTTAAGCGTTCTCCTTTTAACTCAGTATCAAACTAGCAGACTTGGATTGCAGCAAATTTTTTGTGAATAACATGCAAAAAGCTTCATTTCAGGGTCTTTCGAGGGTCATTTTGTGTCGCTACTTACTGATTACAGGTGGTACCAAGTCAACTTCCTAAGAAGCAGACCTGCCACCCGTGCTCTCTCCAAGTCCTCAGGATGTTCAGAACGTTAAAATTTCATTCTGTAGAATTTCAGTCTGGCATGGCAATCAAAGCTGGGTTTGCTCCACATGTTCTCTGCAGTCTCTCAAAGGATGCACCAGCCTCGGTAGCGAACTCTACTTCAGGATCACACCATCTCTGACTGCTGTGAGGCCGGAAGAACGTATATGAGAGACTGCCGTTAAATCCACTGTGAAAATATTTGCTTATCCCGATAGGTGATGCTGGTTATGATATTGTCAGTTCATGACTTTTTTTGCTTATTATCCCTGTAAGTATTTCCAGAGCACAGGCATTGGCTTACAGAAGGCATGATTGTAATCAATCCAGTTTCCCCAGATGTGCTGAGGCCTCAACAGGATTTTAAAAACTTGGCGTTAGCAGACTCATCTTCAGAAAATTTTCTTTAAGTTGGTGCAATGACATAGTTGCCAATTGAGCACACATTTTGAGGTTGTTTTCTTTTAATGAGAGTATGTGCTCATCCACACTCTCTTTCCAGTGTTAAATATTTTAATATCGGTTAGAGTTAGGGGTTCCTTCCCTGGTTATGAAATGATAATGACAAAACTCTAAAATAACATAGTTATTTATCATCATCAAAATTATAGTCATTCGTTCATTCCTTTATAATCTCTGTGGGGAAGGTATAAAAAGTGTTTTTGCTTTTAGTCTACCATTATTTAAGAGCAGCATAAAACCTGAGAAAGGAAAACATTCTTAGTGATTATCTAGTCTAATTCCCTCATTTTACCAATGAAGAAATGGAATTTCAGAGAGATTAAGTCACTCGTGTAGGGTGCCATAGCCAGTTAATGGCCCAACAAATTGTCTCCCAGTCCAGTGATGTTTGTGTGGTTAAAGCCACAACGTTGTTTAAGACCTGACTGTACTTTTGACTGTGCTGTGCCGTCACATAGTCAAAAATTTCTGGACCTCAGTCTTTTTTAATCTGCACAATGAATTATTGTAAATATTAGACTGCATCTAAAAAATGCTATTAACCTAGTGCCTACCTTTAAATAAGTGGTTGTTTGGCTAGTTCACAACTGCATTTATTTTGAATACTCTTTTCTCAGGGACTTGGAAATCAAAGAGGATGGCAGTTTTTCAGCTTTTACAATGCCTTTGGAGGCCTTGTATGTGTTTATCTGCTCCATCATTTAAAGTTCTCCTAATGCCATTTAGAAGGTTTAATGTGGAAGAATAGCAGGGACGTTGTTTGGGAAAGAGTTTGATGATACCTTATGATGTGTTGGTTCCCCTAAAAGCAAATGGGATAGTTTCTTCCTTATTTGTGCACGTTCATTTAACTGTGAAGTACCCTGGCTCTTAAAACAGGTAGTATAATATTTTGTGTTTTGAACCTGGTATTGTTTTGAACATGTGCTTCAGAAAGGGGTCTGTGTTTGGTTATCACCCAGTCATGGCATATGTTACCTCTTGTTATGGACCAAATGCTCGTGGCCCTCCCCAGGTTCATAGGCTGAAGCCCTAACCCCCATGTGATGGTATTTGGAGATGGGGCCTTTGAGAGGTGATTAAGGTTAGATTAGGTCACGATAGTGGGGCCCTCATTGTGGGATTTGTGATCTTAGGAGGAAGAGCGAGTTCTTTCTCTCTCATTCAACAGGATCACAGAGCAAAGTCCATATAAGGATTCAGCAGGAAGGCAGCAGTGCGCAAGCCAGGAAGAGAGGCCCCCCCAAAAAACAAAACCCGCCCGAACCTGAGCCTGGCCTTCCCAACCAACAAAAAGGGGAAAAAAAAAAATTAAAATGGTTAAACCAACCAAGCCAAGAAAATTTGGTAAGAAACCGGAAAAAAACAAAATACCTGTGCTGGAGTATGTGTTGTTTAGCCACCTGCTTCCTAGTTGGCCTAAATTATACACTTTCAGTATGTCCCCATGATGGAAGGGCATGATTGTTCAGATGCGTTGTGAGGGGACACTGGGCCAGGGACTCAAGCAGGAGCAGTCATCAAACTCTCTTCTATTCAGTCTTTGGTAATTTTAAATCTTCTCTTGGCTGGGTGCGGTGGCTCACACCTGTAATCCAAGCACTCTGGGAGGGCCAAGTCAGGAGGAGTGCTTGAGGTCAGGAGTTTGAGACCAGCCTGAGCAAGAGTGAGACCCCATCTTTACTAAAAATTGAAAAAAATTAGCCAGGCAATATAGTACACACCTGTGGTCCCAGCTACTCGGGAGGCTGAGGCAGGAGACTGCTTGAGCCCAGGACTGTGAGGTTGCTGTGAGTTAGGCTGACACCATGGCACTCAAGCCCAGGAAACAGAGTGAGACTGTCTCAAAATAAATAAATAAATAAAATAAAATAAAATCTTCTCTTATATGAATCAAGAGTTGGGAGAGTGCTAATGTCCACAGGTCTTTGTCGTACATGAAAGCTTTGTAATACAATTATTTTGTATGGTATATAAATAATTTCCTTGTAATTATTCATTTACTCTTCATTTCTGTAATTGCTTATAATCTTTTTTTAATATTCCTTTCCCTTGTGCCACACCCCCGCCTTTTGTTTTTTAACCATCATTCATGGCTTTTATGTAACCTGAGCTATAAAAGAGTGGAATACTACAGATATTCCTCACTTTCATCCTACCTGCCACATCTGTCATTTTCTTATGAAGAGTACTTAGTCTATCACATGCAAATCTCTATATAGACACCACCATCTTTTTAGCTATTTATTAATCTTATCTTGTTCCTTTGGCTTCTGGGTCATTTATCTGAAGTCAAAATCATCTCAGGTCAGAGCTAGTTTTTGTCCAAATAGATTGGGTACAACTAAACTTATAAGAAAGATCTTATATCAAGTGCCCACAAAATTAGAAGCATTGCCAAGGAGGCATCAGCAGAGTGTTTTATTTACTGGAGTCTTATTCTCAAATAAATTTTATACATCGGTGATAGAAGCTTTTGGTTGCTGTTGGTGGAACTGCTAGGAACTGTAGCATTGTTTAATTTTGCCTTTAATTTTTTTAGTAGGAATTCTCTCCTTCCTTTCTTCTTTCCAGGGATTTGGGGGCTGTCCATTGGTGGCCATCTGTGTGTTCAAACATATGTCTGGGTAGAAAGAATAGAGGTAAATAGGAAAGTATTCACCTGCTGCCAGGTACAAGTTATTATTCAAGGCTCTGTATGGGGACCAAGGCAGTCAGAAAGGTGGAAAATATTCAGGCAGGATTGTAGGATTGCATGTCCCCTTCTCCTCTGAAGGGACCATGGGACTTGCTCTGGCCAGTGAAATGTGAGCAAAGCGTTGGAAGCTTTGTGAGCCAGTGTGTGATTCATCATGTTCCCATTCTATTGCCATAGTGATTATGCAAGTGATTGTTGAGATGGAGCCTGTTTTCTGGGTGCTTAATTGACTATGGTAAGCTAAATTGTAGCCAACCTGCACTAGACATATATCTTAAGCAGTATTCTTTTGTTGGGATAAGAGGCTGTGATTTGGCACACTCAGTGTAACCTAACCTATTCTGACTATTATAGAGGGTCAAAGAAGTGTCCTTACCCTCTGGGAGCTTGTGGTTTAATATGGCAGAGAAGACATATTTGCATAATGAAGAAATAACCAGCCACTTTCCTGTGCTCTCTATTTAGCCACATGTGTTACTGAATAGGAGAGAAGCTGATTATAGCATAAGATTGAGCTTTAGAATGTATTCCTGAGACCCTAGTTTCAACTGGGAAAAATAACTTTTTTTCTCTGAGACTTACAGATCACAGTTTATCAAAACACTTATGCAAAACACTTATTAAGATTTGCTATTAATTAGTCACTAAATGCATGATGTCTTTAATCGGAAATTGGGGGTAAGAAGACCAATTATGAGTTATCTCTTTATTCTTTGTATATTATAATCTACATAGGAAATGGAATGAACATCTTTATAACAATACAGATTTGCTTTGCTGGCATCTATTAATCTAAATTATTCTTTATCTTTTTGGTATGTGGGGACAGTCTGCCTGACTATATAGTCATGGCTAATATTGGTTAAATTAATAATTCATTCATGCCTTAATTGGTAATTAATTCAACAAACATTTCTTGGGCACCAGGCACAGCTCTTGATGCTGCACGTACGGCAAGGAACAAAACAAAGTCTCTGACTTCGTGAATCTTCCATTTTAGTGAGGGAGTTCGGTGACAAACAAGTAAACAAAGTTACAGTGTGAAATCAGTGATGAGTGCTATGGAGACAAGCAGGAATGTGAGATGAAGAGTGGGCAGTGCATGAGTTTAGACAGGGTGGTCAGGAAAGGCCTCTCTGAGAAGCTGACATGTGAATAAGAAATGAAAGGAAGCTGGGAGATAAGCCATTTGATACCCTGGGGAAGAATACTTCAGGTGACAGAAATAGTAATTGCGAAGTCCCCGAGGCAGGGATGTAGAAGGATGTTTGAAGAGCAGCAAAGAGGCCAGTGTGGCCAGAGAGGGGCGAGCAAGTGAGGGATGGGGGGAGGTGAAGCCAGAGAGGTGATCAGGAGTCGGGTCACCAGGGCTCTGTGGGCCCATTCTGCATGTGATGGGAAGCTGTGATCTGCTTTATGTCTTAAGTGGATGAGTGGTTGTGGATGAGTACTTACTGGAGTGGTTGTGGAGGGCGGCGGAACAAACAGGGAGACTGATTAGGAGGCTTGTACATAGTCCAGGTGGGAGATGGTGAGGCCTGGACCCAGTTGGCAAGTGGTGGTTATGAGAAGTGGTTGGGTTCAGGATATATTTTGAAAGTACTTCTGTTAGGATTTACTGATTTGATGTAGATTTTGGCCTGAGAATCTAGCTGATTTATGATGCCATTTTCTAAGAGATGCTGTTACCTACCCAAGAGAAAGTGGCCATTGCATATATGAGCCTGGAGTTCAGGGGAAAGGTTAGGACTGGAGAAGGAAGGTTGGGCATTTGATGGATAGGTGCATTTAGATCCTTGAGTTTGGATGAGATCCCTGAGGGAGTGAGTGCAGTGGGAGGAGAGAAAGTGTCTGAGAACTGAGTCTGAGGTGCTCCCTAAATTTAGACATTGAGGAGCTGAAGGGGAACCAGTGAGTGGGACTGAAAAGGAACAACTATTGAGGATAGGGGGAAACTCCGGCAAGTGAATGATCCAAAGCCACATGAGGAGAGCGCCGAGAGAGAGAGGAGTGAATAACTGTGGGAATCCCAAGAGGTTGAGGACCTTAACGGAGACTTGAACATTGGATATAGAAGCATGGAGATTGTGGTGACATTGACAATGTCATGTCAGTGTTTGGGTAGGGGCACAACCCTGATTGGACTTGGTTCAGATGAGAATGAGAGACGAGGAAACAGACAGAATACACAGTTCTTGAGAGATCTTTGCTATGGGGTAGGAGGTAATAGAGAATAGCTATATAGGATGTAAAGTCAGAAAAATTGTTTATTTTTTTAAGGGTGGGAATTATATTATACTTGAAAACTGATGGAATTATTTAGACAGATAAAGGAATTGACAGAGGATCTCCTTCAGTAGGCAAGAGGGGACAGGATCTAGTGCACCAAGTGGTGAGTTGGCTACTTTAGCTGGAGCTGCGGCTTTGTGAGCTCTAGATTTGTACAGCTGCATGTAGGTGAGACACACACTTGTGGGAAGATGCTGTGATTATCTTCTGCTTGCTTCTGTTTTCTAAGCAAAATGAGACTCGAGATCATCAGATGAGTGTGAAGAAGGGATAGAAGTGTGAAATAGTTTTCTAACAGTAGGAGTTTAAGTTGGCCAAGGAATTGTAATAAAAATTGCTGAGCAGAGTGAAAAGTCCTTTGAAATTACTATCAAATCTTTCGAGCAAGACCAGCCAATATAGTCGTCTTGTTTCCCTCTAGGTGGGTCGGTAGCTGTGGTGTAGGGAGAGAATCCAAGGACGATCGTAGGTTTGACACCTAAATAGTGTGGAAGTGGAGACGGGCAGACACGGACTGGGGACAAATGCAAGGGAGTGATTACTGTGTGGTGCCATAGACTGGGCTGAGCAAAGAGGAGGGTGAGGACATAAACGGGTGATGACGCATGAAGAGGTGGTCAAGTCAGTGGATTCAGGGGCCGCCGACGTCGAATGGTTGAAGATGGGGCACTCCAGGGAATGAGCTGGAAATTCCTTTGAAATAGAATGTTGGCAGCTTTCCTCAAGCTTCATCTCAAAAGAGACATTTAAAAATTACTTACTTTTGCTGCATGGCTGAGGAGAAATGTATTTTCAAGCATGACTTCAACTCATTTTGTACCAGGATATTCACACTGATATTCTTGGGTAAGTCATTAAAATTAGTCAACTATTTCTGTGTCTTCACCCATAAAAGGAGAGGAGTGAGAAAGCAGAACTGAACTTAGTGATTGTTAGATTCTACTGAATTTCACTGCTTTGCTGCAGTTTAACGGGCAGGCGACGATTGCAGGCCTGTCATTTCAGTTGGGCTGCCAAGCCTCGTATAAGGAGATAAACTGGAAGATAAGGTCTTGGTTGGCACAACAAAAGAAGCTTTTGAGAGATCATTGGAGAGATGTCATCTGTTTGGCTGTTAAATAATAGCGCACAAAGAAATCTCCCTCGTGTAGATTTGTCATGTGTATTAATCTTGAGGAACATCAGTGAATTAAAAAAAACTTGCTTTGGAAATATAAAAATGTCCTCATCAAAGATAGGACAATGGTAAAGTACATTTATATATAAATATATGAAATATCACAGATGAATCTTATTGTATTTTACTGTATCTTGGGCATTATTACTGCCAGACCAATACAATAGTCAGATTCATTTCATATGTATTAAAAATCTACAGTGTTTTCACATACGTTGTGTTTTTAGGGGAAATTTTCCCGATGATTAACATATGTTGTCTGGAAGCAGAGCTATCTGAATTGAAACTGAAATGTGACACTTGCCACTTTCATTAAATATCCAGCTGAAACACTTTGAAAATGTTATCTCAGCATCTAGCATTGGTTTTATTTTGGTTTCCAACTTCCCTATTTATATTATTTTATTCTCTTTTTAAGGGGCAGTGGGGAATCAGGGTTACAAATTTTATTTTTTTTTTCCTGCATTATTGGTTTTTATCAAATGGTTTACAGGTCAAAATTTGTGAATCTTTCAGGGACTTCATCTCAGAACTATTGGCAGCAACTGTTTCTTAAAATGATTTTAGATTGATTTCTGCATCAATATGTGTTTCGGGGCTGACAGTGCACAATTCCATAAGTGTTAATAGGGCTGTTGGTTTAATTTGGGAGAGTTAGGATGAAGTTCACTCATTTAATATACCCATCCCTGACTACCCAATACAATTTCTCTCTTTTAAAATGATCTCTTTCTCTTGCCATGCTCTTCTTGCCTTAAAACGACCACCACCTCTCAAAAGTCTTTGGTGTCATCAGGATGTTTATTTATTTTCAAACCTGTGAAAGTCTCTCCTTAACATGGAGGTTTTCAAAGGAGTAGAGAGCTGCAGGCATCTGTACATCGCTTGGCTTTTGAAAGTGGTCTTCGTTATGAAATCATGTCTCTGCCTGTTGATTGATATGTTAAACTGTCTGTTTACTCTGTGGACTGAGGTCAGAGTGTCTACTGCAGATGTTGGGGAGGATGTCTTCTTTATATGCAGGTGAGGTTTAAAAATCCCCCATAGGATGCCCTGGCATCTCAGAAGGAGCAATTGTAGCAGTGCCCCATGTGACCACTTTATCGCTGCCTTCAAAATACTTTTAATCTCTGAAGGTATGTGGTTTGATTGTGGCGAGGGAGCAAGTCACGGGCGATTTTGCTTTTGCTGTGTCTCCAGGTTTCCTGCTTTGACAATCAAAGGTAGGTAACAGTTTGGAAAAACCCTCTGGGGGGGCCAAAGATTTTTCTGAAGGTTTTTATATCTATATATAGCTCTATATGGTACTACTTCAAGCCCAGCAACTAGCAATTTGGGTTTCACTGAAATTGTGTTTCCCTTAAATACACAAATTAACAGCACTTTAACTAGAATTACATTTTATATAGATATATTTTATTTAATCTTGTCAAAAGTTTTTAAGGTGCTTTTATGCTAATTTGGCACCTTTTTTCTTTTCAAAGAGTGGCATCTCCAAGAAATAGCTCTGCCTAGGAGGTAGTCATGGCTGTCCACTTAAAAGCTGAAATTAGGTCAGTGTTATTTTGTCTTGAGATAACAAAAATCAAACTCCAAGTGAATAATGGTTTGGGATTTTACTTAAGTACTTAATTTCCAGAAAAAACAGTTTTTGAGACTGAATAATTATTACACTACTGAATAATTCTATTTTTTCTTTGCTCCTAGTGCTCTTATACTTTAGAGGCAAATTTTTTTTTGAAAGATCACTAAAGCTCTGATTAGTCAAAAAAATGAAAGAAACGCATTATGGGTCCACAGGCTCTTATCCAAAACCTCTGGGACAAATGTATTTTGGGATTCAAGATTTTTTGGATTTTAGGAAAGTAATATATTTGGATTTTTCAGCCAGGTCTGGTACAGCACTTTTTAATCAAATATTTGATTAAATATTAAAATAAATACAATAAATAAATAAATAAAATTTAAATTAAATATTCATTAAAATGAATATTTTTGTAGCAAAACATGAGTATTCACACTGCGATAAAGAGTATGAATAATCTCACATCAGTTTAGGTAAGGTTTTGCCTCCTGTTGAATCTTGACACCAAACTTAAAAAACAAAAAGCCCAAACAAACAAAACAACTTTGTTTTCAAAACTTTCGATATCTGGACTTGCAATTAGATTGTGGGCCTGTCCTTACTTTTCTCTGGATTAGATCTACTTTATTTACTCGTCTTTGTAGAGAATTTAAGTCTATGTTTACCGCATACTCTAATATTTTGAGAGTGTGGTCCAGAGACCAGCAGTACCAGCCTCCCCCCGGAGCTTGCTAGGAATGCAGAGTCACAGGCCCCACCCCAGACCTGCCCAGTCAGTCCACATTTTCATAAAATCCTCAGATGACTCAAATGTACATTAAAGATTGAGAAGCATTACTCTAGTATTGTATTGGCTTTACTTTAGATACCAAGTCTTGGAGGGAAAGGCTAATGACGGGAATACTATACTTGTCCAAACCTTTGGAGAATGAAGATTTCTGTGTTCCCCTCCCCAGTGGTATGTCTCTTCCCTGCAACCCCTGCCCAGAAGACCTTAATATAACCGATTTTTATATTCAATATTCCCTCCCTCCCCTCCACTCTGTCTCTCCCTCCTCTCCTTCCTTTTCTTTTTCTTTCCTTAAAAAAAAAAAATCAGTCTGACAATGTCTGATTTTAAGTGGGTCATTTAGTCCATTTATTTACATTTATTTTAATTCTTGATACATTTGGATTTATTTCTTCTGTTTTATTTTGTACTTTCTATTCTGCTTTCATTTCTCTCTCTTGTACTCTTTTGGATTGACAATTTTTTCTCATCCCATTCATTCCTCTGTTAGTTTGTTATATACTCTATTTCTGTATTTCAGCAGTAATCCTAGAAATTTTAGCATGCATACTTTATTTATAAAAGTCTAAATTCAGTCAGTCTCTTTTCCTCTTCCCAAACAATAGCTTAGAACATTTTAACTCCCATTGGTCTCTCTTGTACCATATACTATTTTTATTGTCTATATATATATATAGTTATAGTCTATTAAAAAAACTGTTAATCATATAAGACTTTGTTATTGTTTAGTGGATGTTTATTTACATTTATTCACACATTTGCCACATTCTTTCCTTATTATCTATTGTTGCATTTTAGACTTTCAACCCGGAACCACCATTTTGAACTTGAATTCTTTGGATGTTTCTTAACTGAGGGTCTCTTAGTGATAAACTCTCTTGATTTTTGTCTGCAAATGTCTTATTTTGCCCTTGTTCTAATCTGTTGTTAAATGTATCCATTTTGGTTTTTGTTTCAATTTCAATATTTTTTATTTCTTGTATGTGAAGTATATCCAGTATCTGAAGTCTTTGTGTGTCTGATTCTGCTGGCTGTCACTCATTGTGCTTTTTTTTGCGCATGTGTGTGTGTGAGAGAGAGAGAGAGAAAGAGAGAAAGAGAGAGAGGGAGATATTAACTAATTTGTTGATTAATTTTGACTGTGAACTGCTCATTTTTCTCCTAACTTAGAGAGGATTCTTCCAGATCTGGGTTATTGAAGAATTCTCCAAGAAAGTATATAAGATTGCTTCTCCTATGTACCTGAGTTATTACCAACTATGACCCTTAACATTTTTTGCCTCTGAGTTTTTGGAACCCTAATAGTTGTATGAATTTGTGCTGCAAACTTATATGAGTTTTGGTTTATTGTAATCAATTCTCAGGGTTGATTCTTTTTTTCTTCTTCCAGTCGTGGCCAAGATTTGAGACAGGCAGGTCTCCCCTGCACTCCTTCGGGAATATAGCTTGACTCAGTGTTCTTGGTGGTGGTGGTGATGCTGCTGGGGACATCCCTTTAGCATGCTGTCTTTGGCAGGCCTTAGGCTTTGTCGGAGGTACCCTGAGCCCTTTGTGCAGTGCTTCTATGTGCATGTGCTCCTTTATGCAAATTGAAAAGGTTCCACTCTAGAGAGATGGGGGCACTCAGCCTGATAAAGGGAGCTGAGGCTGGATTTCAGCAAGTTCCCTGTTTGCTGTGGTCCTGCCTGCTAGGCCTTTAAACCAAAGCTCAAGTACTCTGGAGTTAGACAAGTGACCTCAAGGCAAAAGGCAGCTTCAGTGCTTAACCAACTTCACAGTAATCATATGTATGTGTATGTATATGTGTTATATGTGCATATATGTGTTGTGTGTGTGTATTTCACCATCAAGCCTTAATTACTCTCTTATTAGCTCACTGATGCATTTCAATAAGACATTTAAAATATTTTATTCACTACGTTTCTTTCTTGGTTTTTAGCAGAAATGTAGGTCAGGTAGATCCCTAGAAAATATTGGACTGGCTGGTTCTGGTCTTCTTTGCTTTTCTTAGTTTTACCATTGATATAATATGTATCTATAAACAATCTATTGTTTAGTATTGTTTAGTATTGGCCTATTTTTAAACATTCTGTGAATTGAATAACTTTATGTGATATTTTGCAACTTGGTTCTTCTCAACATTTCTACATGTCGTGGTAGTTCATTCATGTTTACTTTATACCAATATAAATTTGTTTAGCTACTTGACACATTTGTTTAACTATTCAAAGTCCACTGTTGATGGACTTTTGGACTATTCCTGGTTTTTGCTGTGATGAATAATGCTGCTAAGAACATTCTTGTACTTGTCTTCTGGTGGACATGTCCAGGATTTTCTCTAGACTATCTTGCTGGGGTAGAATTGCTGATTCATTGGGTAAGCACATACTCAACCTTACTAGGTAATTACAAATGGTTTTGCAAAGTGTTTGTACTGAGTTACACTCCCATTAGTAGTGTGAGATGGTTTCTGATGCTCCAAGTCCTTCCTTACCAACTCTTGGTGTTGTCAGATTTCTTAATTCTTGCCTGTTAGGTGAGTGGACTTAATAGCTTCTTAGTCGGCTGGGCGCGGTGGCTCACACCTGTAATCCTAGCACTCTGGGAGACCGAGGCGGGAGGATAGCTTGAGGTCAGGAGTTCGAGACCAGCCTGAGCAAGAGCGAGACCCAATCTCTACTAAAAATAGAAAGAAATTAGCTGGACAGCTAAATATATATATAGAAAAAAATTAGCCGGGCATGATGGCACATGCCTGTAGTCCCAGCTACTCGGGAGGCTGAGGCAGGAAGATTCCCTGAGCCCAGGAGTTTGAGGTTGCTGTGAGCTAGGCTGATGCCACGGCACTCTAACCCAGGCAACAGAGTGAGACTCTGTCTCAAAAAAAAAGAAAAAAAAAAATAACTTCTTAGTTTAGTTGTTATAACTTGTTTCTTAAAACTCAAATATCTTTATACATAGTCATATATGTTTGTCTTGTCACATAGGTACTTACATATACTATAGCAGACTCAGAATAGAAATTAGCCATGGCAACATAAATGTCACAGTCTTTGTATTGTCACATTTAAAAACAATGATTTTATATTTACATAAATATGAGTTGAATATATAGAATTAAATACGTTCAAAATGCCTTATATTATCCTTCATGTTTCATAGACTTCTCTGTGTTATTGGCCAAATCAATTGCTTTTGAATTGTTCTTACTTAGAGAAATTGCAGATTTATTGTTCTCAATGCTATATTTAAGTTTCTTCTCTGTAACAATCAGGTATGATACTTTTTGTGAATTCTTTTTACACTAGTAATAAAAATAAAAACAGCAGAAGTTTCTTTTGCAACTTTCTGTGTGCCAGGCACTGTGCTAAGAGCGTGGCATGCATTATTTCATTTAATTCTCTTCACTGCCTTTAGGACAGGTACCATTATTAATACCCCTTCATGGTGGAATGGCAGTGGTCCCCAACCTTTTTGGCACCAGGGACCGTTTTCATGGAAAACAATTTTTCCAAGACTGGGGAAGTGGGGGATGGTTTCAGGATGATTCAAATGCATTCCATTTATTGTGTACTTTACTTCTATTATTATTACATTGTAATATGTAATGAAATAATTATACAACTCACTATAGGTTGGGGACCTCTGAACTAGAGCATGAAGAAGTTAAAGGTCTTGATCAAGATCTCACAATTTTATTCTCAATCAACCTTCTCCTTCTTCAACCTAAAAGCCCCTTTTTACTTTGGAAAGTGAATGTACATCTGGGAAGCTTGTATGTGTTCTAAACTAACAAGCAGGTAGTACTTAGGGGAAGCAGAAGCTCCGGTCTGAGGAGGCAGTGGTTTACTTATTATTTCACAGTCCTTTTAGGTAATCACCAATCCTCCACACAGTTAGCAACTGAATATATGTTTTACTGATTAAGTTAGTTTCAAATTGATATTAATTTTCATGTCAAAACATATTAAGTAGCATTACATTAGAGTCAAAGTTAGCCTTGTAATCATTAGAGTGATATGGCATCACTCTGTGGTTCTCAGTATGACCACACGTTGGACTACTGGAGAGCTTTAAAAAACACTGCTGCCTGGGTCCCATTACCTTGAATTCTGATTTATCTGGTCTGGGTGTGGTCTGGGGCACCAGGGATTTTAAAAGCTACCCAGTTGATTCTGTTGTGTAGCCAAGCTTTAGGATTACTTGACAGTAGTTAATTATAATATATAGGTGCCATGTTCAGATTAATAGGGTTCAAATCCTGCCTCTGCCACTCAGTAGGTGTGTGACCTTAGACAAGTTTCTTAATGTCACTGTGCCTCAATTTCTTCATCTGTCAGATGGGGATGAATAACAAATACAGTATCTGTACCTCGGAGCATTGTTGTGAGGATAAAATGAGTACAGTGACTCTTCACTTAATGTCATCAAAAGGTTCTTGGAAACTGAAATTTTAAGCAAAATGATGTATAATGAAACCAATTTTCCCATAGGCTAATTGATATAAACAGGGGTTAAATTCCTATAGCATATTTCTGGTCACAAAAATATCACCAAACTTCTAAATAAAGACCAAAACATCTCTAATATTAAACATTGAAATAAATGTGAGCTATACATACATTTCAGAAAGATTAATAAAAACAAGTAAGGTAGTTATTTACCCAATTATTCCAGTCCAGGGTCGCGGGTGGCCAGAGCCTATCCTGGTAGCTCAGGCTGCAAGATGGGAACTGACCTTAGACAGTTAGATAGGATGCCACAGTTAGAAGGATGCCACCTCCTCTCAGGGTACACTCACACACACACCCACACTTGCTCAGTCACACTGGGACAGTGTAGACACACCAATTCATCTAACAGGCACAGCTTTGGAATGTGGGAGGAAACAGGCATATCCCAAGAAAACCCACATGGACATGGGCAGAACATGCAAATTCCACATAGACCATGGCCCTGGCTGGGAAGTGGGTTTTTTCCCCCTCATCAACGTTATAATGAAATGACATTATTCTAAGACCCACTGCGTGATACATTTAAAATGTTTAGAATAGTGACTGGCACAAAATAAACATCTATTTTTAGCTATTTTAAATATACTACTTAGAAAAAATTACCACTATTATTGGATGTTCTCTGTATCAGAAGCAACTTGGGAAGCTAAAAATTTAAATCAAACCAAATTTTGCATGGTATCAATCTCATTTTGCTGTTTGTTTGTTTTTTGTCCCATGGTTTTATTGAAAAGTTAGTCCTAATCACCCTCTGAATTTAGAAGGTATCTGTTGGAATCATTTAAGATGTTTGTTTCCGAAAGACTGAAGAAATTAAATCAAGATATTTTCAGAGGAATGACTGACAGCTTGTAGGTAGATTGGAGAAAGTGCTCCCACTGTAGCAAAGAGGAAAATGGTAGTATAAGAGTGAGCATTTCTTTAAAGTGGAAATTTGCACCTTTAGAATAATTCCATGCATAATATAATTGTGAAAATATTCACATTTCTAGAGGAAATCTTCATTGACATAAATTATATTACTTTTTGAAATCGCACCGGCGTAGAGCCTACTTTTCCTAGGATCTACATGCTCTCAATGCTGTTTTTCCAGTTTTCTGGAATCTCCACATTTGTTTCTATCCAATCTCATATATAAGAGCATGTAAATGATTTTGTGTCTTGCTTTTTTTTTTTCTTTTAATTTACCTCTCAAGTGGCTAGTAAGACAGTCATAAACAAAGGTTGCGTTTAGAGGTCATATTCTGTTTTTCCATTAAATTGTTTGATCATTTCAGAGAAATTTTCTTTCCATTTCTGATTTCTCTTCAACTGGCAATATCCCTGATTCCAGGTTTTTTATTTAGCTTTTGTTCTTGGTGATGTGGAAACATACTTTTAAATGAACTTTTTTAGAAAATATTTTATAAAGTGAAGGATCTTTTTGTAATGCAAATAATGTTTTGTTCGGGATTTTCTTGAGAAAATCTGCCGTGTTCTGTAGGCCTTTGCCTCCTTACTGGATGTGTCTTCATTTGTTTTTATTGTGGGTAAAAGGCGTGTGCAAATACAGTTTCTGACAATTTATCTGTCTGGTTTCTCCAATTAGGTATCATTAGGATTAAGAAAATTAGCTACTTTTCTCATCGTGTTTAAAAGTAAACCAGGATTTGTGACACCATGCTAATCAGGGCATTTATGAAATATAATTTAATTATCTGTTTCCTATTGTAAAGAGTCAGTTTCATTAATTCCTAAATTCATTTATTTATTCATTATTGGTATACTCAGCAAGATAAATATATATGGTACAGCCTTGGCGTTAAGAATTTTACAGTGCATGTACGTGTATCATGTCTGAAACATGAACAGACTTAAGATGATGGGACCCAAATCAAGCTCTTTTTACATTTTGTCTTTCCCATAATCTAGTCTGTCTTTTCTTTCCCACCAAACAGAATGGATTACCTTTTCTTATAAACATAATACATATTCACTATAAAAGAGAAGCAAGAAATAAAAAGAGAAAATGACTTGTGATCCCACCACCTAGAAGTAATAGTTATTGTTAACATTTTGCTATTTACTCTTATAATTTTTTTCTGTGTATTCATGGGCTGACATTTTTTCTTGCAGACATTTTCTCCACATATTCCTAAGTTGCTCCAGTTGTGCAAGTCCCATGTCAGCCTGTGCAGGCCGTCAGGATGAGCGCCTTCCTCTTTTAGTTCTGGTATCTTATGTTCTCCAGCGAGCACTGCCAGGGTTGGAACTGGTGGGTTGATGGAAATATGCTGAAACCTGATAGACAGTCTTTGCGCACCTGACCAAAGTCAGTGGGAAGGACAAGATGTTAGGGATACCCAGGAGTTCTCCCCAACACATGGCTTCCATTAACTTTGACTCATTCTCAAATTCTTTCTTCCAATTCCAAATCTTTTGTTTTTCACAGGACAAAATCCTGCCAAACTCCTACCTAGACCTTTTTTCCAGGCAGTCCTGGGAGACCACATGTGACTTTACCTCTAACTTTCTTTACAGCATTTACACTTTGCTCCTTCTTTTTGTTAATATCATGCCATGGCTAGAGGGAGACTAGGCCATTGCCGGAGCAACCTGGAGGTGAGGACTCATTGTGTGACCTCGGCAGGCACCTGAACCCTGTCCTTCACTCCACTGTGCTAAAAAGAGGAGAAAACATTCTGCAGCCATACTTTTTTCTGTTCTTGTTTTGCTCACTCTAACTTTATTACTGACCTTACTAGTTTTATTTTTCCATTGCTAAATCTTAATTCTTTTTATTTCTCCTATTCAGTATAGTTCTTAATAGTTATGTAATATTCAATTGTATGGATGTCCCTCCACTTATATAATCAACTGTTTAGTATTTATTTACAGTTTTTCGATAATCTAATTAATATCTTTTAATTTAGGATTTATTTCTAAAAGGGGGATTGCTGGCTTAAAAGATGTGTACATTTAACATTTATATACATACACATATAAAATTAGCTATATACATAAATTTAGCTACATATAAATTTTGGCTATACATAGCCAAATTTTATATAGCCAGTTTATACATATATAAATGTTACGTATATATATAAGCCAAATTTATATAAAGCTGTATATATGATCAAATTATCCTACAGAAGATTTGTACCCATTCACATTCCTGTAACAGGGCATTGGAATTCTCTTTTCCCAGAGCCTCACCAACACTGGCTATTTACTGTCCTTTTAAACTTTGTAATTAAGATCAATATAATAAATTTTTATTCAATTGATTTGTAATTTTTACTGGCGAAGTTGAACATCTTTCCATATCTTTATTAGACTTATGTATATGGATTCACTCTTCATAGTTTTCTTTTTTTTTTTCTTTCTTTTTTTTTTGAGACAGAGTCTCACTCTGTTGCCCTGGCCATAGTTTTCTAACTTTTCCACTGGGTTGTTCTCCTATTGATTTGTAATGGCTCTGTATATGGGCAGGACATTAATCTCCGCCTATTTTACAGTAATAGTGCAAATATTCTCCCCAGTGGTCCATTTGTCTTTTAATTTTTGTTTAGTTTTTGTTTCTTTCCTTTAGAAATGCTAAATTTTACATAGTCATATTTTTCAGTCTTTTTCTATACTGTTTCTGGCTTTGACGTCATGCATTGAAAGCCCTTTCCCACCCCAGTTATCAAATCATTGGGAAATGATTGGGAAATCATTGGGAAATGATGTTGAAATGTCACTTTTAATATTTACTTAATGCTATCGCATAATTTGTTCTATTTTGAAGCCCTCTGGTGGTGTCCCTTTAATCTGACTGTCTTTTCCGGTGCCTGTTTCTTGCTGCCTTGACTACTGCAGGATACATACTTGTATCTAACGGTAGAACAAGCACACCTGTTTTCTTCTTTTTCAAAAAAATTTTTTCAGCTTCTTCTTGAATGATTCTTTCAAGTGAATGTTAAACATTATGTAAAGTTCCAAGAAAGACCCAGGGGTATTTGCATTTGGATTATGTTAAAACTTTAGCTAATTCATGGGAGAATTGACATCTTTGTGTTAATAGTATTATGTCTTCGGATCTAAGTTATGATGTCGGCATTGTCTGTGTTTATCACCCTAAGTACTTTCAAATTCCCACGAATGGCATCAAAATTCCCAAATGCCCATCCACCAGGATTTCTCTCCCCTGGAGCCCACTGATGGCTCTCGAGGCCCACAATGTCCCAGCCTGATGTTACACTTGGACTTCCCTTTATTACTCTTCTGAACCCAAGTCTGCAACTTCATCGGCCCATCATGGTTTTAGCTTTTATTTTTGATTTTATTTCTTCCATCTTCCATTATAATTTTAATATTTTATTTTCTGTTTTTTCCTTCTATACTTTTACTGGATTTATCAGAATCTGTAAATCTCCTTTAACCATTATATTAATCATTGTTAATTCAATTAAATATATCTATTTTGCCAGTGCTCATCTTCCTATTTTTAACAGTCATATGTCAAACTATATTTCCCCACCGATATACCCAAATTAAAGGACACCTAGACGCACTACCCCAACTAAAGTGTTTACTACCTTGTTCCCACCCAATACAGTCTCCCAAATTGAGGTGGGACATTTAGAAGACATTTTTGTCTTTATTTTTTTTTTTCCCCGATTCTTCCTTGAAAATTCTAGAGTTTGTTAAAATAATTTAGGATTTTAATTTTAAGATCTATTATTATTAGTAGTAGTAGTAGTTTTTGGAGCATGCCTCTATTTAAACAAAAGTTTTTAAACATATCATATATATATTATCTATTTTGACTTAACTCCATTAGCATATATTTAATCTATTTTCATAAAAAGTACTGCTCAGTGCTAATTCTTCTTTTAAAATTTTAATTTCTTAATTGACAAATAAAAATTATATATACTTATGGTCCCTCTATTTATGATGCTTTGATATACACATACATTGTGGAATGGCTAAGTCAAATTAAATAACACGTGTATCACCTCACATACTTACCTGTTTTTTCTTTTTGTGGTGAGAACACATGAAGTCTACCCACGAGGCAATTTTCAGGTATGGAATACATTAACTGCAGTCACCATGATGTACAATAGATGTCGTGAACTCATTCTTCCTTCCGCATTGAAATTTTGTCTCCTTTGACCAACCTCTCCCTAATCCTCCCACCCCCCCAGCCTCTGGCAACCACTGTTCCACTCTGTTTCCATGAGTTTGTTTCAGATTCCACATGAGTGAGATCATGTGTTGTCTGTCCTTCCGTGCCTAGCTTGTTTCACTTAACATAACGTCCTTTGGGTTCGTCCATGTCACAAATGACAAGATTTCCTTCTTTTTAAAGGCTAAACAGTATTCTGTTGTGTGTGTATATATACCACATTTTCTTTACACGTTGATCTATTATTAGACACTTAGGTTGGTTCCATATCTTGGCTGTTGTGAATAATGCTGCAATGAACATGGGAGAGCATTCTCCCCTTCATCATATTGATTTCAATTCCTTTGCATATATACCTAGTAGCAGGATTGCTAGATCATATGGTAGTTCTATTTTTAATTTTTTAAAGAACCTCCGTGTCATTTTCCATAATGACAACACTAACATTCATTCCCACTAACAGTGTACAAGGATTCCCTTTTCTAGACATTTTCTCTAACACTTGCTATCTTTCATTTTTATGATTATAGCCATTCTAACAGGTATGAGGTGATAGCTTATTGTAGTTTTGATTTTCATTTCCCTGATGATTAGTAATGTTGAGCATTTTTTCATATATCTGTTGGCCATTTGTGTGTTGTCTTTTGAGAAGTATCTATTGATATCCTTTGCCCATTTTTAAAATTGAGTTATTTTCTAGCTACTAAGTTGTTTGCATTCCTTATATATTTTGAATATTAACCTCTTGTCAGATTATGGTTTGCAAGTATATTTTCCTATGCTGTAGGTTGTCTCTTCACTGTGCTGATTGTTTCCTTTGCTGTGCAGAAGCTTTTTGGTTTGATGTAATCCCGTTTGTCTATTTTTGCTTTTGTTGCTTGTGCTTTTAGTTTTATATCCAAAGAAATCATTGCCCAGACCAATGTCATGGAGCTTTTCCCCTATGTTTTCTACTAGTGGTTGTACAATTTCAGGTCCTAGGTTTAAATCTTTAATCCATTTTTAGATGATTTTTGTATGTGGTGTTAGATGATGGTCCAGTTTCATTCTTCTGGATGTGAATATTCAGTTTTCCCAGCACCATTTATTTAAGAAACTATTCTTTCCCAATTATGTGTTCTTGGCACCTTTGTTGAAAATCAGTTGACTGTAAATGGTTGGATTTATTTTGGGGCTTTCTATCCTGTTCTATTGGTCTGTGTGTCTGTTTTTATGCTAGCACCATGCGATTTTGTTTATTATAGATTTATAGTAGGTTTTGAAATCAGTTAGTATGATGCTTCCACCTTTGTTCTTTTTTGCTCAAAATTGCCTTGGCTGTTCAGAGTCTTTTGGGGTTCTGTATAAATTTTAGCACTGTTTTTTCTATTTCTGTAAAAAATGTCATTGGAATTTTCATAGGGATTGCATTGAATCTATAGATTGCTTTCGGTAGTATGGACATTTTAACAATATTAATTCTTCTAATCCATGAGCATAAGATATTTTTTCCATGTATTTGTGTCTTCTTCATTTTTTTTTTTTTTTT
>NW_012150840.1:12258005-12306037 GCF_000956105.1 Propithecus coquereli
TTTTATAGTTTTCAGTGTAGAGATCTTTTGCCTCCTTGGTTAAATTTATTTCTAAGTATTTTTTTTTTTTGTAGTTATTGTGAATGGGATTGTTTTATTGATTTCTTTTTTGGGTAGCTTTTTGTTAGTATATAAAAATGCTACTTCAGCACTAATTCTTACCTGCTTTTTCTTCTCCTTGAGATCTTTTCTTTTGTTTAATTTTTGATTGAGATGCTTTCTTAGAGCCTAGTGTTGGTATGCGTACTTTCTTGAGTTTGTTTCTAAATTATCTTCCCCCCCTCAAATATGTATTCAGGCTGTGTGGTCTTGGATTGCAGTTTTCTTTATTCGGATGTGTATAAATACTGTTCTGCTGTTATTTGTTGTAAAATGTGGCAGACGAGAAGTCTAATGGTAGACTAATTATTTTTCCTTTTTAAGTTACTTGCTGTGTCTCTATGGGAGATTATGGAATTGTTCTCTTTGTCCTTGAAGAAGTTTCTCCAGAATGTGCAGATGTCTTTTTTATTAAGCCTGACTAGGATTTCTGAGGCTTTTAATTGAGAAAATGTAAGTCTATCTCAGCAAAAATTTCAATCTGAAAATTGAAATTTTAACATCAGTGAAGCTTTCTTCTACTTTTAAATATTATTATCACACCCACTTTTTCTTCTCATAATTTCTTAAATTAAAAAAAAATACAGAAAGTACAGAAAATGATGCAGGAAGTTCTCATTTAGCTCAAACAGCAATAGTTAGCTGTTAACCTTTTGTCATGTTTATTTCAGATCTTTTAAAAAAATATTCTATTTTAAAATATTATCTAGAAGATGGGGATTATAGTCATCCAATCATTTTTTAGTAGTACTTAGTTTGTGAATTAGAGGATAATGAAATATGAGGAACGCCAGAGCAGCAGAAAGAAGTTCTAGGGGCTACTTGGGGCCTTTGTGCTTTCGTATGAATGTTAGGATTTTTTAAATTTCTGTGAAGAATATCATTTGTATTGTGATAGGGATTGCTGAGAAGAGGGCTGTTTTCCCCCAAATCGCAGGGCTAATGAGGGGATGTGTGGATGTTCTGTAGACCACCAAGAGTGCTCACTGCTGTGTGTTCCCCTGATGAAGCTGGTCTTCTGAGCTGCCCAGAATGGGAGGCTCGAATTTGTGGGGTTTAGGTTGCTACTAAAAACTAATGGACCACATTGAGTTTCATGCTATTTTCCTCATTCACACCTAGTCTTTTTGCTTGCTAAACTTTCTACTAAAGATAATTCTAATGCATTTATAAGAAAAATATCTGAGAGCCTGTGTATTGCTTGACTAGGAGCTGCATGGGGAAAATGTCCTGAATTAGGCAAGAATTAGGGAAGATTGCCTGTCCGTCTTGTCTTGGGACAGCCGGCACAGTCCAGAAGACAGGTGGTGGTTGGCTGTTCAAACTTTACGTAGTTGTTCACTAGCATTTGTACCTCTAAGGGCTTGGGGCTGGGAATTGCCAGAAATAGTCAGGTGGTAAAATTCTGCATTGCATAGGGCTTCGCATTTCTTTCCTTCTAAAGAAACAGTGGTTTTAGAATTAATTATACCCTAGAACTTTCTGGATTAAGCAGTTAAGGGTCTCCTGCAACTCCTAGCTTGATGACTCAACTTTGAAAAGTTGTTTGATTGTTTTCATCTGTGAGTACCTCATCTGTAAAATAAAGAGATTGAATTGTAAGATCTCACAGGTCCTGCAATTCCCCTCACCTCATATAAGAAAATAGAAACCTTTCTTAGTTTCAGAGAACATGTGATTTTGATGGTAGCTACAGTTAGCATTTGCTCATGCTTTTATTGTTTTTGGCAATCAATGGAAAGTACATCAGGTAAAATCTCTCAGGCCTGCATATATCTGGTCAAAGCTCATTTATTGATTTTTTTGCTGCTGAAACTTGCACATATATAAAAAAAACTAAGAGACCAAAGTTAATTTTCCCCAGCCCAGTATGTAGTATTGTGGCTGTTCATCTCCCTGAAGCCTAGGTTGCTCTCAAATAATAAACTAAGCTGTATAGTCTTTAAAATATTTGGCCAGGTAGAAAGCCTTTCTGGAAGGAATAACACATTTGTGCATATGGTGTTTAATCTTCAATTCCCTGGCCATGCCTCTGATTTGTTTCCAGGGGAAATCTGCTGTGTAAGGAGCCTACCACCTTGGGTAACATCATCTTCATGGTCTGCGTGCACAGGATGGTGGATATTCCACATATGCACAATTACTAAGAGTAATTATCTTTGCATCAGTAAGGCACAAGAGCAGGGAATCAGTAAAGCAAAAGGGAAAGTTATTAACATTTATCTACTGCCTTCTGCAGGAAGCCACCTTAGATATTTTAATCACAGTGGGTCATTATTACATTATTATCTTAATTTGTATGTGAGGAAATTGTTGCCCAGAGAGGTTAAGTAACTTTCCCAGGGTCCCTCAGTGCTAATTGGCAAAGCATAGATAACATCCTGGGCTACTCTGGCTCCACAAAGTTTGGCTTCTTCAGTCTAGAGCTGTGAGCACCTGGGCCCAGGTATGAGACAGGGTCCCAGCTCAGAGGCTTGCTTGGTCTGTCATTTCTTTAGCAAACGCCGATTATTTCCAAGAGTGTAGAAATGGGGGCTGTGCTTCATAGGAAGAATAAGCATCAGAAGGGTTACAAGGACACTGGTGAGGAATGTTACCTTTGCTTCATCTCACGCTAAATGAGAAAAGTTTGCCTTTCCTGGACTCTCTCATGTTCATCTTTTCCCCCTCCTCTTCTTGCTTGTGATGCCAAGGCTTTGGTATTTATTTCTACTCTTTTCCCTTAGAGACATACTAAAGTCATTAAAAGAAAATCTTGAGAATAAAATACACTAAATGATGACTGTCTTAGAAGAGACTCCAGTGAAGCTGTGTGGGCACCCAGAAATGCAACCGTGCTGGCCTGTCTCTGCCTCCCACGCCCTCCTGATCACGTACAATGGGAAATGAAGCACCTCTGAAAGTGTCCTGGGTCCCTGAGACATTTGCTCAATGACACCTGTGCCCCTCAGTGGTCTAAAGGCACCGGAGTTGTTCTCTCACAATATTTGGCTTTGTTATTTTGAAATTATGACAGCTTGGTTCTTGGAGTTCTTCTTTGCATTCATATCTGATTCCTGACCTTCAGAGGACGGTACATACACTTTACTTTAGGCTGCAAATTTCTACTGTGTAACCTTGACAAGGACCCCCGTGATATTTTCCTTTTTATGAAGGCCTTCTCTCTTTCTTCATTGCTCCTACATCTTCTCTTTTCACCTCATTACACTACATCAGAGCACATTTAGTTCTTCTCCAAGCCCTCTGCAGAGCAATTTTGCAACTGATTTGTGCAACTGATTTGAGCTATGTGTTTTGGTGGAGTATCTGCTCTCTGGACCTTCCCATCTCCTGGTTGTGACTATGAATCCTCCTCCCCTAAAAAATCTACCTCTAAAAATGCCGAAATTTATGGGATTTATTCAAAGGGAGGCTCTGACACATCTGAATCTGACTAGTTCCTTTGCAATTAAAGGGCAGAAAAAAAATCTTGTGAACTGGTTCTTAAAAGGATGAAATAATAAATGTAAAATTTCTAACTGGAAGTTAAAAACACAAGTTTTCCTCTTGATTCAGTTTCTAATTAGCTAGCTCAATAGTTTCTGAATACTTACAGCTAATGAGCAACATTCCCCAAACAGTTAATAATCCTGACTACTAAATATTTATACCCCATTTATTTTCCCCGAAGTGTTTATTACTATGTGTTCTTAGGACCATAACTGTAAAATATCGAATTAGGAAGACCCAGAATATTTTTCTCTGAGTATTTTTGCCTTCTTATAATAATCATATCAGATGAAATAATTTTTTTAAAAAAAATGTGGAATGTAATGGAATATTATGAAATAGTGAAACATGAATAAACTGTAGGTATATACAATATGGATGCATCTTAGGACTGTGAGTGAAAAACTAAAGTTCCAGAAGAATGCAATGTGTATGATACCCTTTACATAAAATTTGGAAATGTACAAACTTAAACAATACACCTTTTTTTTTTTTAAAGAAGGAGACAAACACGAAATTTAGGATAACGGTTATTATGGGGTGAGGTGAGCACATAAGTATAATTAATATTGGTAATGTTCTAATTTTTAGACTAAGTCATAGGTTCATAGCTCTTCATTATATTATTAAAACCAATTTTTTAAGGGCCCACCTGTGGACCAATGATGACAGTTTCTACTAATTATGAACCATCAATTCTGATCATCCAAGACCCTTTGAAATAAATTGCATGGTTGAGGTCATTCATTCCATATTAGAAATCTTTAAAATTTCTGATGTTCCCATTTCTTCTTTGGATTTATAGCTATGATTCTGAGGGAGCAAACAGGCTTCTACTTCCTAAGGGCACAAATAATGGTCAGATGGGAAGGGGTGATCCATCAGCTGGAGACCAACGAGGAGGAGTTTGTGCTTTGGGCTGAGCTAAGAGAAGCCCAGAGTCTTTCTGCATTTGAGGTGATACTTAGTCCTGTAAAACACTGGCAGTCACCTCCTCCCTCTGTGTTTCCAGCACCCTGAGCTACCTTTGGGGGCAGGGTTTTGATTAAAGGGTATGCTTTGCTCATCAGTAACATTCGGGGTACGTGTCGTTCATAAGAAATAAATGTGAGTACCACTCATTTGAATTAAAGCTGAAACTGCCATCTGCAATGCACCCCTCTTTCTCATTATCACGGAAATGTGTTTCTGAGTGACCGGCACCTTGATTTTTTAGGCTCCTCTAGGCTGCTCCAATTGCTGGCTGAGAGGTTATCGCAGGTCAGCCTTCACCAGGTATCACTGCATTTCTATTAAGCCTTCTGCTCTTGGCACAACAGAAGTGGGACTTCATTGGAAATGATGTGCTGCAGGGAGGGAAGGAACCATCTCACTCATGGCTCTTGACCGCAAGCCACCATCGTCTCTTGTTTGGCCCACTGTGAGGTTTTCTCCGCTCCCTTCCTGCCCCCACCCCACACCTTCCCAGCCCATTCTGTCCTCAGCCGGAGTTATGTTTTGAAGGCTTAAATCAGAGCAGACATCTCCTGCTTAAAAATCCTCCCACGACTTCCTGTTGCTCTTAGAACTACATCCACACTTTTTATCATGAACTGTGAGGCTCTCCGTGGTCTGGCCCCTGCCTGTGTTTCCCACCTCATCTTGTGACGCTTTGCACTTTGTTCACTATGTTCTAGTCACCCTGGACTTCTTTCTTTTCTCAGTCACCCCAAGGCCTTTGCAGATGCTGTTTCCTCTGCCTAGAATGTTCCTGCTCCGGATCTTTCCAAGGCTGGCGCATTCGCATCATTCACAGAAGGGCCTTCCCCAGCCGCCCCATCTGAAGCAGCCCAGCCCAACCTCTAGGGACATTATCTCATTGCAATTACCGCTCTCTGAAATTATTCTGTTCACTTGTGCATTTATGGCTGTTCCAATTAGAATTAATTTCCACGAGGAGAACAAGAATCTTGATTGGTTCATCATTCAATTCCTCCTGCCCAGAACAGTGCCTGGCACATGGAAAGCATTCAAGAAAAGAAAGCATGACTAAAGATTGGAACTCACTCATTGCCGTGTGTGTCGGTCACATACAAAACCAAATTAAATTGCTTCCAATGAGCATAGGGGAAACCTTCTCATTTTTATGGAATAATGTTACAGATGGAAAATAAGCACATACAGCTGGAATGGCATTTAATAAATACAGTGACCCACCAGTGTACATATCAATAAATATTACCAAAAGAAGTAGGCCAACATCAGATGATCTGAGTTTATATTCCTGCACACTGTGTATTAGTTTCCTGATGATCAAAACTGGATTAATCAGTGTATGATGTGTCTTTCCTTTTAGGGATATGAAGATTATCTGCTCTGTCCAATTTGTGTTTTCGTAGCTAAGAAATCACTCTTGAATTTAACAAGTGGTGTGCCTGGCCCCTGTTTCCTGGTTCTTTGATGGAAATGGTTTAAGGAAAGAACATATTTACTAGAATCAGATAATTAAGACGTTTTATGTGTTTTTCACATGCAAAGGCTTAGTTCCTTTGGGGGAGAGCTCCGTGGCACGAGACAGAGTGGAGAAGATGCTTCTCATCCCTTCTCCCAGCCTCCTTCCCTGGCCAGATTTGGAGCCTCAGGGTTCCCTGGGACTGTCCTTCCTTCTTCCTTCCCAGTGGCCATCCCCACACTGGAATGTCAACTCCCAAGTGGGCTGACAGGAAGGGAGAGTGGAAACAGCTTTATCCTTAATTGGTACTTTTATGAGACATGTTGTAAGATATTAGGTAAATACAACACATCCAATTGTATTGATAATAAAGCTTTCAACAGTGGGCAAACATAAAACCAGAATCTCTTTAGATTTCTTAAAGTGCCTTTATAGTTCCTTTTACCATGGGTCCTTGTTGGACAAAGTTAATTGATTTTTTATAGGCAGCTCTCCTTTAAAGGATCATATTCATATATGGTGAAAAAGCAGGTCTTCTTAAAGAAAGTGAAAGGGAAGGTAGGACAATTCCCACAAAGCTCCCTTTGTGGAGAGTGCCAAGCGAGGTGGACTAAGCCTTATGGGGACCCACCCTGGCCTCACTGATGTCTTTAATCTATGTCCTTGAAATCTACATGGGATTGGTGCAGGATCCCATTGTCACACTCAGGGTGTGGGTGAGGGTCCTTCCTTCTCCCTAGGGGCTCTCATTTCCGAGGGCCTTACTTTCTGTTGATCATCTGGGCACTGAAGACCTGCTTCTGGTGGGCCATCTCTGTTTCCCTGTCATCTTCAGTGATCTCTGCTAAATAAACCCCTCTGACTGAGCAATTGTGAGTATGGTGGACTTCACTGAGTTGGGGGGAGAGTGAGTGGCACAAATGTTTCTAGTGCACTGGGGCAAGAGTGTCACTACCAGTTATAACACGCCCTCCAGCTGCCCTGTGCAGGGAGGGGACTTCACACGGCCCTTGCCATCTCTCAGGCCCTTGCCTTCTCTCCCCTTAGCTGCAAGCAGCTAAGCTTAAGCAGTTTCTTCCCTGAGAGGGCCTTGGTCACTGCCAAGGTCACATTTTCCCTTCCTTACATGAGGAAGGCATTAGGTGCTCTTAGCTTTGGAAGGGGCACTCTGGAGGGAGGGGACCTGCACCAGATCGCCGCACCTCCCTAGACCCAGCTGAACTCATCCTTCAATTAGAGGCCAGACGAGCTGAGCTCCAAGCTGCTTTCTGGCTCTACGTTTCTGTGACTTTATCTCATCTGAGGTTGGCTTTCAGAATACAATGTCTTTTGAGTATATTGGAATCCACGTGGTACAACCCTATCTGCTGAGGAATCTTTTTTACTCCATTTTACTTTAAAGAGAATGTAAATAGTTTGGCTGTACTTCACTATGAAAATGGCCTAAGCAAGCAGGACAGAGAAGCTGCAAGGGGAGAAGTCGGGAGTGGAAGGAGACCAAGCCGTAAACAGTTTGCTGTAGGCCTCTGTTCTCAGCGTACTCACTTCATGGGAATGAAATCGCGTTTGACTGCTGTCCAGTTCTTACAACAGGATAACTTGAGCCATCTGATATTTGAGAGAAATACAGCAATCCAGGGAATATATTAACTCACTATTCTCGAAATTCCTTCCTAGAATAAGTCAGATCATTGAAAACCAACACTCTTGGACTATATTAGCTTCCTACAGGAAGACCTTCACTAAGTTTAGCAGTTTATTACAGCTTATGCCCTTTTTGAAGGGTTGCTATGAGAAAGGTCTACTTGGAGAATGTTTTTATGTCCTTTACTTTTTTGAAGTAAACTTACTATTTTAGAATGGTTTTACAGAAAAGTTGCGAAGATAGTTCAGAGAGTTGCCATATACCCTGCATCCAGTTTCCCCAATTATTAGCATCTTATATTAGGATAGTACATTTGTTACAATTAATGAACCAATATTGAGACATTATTATCAACTAATAATTTTTTCATGTTTCCTTAGTTTTTACCTAATGTCTTTTTTCTTTTTCAGGCCCCCATCCAGAATACCATATTATATTTAGTCATCATGTCCCCATGTCCCCTTGGGTTCCTCTGCAGCAATTTCTCAGACTTGCCTTGTTTTCATTATGAAACACTTCAGGCATACAGAGAGAGAGAGAGAGAGAGAAAGAGAGAAAGAGAGAAAGAACACCAATATAATCACTGTTCCGCCTCGGAAGCAGAACGTTACAGATGTGATGGAAGCCCCACGTGTACCCTTCTCGATCCCATCCTTCCTTCCTCTCCAAAGAAAGCCAATATCCTAAATTTGGTGTCTTTGTCCCATGTATGCTTTGAAACAACCATATATAGGGTCGCTTTGCATATTTTAAAACAATATGAATATTACCCTGGAAGCATTGCTCTGCAGTTGGCTTTTTTTCACATAACATTTTTTGATCTATATTGCTCCAATTTGTTTATTTTATTTCTAAATCAGATTCCATTGTCTGGATCTACTCTCTTCTTCACGGACATTTAGGCGTTTCCCTTTTGTTATTGCCATGGTCATTGCAAACAACGCTGAGCAGAGGCCCTTTACAAGTCACCTGATGCATGTATGCAAACATTCCAGCTTGGTGTTTGGGGAGAGGGATTTCTGGGTTTCAAATTTTATCTTTGACAAAACCATTTATTCATTTATCAAGTAAATATTGATTGAACGTATAAAATGGGTCAGAAACTGAGCCAGGCTCTGGAGGTAAAAAGAACAGAAATAATCCCTCATCATGGCTTTACAGTCTATTTAGGAAAACAAACATTCAAGAAGTAATTAAAGCTATGTATGTACTATACAGATGTCTTATAAAAATATAGAATAATATATTGTGTTGTGTGCCATGAAAATAAGATATGGCTTATTAAAGGATGGTGAACCTTAATGTTTCTTATACCATAAATTCCCTAAAGAAATTCCTGCCAGGAAAATGTCCTACTGAATTTATGTGCTTCCTTTTGTCTAACAATGGAAGCAATGTAAAGCAAAGTGTTTCTCCTTTTGCCTTAACCACTAGGAATCTCACATGTACATACTGTGCCCAGCTGTAGTGTCTGGAACATTCCAGCTACATTTAGTATGTTTATATTTTGTCTTTTTAAATAGGAGGGTTTTCTTTTTATACTTTTATATGCCCTTGCTTTGCATACCAAATCATTTTGGATGTAATGAGGTATAAATCGTGAAGAGAGGACAAGGGGATAAGCCGATGGTCATCCCCACTTTAGTTTTCCAGAGACAAGTGGTCTTCCTTTTCCTGGTTTGGGGGTGTTTGTGTAGGGGTCTTACTGTATTAGCATGCTTGCTTGATTTCAATATAAATTGCCTAAATTAGTTCATTATCCATCAAGAGTCAATTTGTCCTCTAAATATTTCACTTAGATGATGATTCTTTTTAATCACCACCAACACACACAAACAGAACTCCTTAGCAATTCCATTTGGCTGTACTGCTATCTTTAGGAACATTTGTCTTGCCTTAACTACCCTCCTTTTAAAGACATCTAGTTTTCTGTGACATTGTTTACTTTCATTATGCCTTAATTATGGGATTCTGATAACCATGGAGGAGTAGGAGAGACAATAAATGGGTTTTGCGGATGATTAAATGCTAAAGCAAAGTTGAGATGTTTGATAACCACAACAGTTGTTTCTGCAAGTATATTCCAAAGGCAGGAGTATTATTGCTATTACACAAGAAGCAAGGGGGGAGAAAGCCTCCCACAGATCACTCTGATATTTTTTTAACCACTGTGCTTTTAAAAGCCTCCTGCTCTTTCTTCTGATGTTTTTTTGACTGTCAGTCTGAGTAGTTGGCTCTTCCTCAGCAGAATGCTATTCAAAGGACAGGCTCTCATTTATCTAAATGAGTGGTTGAAGTGGGCAAAAATGTACCTCATCATCAACCATGTGGACCGTGGTATGGCCTGTAGAAAATCATATTTGGGCAGCTATGATTGAGCTCACTCTTATAAGAGCTTATTGGGTTTTAATGAATAATTTAACACCGTCAAGTGGAAATGTATGTGGCTGCAGGTAATAGAAAACTGAATGGAGGTTTTTAACAAGTAGGGTTTATTTTTCTCACATGGGGCATCTAGGGATAGGCAGTTTCTAGGCTGTCCAGCTGCTTGGCAGTGCTGTCAGAGTCCCAGGGTCATCTGTGCCTTCTGCTCTGCTCGTCTTAATATTCTAGCTTTCGTCCTGTGCTCATTGCCTCATGGTTGCAAAATGACTGTTCCACCTGCAGATTTTCAAGAAGGGAGGTGTGGAGTGGTGGTGCTGGCCACAGCTCTCTCCCTCTTTGTTGGGACAGCAAAAGTTTCATCAGAACTTCCCAGCAGACTCGCTCTCTTAATTCTAAATGGCTGTGACGGTGTCGCGTGGCTACACCAGTTTCAAGGAAAGCTCAGGAAGTTGGATATCTAGCAGACACATTAAGATTTCAAACAAAGTGGACGGTGTTAACAAGGAACAGAGAAGGAATGAATGCTGATGGGGCAAATAACTGGCAATCATCAGTCTATTGTGTGTTGCACAGGAGAGTTTTGCTGTTAAGCATCAAATATAAAAATGAATGTTAGCACCATGAAATGGAAAACCACATTTTTTTACGTCATACCAATTCCATAGATAAAATGGAAAGATAGGAAATGCTGGTGCATGGTCTATATCAATATATTTGGTTGTTGGCCTTACTGCATAAAAGATATCAGTGGAGGCAAGCTAATCTGGCTTAGTTTCAGAAGATTTTGCTTTTGTTTTTCCCTTGCTAAAAACTGAACCTTAAAAATAATTAAGAAAGATACATGGACATATGAAATAGATCTTATTAATTTGGTATGTATTTATAGAGATGCATACTTTTATGCTCTGATTATCTGTAGGTAACCACTAGGAACAGGAGCCTAAAGATAATTAACAACTACACTTAGAAAAAAACCTTAACAGGGCTGCAGATTTCAATATCATTTATCACATTGCCACAGGTGGAAATGACTCTTCCTGAATTTCAGGGTTTTTTTCCTTCCTTGGCATCCCTCTTCTGGTTATGTCTTGCTGTGGGTTGACTGAGCTCAGCTGGGCGGTTCTCCTGGGGTCTCTCATGCTCTTGCTTTCATTGGCAGTTAGGGCTCCTACACATGGCTGCTCCATGTGGCTTGGGCTTTTCACAGTCTGGTGACTGAGTTCTGTAGCTGAAGTTTCCAAGGGATTAAGAGGGATGTGCTAAGCATATTTGGACCTGGCCTTGCAAATCATGCAGCATCCACCTTCTAGTGATTGTGCGGGACAGCTCAGATAAGGGAGGCCGGCACACAGGGACACAAATTCTTAGAGGCATGTTTCATTAGGGACCATCTTTGGAGACAAGCTACCACAATCTCCTTCCTTCTCTGAGTATCGAAAGGGTCATCAGAAGCTAGTCAGAAACAGAAGCAAAGGGTGAGGATCCTGCTATAGGCATGAACCCAAGATGCTAAGAGTTGCCACCTTAGTACACTCAAGTAGCCTTTTAATGACGTTTGAAGCATGACAGTGGTGATTGTGAGTTGAAATCTTCAGCATTCTTTTTATTGTCCCCTTCAGAGCAAAAAGAAGAAAACATTCACTTTTTAAAAAATCTCTTTTAATGTTAGTCGTTGCAAACAAAAAATAAAACATGCGACAACCGTAAGCTCAAAGCAAAACCAACCTTGAGCTTTGATGTGCAGTTTCTATTCTTTATGTGTGAATATCTCTCTGGCGTTAGAGGCTGAGCAGAGAATGCTCGGTTCCAAAATAAATAGGATCAGAGTTGATTTTATTAACAGCATCATCTTGCATGTCCGAACATACCATAGACACTTTAAATCATTCTCTTTACATTGGTCTTTGGTGGATTTTCGTCTTCGTTACCTTTTCATTGAATGAATGGCAATAGATTGAGTTTTAAGAATCCATAAGGATCTCCAGAGATTCCCGTCTTGCCATGAAACAGGAAGGCCGTAATTAGCAAACAAACCAGGAATGAAGAGGTGGCAAGGAGGACGGCTGTCTCTGCTGCTGTAAACTACTAGTTTTCACCATTCTACGCCTCGGCCTGTGTTGCTGCCACTGCCTGGAACATCCCTCCTCCCCTCCCCTGCCCGGCCGACTCCCACTTACCCCCAGATGCAGCCCAGCTGCTGGCAGGCATGAAGCCCACCTCATCTCCCTGGACAGGGCGCCCTGTTGTCCCCTACACTCCCGCCCTGGACTGTGGCTACTGAGGGTCAGGAACCAGCTCTTAGCCTGGTACCATCAGCCAAGCACAGTGTCGTGTGCAGAGGCTCGGTAAAAGTTTGAAGCAGGAATACATAGTCAACTCCACAGACGTCTGGGTCATTTTTCTGATATTTGGTGGCAATTGTGTTAGGTGGCTTATGCCCAAACAAGACAGACTCTAAGAACAACAAACTGGACCATACAAACTTTTCCAAAGCCCAGTGTGGGCGAGATGTTATAATACGCTGACACAACTGTGCTCATTTGGCCTCTGTTACCTAGAGTGTCCCCCTCTGTCTTCTGCAAAGCCTCCCCCATCCTCAGGCCCTGGTTCACGACCTTGATCCTCAAGTCCTGTTTGAACCCTCTGAACCTTAGGGTCTTCCCTTACCCCGATCCCTCTGATGCCCTGATATGACACTTTAACCTTTGCTGTCATTTCAGTTGCATTTGCCTGGCCTCTCGGCTAAGATGATAATCTCCTGTCCTTACTTTTCTCTGTCCCCTAAAAAGGAGAAGCAGCGTGGACATGCAGCGTGCACTCACTAGAGCTGTCCCCGGGTGCCTGGAACCTGGGGCAGCGTGTGGCTATTTGCTGAGCACGGGCACTCCTCAGGCCTCCCGCCACCATATCGGGGGAATCCGTTCTTGTAAAGGTGTGGATGGAGCAGAGCTTAGGGGCATTGTCTTTCTTTAGCTTAATGAGAACAAACTATCAGAATTCGGGCAGATTTGTCTCTTAGACATATTATAATTGAACTGCATAGGTTCCTTTAGAAACAGCTAAAGGAGTAGCCAACATTTAACAATCAGGAGACTGTACATAAGAATACACAGTTTTAGTTAATCTCAAAAATGTGGAAGTTTTGGAAAAATTGGGTCCCAATTCCCAGTTAGCAATAATTGCTTCTAACCAAGTGGTGACTATTCTCTTTAGATAGAAGGTGAGCTTCCCTTCCCTCATCCCCTGTACAATTGCACCCCACATTCTCTCCTTTCGTTTGTGTTACCTGCTAGTTCCTGGATAAATTATTCTAGAAGATGTCTATTATTAACATATGTTGTACCATGAAGTGCATAGAGCTCTAGTACACACAGGGCTGCCAGAAGTAAACCTGATAAATGATCAGCTTATGTGTGGAGTTCTTTCTTGTCGAACACATGTTAAGAGGTATCAGAATCTCTGGGCATCCTTAGAATTGTATAGATTTTTTTTTCATCATCTGGCTTATTCAACAGTGATCATAATAGCTCCTTTTTATTGAACACTTACTATGTAATAGTTACTGTTCTAAGTCTATATTAACTTTAATCTCACAAGACCAACTTCATAAGATAGGAGCTTTCATTATCCCCATTTTCCAGGTGAGAAGCAGAGTTTTAAGCACCAGGCTGCACAGCCAGGAAGTGGCCTTGCCAGGCTTTGAACTCAGGCACAGGTGGAGGGAGTCACTCATCTTTAAAATTTATTCCCAGGACAAAATCATTTCCTTTAAATGGCTGTTTTGGGGGCACTTAAAGGAGCTCTCAGAGATGCGCATCCAGTTCTGGGGAGTGTTGTGTTGCTATTGCTTATAAACAGAGCCCACTCGTGACACGTAGAACAGAGAACTATGCTGAAGTCGAGTGCATTTTCTGTTGTTAAGCAGTTTGCACTGAAGGAAGCTAAGTGTGGGGGGGTCTCAATGTTTAAAGTATTCGAAATAATTGACCTTCAGAAGCACAATCTTTTTTTTACATGAATACAAAAGAGGAATTAGTAGCAGAACACTTGCACGGTGAGGGATTTAGTTACATCTTTAATCCTAATCATGTCTTTGAATCTTTCCTCGGAAGCCGCCTACACATAGTGCAAAGTTCCTAAATACACGTACCTTTCGTTCCTGATTGTTGGTCCTTCCCTCTCCCCCGGCTTCTCCCTGCTTCCTTTGCATCTTTTCTTGCTCCTCTCCTTCTCTTCTCTTCTCTGTTACCTCTCTTTTCTCTTCATCTCTACCAAGATCGTTATTGAGTACTGACGCTATAGAGAAAAATGCAAAAGTTTCCACTCTCAGAAAACTTAGTCTGGTGGGGACAGGTAGGCATGTAAAAAAAAAAAGACAAAACTAATCACTTTTTAAAAACTTCACTTTGAATGCGTCATTTTTATCAGTTTTATGCTCAAGAGCACAAACCAAAAACATAGTTCTTAATCCTGGCAAAACTACAGTGAAATGGAGATACTTTTACACATTACTGTTATTAGAAAATGTTTTTTAGAATTAAAAAAGTGTGTAATTTGTATATTATTCAGAATACGAATCAAACTTTCATGAATTTCAAATATACTTTCACTTAGATTAGTCCAATGAATTGTATTATTTTAGTATCTCATCCATGAGAGAGTTCCCTGAAGAGGAAAGGAGACCCCAAGGTACATCTAAGAGAGAACTTTTATAGGGGATTCTGAACCAAGGTAAGATGTTCCGGGTGTCTGTGGACAATCTGTGTCCCTACAGAATAGATTTTCTGCAGGGGGTACTGTAGACAGCAAGGAGGCACTAGTGCATAGATAGAATGTGTGACAGAGGGACATAATTGAGAGTAGATAGAATGAGTTGCTTGAAAATGACTGAGAAGCAAATGGATAATTTATACACGAGAAACTTTATATTCTTTTACAAAATGATTTGACAGTTTGTATAAAATGATTTGACAGTATATAGCCAAAGCCTTCAAAATGACCATTCTTTTCATCTAGTAATGCATATTCTGGTAATCTAATACTAGGAAATAACCCAAAATATGGAAAAATCCATATGCATGAAAATTCTTGTTATAATCTTATTTATAATAACCAAAAACAAGGAATGTTCTGCACATCCCACAGTAGAAGCATGCTTAAGAAAATTTTAAAAATTTCTGTCTGATGCGGTAGCTCCTGCCTGTAGCCCTAGCAATTTGGGAGGCCGAGGTGGGAGGATCACTTGAGGCTAGGAGTTTGACAAGCCTGGGCAACATAGCGAGATCTCATCTCTAAAAAAATAAAATCAGCTGGTGTGGTGGTGTGTACCTATAGTCTCAGCTACTTGGAGAGGCTGAGGCAGGAGGATTGCTTGAGCCCAGGAGTTTGTGGCTGCAGTAAGCTATGACTGGCTACTGCACTTCAGCCTGCAGTACAAAAACAATCTCTGTCTCTTAAAAAAAAATTTTCTTGATAGAATGTTATGTGGTAATTAAATGATGATGTTGAAGACTGTGAAATAATTTGAAAAATGCTCAAGTCGGATAAAAATTATACATTGTGAGCAAAACTATGTAAACATGCATGGGAAAAAGAGATGGGAATGAAATATAGCTAAATATTTATAATTACTGTGCTAGATGTGGGAGTTTGCGGTGGAAAATTATTATTTAATTATTATGCTAATCCCAGTTGTATGATGGATTTGTGATTATTTTAACTACAAAAATGGCATAATTTAAACATTTAAAAATAGCACCATGGTAAGTAAGTACATGACAAAGGCAGATGCAGAAGCCTTGGTATGATCTGCAAACAGAGTGAGTCAGAAGCAGAGTCGATGGAAGCTTTGCCTGGGAGACAGGGCTGATGTTGAACCCACTGAAGGATATGGTTTGAGCCAGGGACCAGGACTGGGCAAAAAGGGCTGCAGAGGTGGGCAAAGGTCAGATAACGGTGGCCATACTGATTTAAGAGTGTGTGCTTTGACATGGCGTGTGGGTCCCACACATCCGAATCCCATCTGCCACAGCTGGTTTGCCAAGGGAAATACTAGTTTTTCCCTTCTTTTTTTGGAGACTCTCTTCCACTTGATTGGTTTAGAAGGTCTGGGGTTGTTTTCCTCAGGAGCTGTTCACGCCCTAGAAAAAGGTTGACACAGATGTATTAAGACAGCTCTGCCATTGGTCTCGTGAGGAGTTCTCAGGAGGTTGGGACTTTGAGACAGAAGTCTGCTAACCATCTCGTTTGCTGGCAAATGAATAAATTCTTTCCTTAACCTCAAGAAAAAAAAGAAGTTCTCTTTCACTCTTCCCCGTGACTTTGGCTAGGATTACTTGTCTTTGGACTTAGCCCTTTTAGTGAAAGTGGTAGTAGTGCTAATCATAGTAGTAGTCATGATTAACTTTGTTGAACACTTACAGCATCAGATGTTAAAGTACTTTTGAACATTATTACTCTCCCATTTTGTAGATGAATGTGTGGAGGCTTAGATAGGTTAAGTAATTTATTCAAGATTATACATCTAGTAAGTGGCAGAATATTCCATTGAGCAAAGTTGGAAATGAGCTTCTTTAATATGTTTCTGGTGGCTCAGTTAAATGGAGTCTTCCAAGTATCAGCCCAACTCACCAGGGGATGAATGTCATGTTTGAGACAAAACCTTATAGTAGCCAATAATGTGCATTTGGCTGACCATGTCGTCTGGACATCTCTCCATTCCTTGACTGTGGTGTCCTCGATGGGGATGGCTGTGGCAGGGCAGGATCTGGGTGTTTGGAGCCTCCCAAACCCATATCTCTTAAATTCTTGCGCCAGAGACATAACCAACATAGCACTTGGGAAACTGAGTTATTATCCTGTGTGTGATGGGGACTTCCTGAAAGATCTTAAACATGGGAATGCTGTGATCAGGTTGGTATTTCCTGGATTTGGCTCCTACAGCCAAGCAGAGGGTGGGCCACTGGAGCAGCATTAAGAAACAGGGAAACTGGTGGAGGTGAGAGGTTCCAGGGGCTTCATTAGCAGGATGGTGAAGACAGTGGTAGATTTGAGAGGGATTTCAGAGGATAGAAATGGCAAGGCCTGGTAAAAGAGGGGAATCATTTCTAGTTCTTTTGGTTTGGATAGCAGGGTGGATGAGATTGTAAGAAGGAATCATGGGGAAAGGGGAGTGAATACTCGTAAGTTCAGTTTTGAACTTAAGTTTGCAGTGCTTCTGTGACATTCCATTGAAGATATCTAAAAGATTATTATAAGAAGCTCCTAGTTTTTTCACATAGTTTTCCAAGCTTGCCCAGTAAATATTTGTTCTCTAAATGAATTCCACAGTTACTCAGTAAATATTTGTTTCCTAGATGAATCTATCTGTAGACAACTTAAGTAATATCCCTTCCTATCACATATCTCAGTGTCTGAATTCTACCCCCAGCCAATTAAATCAGTCTCTAGAAGATGGGACCTAGGCATTAGCATTTTAAAATTGGTATTCACAGACAATTCTAATTTGTGGCCATGTTTCAGGGCCACTGCTTCAATTTTAATGAAACAACAGATGAGAAGGTCCACTGAGATGTTCATTCACTCATTCATCAATTTCATTTTTGAGTGTCTACCATGTTTTGGGCTCCATGCTACTTAAAATTAAGCTTTGATGGGTTCACCTGTATTTTCCTAGAGCCAGAACAATACCGTCACAGAATAGGTGCTCAGTAAATACTTGTAGAATAAGCGAATGTCATGGGACTTTGAGCACTTACAGAACTGCGCTCTAGTAAAGTACCACCACTTGTGCTATAGCTGCAGCGGGAGACCTTCTGCTTCTGAGGCCTGTGCATCTGGATAGTTGTGCTGTGATCCTCTTGTGTTTCTTTGGGGCAGAGGAGTTGCTTTCTGTGAAAGGTATGTCCTTTGGAATGTGAAATCAGGCTTTGCCAAGTGACCACTTGGCTGCTTTTCGTGCATTCTGTTTGCTCCCTCACACATTCTCTGCTGTGGACTGAATTGTATTTCCTTAAATTCCTATGTCGAAGCCCTAATCCCCAGTGTGAGGTTATTTGGAAATGGGGCCTTTAAAAGACAATCAGATTTAGATGAGGTCATGAGGGTAAGGCCCTCATGATGGAATTGGTGCTTTAAAAAGAAGAGAAAGAGAAACCAAATCTCTCTCTCTCTCTCTCTCTCTCTCTGCCATGTGAAGATACAGTGGGAAGGTGGCTGTCTGTTAGCCAGGAAGAGAGACTTCACCAGAATCTGATTATGCTGGTACCCTGAATTTGGACTTACAGCCTCTAGAACTATGAGAAAACAAATCTCTATTGCTTAAGCCACCCAGTCTGTGGTATTCTGGTATTCAGCAGCCCAAATGGACTAGAACATTCTCTGATCTCTTGGAACCGTATTTCCCTCCCACCCTTCTCTCAATTACCTGCCCTCCAGCTGCATAGTTAGGGTTGACCTCTTGGTTTTGACAAATCTTATAATATAAAATTCTTTGTAGGGCATGGTTGTCAGCTTTTGCTGCTTTAATATTTCCTTTTATTGGGTTTTTGAAAAGGTGGTCCTTCATAGAAAGCAATTTTACTTGTCAACTGGTTCTGGCAGAGGAACGGCAAGTCTGTCTCTTGGTCTTGAAGTATAGGCAGGACATCTTTCTCTTTGGTATACATGCTCTGATGCTCCTCTAGAAGGTCCCCTTTGTAAGTTGAAAATGGTCCCAATTCCTAATTCAGTACCTGTAGCTATTTTCCTCCTTAAGTTTTTTTTTCCCATTTTTGTTTCTCTTCTGCTTTATCAAAACATATTTATATAAGCCATATTAGTATGTGCACAGGAAATATGAATAAATAAATGAATGTAGAAAGCTAAGAATTGAAGAAGAAGCCCCAAATCCCAAGATTGACCTAAGCTAGGGGAAAGGGTTTTTTCATATGTATTTATTATGGTTCTACTATGTGCTAGTCATTGGGCTAAAGGTTTTATTTACTTTCTTTTAATCACAGAACTTTACAAGATAAATATTATCATCCTCATTTTACAGAGTGGAAAACTTAGGCTCTGAAGCTCAAGATTGTGTAGCTAGTACACAGTAGAGTCAAGATTTTAGTGTAGAAAGCACCTTACCTTGGTCTAAAGAGCAGTGACAGTTCCTGATGAAGTTTTCATGGGTATACAATGAAACAAGAAAATGAAGACAATGTAGAAGATTTTTCATAAAGCAAAATACAATTGACTTAAAAATCTGTTTATTATTTTTAAATACCTTTGTTGGCTAAAAGTTGACAATCTAATGCCAGACCTTCAATCATTATTTTTTTTTTCTACAAGTATACTTGTTCATGAAATCACAAGATCTGACTCAAGGTTCATGATTTGATAGTAGAACAGAATATTTAAAGTAGGAAATGTTCCAGAAAATCCTGATTATGTGATTGTCATAAGACCCAGAAGAAGAACCAAAGATTTGGCTTGCTGCTCAGAGTTGAATACCATATACAAAATATCTTAGGAGGAATTTGGTATCTCCATATGTAAGACTTAAGAAATAGTCCTCTCTTAGCTCATGTCATCTTGCCTGTCTCTCAGTAAGCCAGGCCTTCCTTGCCATGGTAATAGCAAGGCTGTGAGCCCCTTCACAAATGCCTTACAACAATTCCAGTGCCTGCCTTTCCCAATGGGAATCCAGGCTTGAATCATCTTTTAAAAACGTATTTAAACTTCAGTGTGTGGATATCTGAGTGTCAAATGTGGCGTGCACTGTATTTAAGTATTAAGAAGAAAAGCAAAAACTTGAGCACTTTGAAATGATTTTTAAATTAACGTTTTGGTGGACAATTTCCGTTTTATCTATGCAACTTAATACCTTTTGTGCTATTTTAGCCAACTTCTGGAAAATACAGGAGGAAAACAACTCTTCATTATCTCTTTTTCTCCCACTCACAGGAATCAAGCCAACTTCTACCACTTTCTGGTTTTCCTAAACTTATATTAATATATTTTTAAACATGCAACAACTTAGGGGAAAACATAAGGGTAGAACACAACTTTTCCCCTTAGTAAGAAAAATGACAGAAAATCATAGTGTGCCCTTAAAGGAAAGAAAATCAAATTGTGAAAGGTTGCTTTCCCAGATTGAAAAGAATAGGTCCAGGCTTGTTCCCATGGTGGCGCTAGGGTTCCTGGGAGTGTGCTAGAAGCACGCAAAGCCGCTTGCAGCCTAAACTAAGAAATGGTACATTGTCATTTCCACTGTATTCCATTGGCCAAAGAAAGTCATTAAGGGCAACCAAGATTCAAAGGGTGCAGAAGGACGTGCCACCTGTGAAACAAGGGTTGTGACCATTTTTACAATTTACCAAAAGACTGACTTGATCATAGGTTATTAATTGAGTTAAAGGCATTAATATAGGTAAAGCTCTTAGAAGAATGCCTAGTGCGTAGTAATTGCTATTTTGCTATCTATTATTATTGTTATGACTCTAGGCATTTCCCTCAGGAGCTTACTGAACGTCCTTTAATCTTTCTTTTGTTTTTAAAAATGATGCAGGAAGAACAACAGTGACTTTTCAGGCCTTGAAAATGTTCCATATGGACTCATAACCTCATGAAGCCGGAGAGATGTTTCTTTTGGGCCCATGGCGGTCCCCACTGTGCTCTCTCTCCCTCTAGGTGGCGCTGTCGGGGACGCCCAGTAGCCCTGTGTTTTCACACTTTTCCTTTATTCTGTCAAAACAGATTCTGAGCCTCGATTCTTACCATTGTAGTGTTTACCAAATTTAAATGATATTTCTCTTTTTAAGGAAAGCAGTCTTGTGAATTTCGTTGTTGATTTATATTTTTATTATAATGTTACTCCAGTATGTACAAACCTAAAGCTATGTATAAACTAATTATGCTAGCTTGTGGTGTTTATGCATCGACAACATTTTAAAAAATGAAAATGAAACTTGAACAGAAGAGATTTGAAAACTAAAGAAAAAAAACTTCAAAATTTCAAATAGCAGCATTAACCTAGCATGACAAATGGTGTTATTTTTACCCAAACTACATCCAGACTCAAAATCACCATGGCCTTGGATGCCTTAGTTCTCCCATAGTGACTCTGTTTGGACAACTGTGAACCCTTCGATTCCAGTGTGCTGTGACATTATTTGACCTTCAGTTAGATACGAAGTCCATCTCTGTTCACTTCTCTTTAGCCTACAATAATTAACCTGGTGACACATGGTGTCAACTTGATTATAAACACAAATACGAGCAGTGAAGTCACCTGGCAGTACTTGGTTATAAGATGGATATTTCATTTAGTGCCTCTCCAATTTTAATGTGCAGATGACTCATCTGGGGTCTTGCTAGAATGTTCTTTCTGCTTCATTGGGGCTGGGGTGGGATGCAGGATTCTGTACTTTAAACAAGCTCTCGGGCTATGCCTGTGCTGTTGGTCCAGGGCTGACACTTTGAGTACAAGGAGGATCTGATTACAGTTCTATTTTTTTTTTTTTTTTAGATTATTGTTTAAAAGAAACACACAAACATTTGAGAGTCAGTAGAAAATTAACATGTTTGTGGCCAGGTCCACAGTCCCAAGTCTAAGAATCACTGCACTAAAACATACAAGCAGCTAGGTTATTAGAGTATCACAGTGGCCCTATAGGAATCAAATCCTAACACTAAATAGGAAGCTGCATGTATTGAGTGTCAGGCATCAGCCAGTCATACAGGAGGAAATTAGGATTATACGAAGCCCTCTCTGGACATTCTAGACATAACTCATAGATGACTCCTCTACCAGCGAGACAGGCCAGCAGTGTTTTTGCCTCTAATAAGTCAAATCTCTCTCCTTTTACCCAAGCAAAATTTAATTTGTACCTTTCCTGTATCAACACTCACACTTTGCCTGGTCTTAGAGTTAAAAATGTGGTATAGTTTTTTTTTTTTTCCACTTTTAATATTCTGAGAGCAAGGATCATGTTCTAGTCATTTTTATAGTTTTCATACAGCAGGCATATAAACATTTGTGGAATTGAATTTATTAGCTAGGTAAATCTTGTGAGTGCCCTTTGATATTTGCATAGCCAAGGTTTGATTTTCTTAAAATTCCAGATATTTTGCTCTTTCTGTCATATTGCAGACTTGTCATTTTGTTTGCTACTACTGCTTTTGTTTTCTAAGAAATATTTCTAAAACTTAAATGACGAAAGCACAGCCTATGATATTTGAACATATGTCACATTTTTATTCTTTGTTCCTGGCTCTCAGGTGCACTTTGCTTTTAATTTTGGTCTGAGAATAAATGTTGAGAAGATTAGAAGCACTTTCTTGGTTGGTAATTTGTGTGACCAGAACTTACCTTTTCTAAATAGTTCCATAGCAATCTTCTGGAGAAAAATCCTGTCAGAAGATGCAGTAGAGTGAATTGTTCTTTAAAAAGGAAGTGAAAGATTATAGAGATACCCAGATGTAGGCTTTTTGCATAAAATATTTTTCCTGTGAGGAAAAAGAAAACAGTGCCTGACCTTGTCAGTAAACCATTTTAAGGTTCTTCCATGTGGGCACCAAGTACATCTCAACCCTTCTTTTGGACTGAGAAACTCTCAGGTAATGGTTGGAAGAAAAAGATCCAGAGGTCTCAGTGGGATACCTAACAAACAAGAATCATATGGCACATCGGTGAACAGAGAGTGGATATATATGTGAGTGGTAAGACAGTCTTCTCATGGTATTGATTAAGAATGTTTTTTCCAAGTTCTACCTATCTCTCTGTCGCCCTGCCTGTCTTTCCACCCATCCACCCACAAACCCATCAACCCATCTATCTATTTATTCAATCTTTCATTTAACCTTTTATTGAAAAATAAAGCACAGACTCAAAAAACTACACAAAACAAATATGTTAATATCTTAGTGCAAAGGCTCTTGAAGCATGGTCTCCAGATCAGCAGAATCGGCACTGCCTTAGAGTATAAAGAAGGAAGCGTTTGAGGTCCAAACTCTAAAACTACAGAGGTGGGGCATCTGTTTTATCAGGCCCTTCTGAGGATTCCCATGCATGCTTGAGTTTGAGAACCACTGGCTCCGTGTGAACCATTATGAGGTGGACACTTTGTAACCACCACCTAGGTCAAGAAATAGAAATTTGCTGGTCACTTCAGAAGCCCCTTCCCAACCACAACCCCTTCCTCCTTCCAAAATAACCACTATCTTGAGTTTTGCGGTAATTACTCCCTTGCCTCTTTACAGTTTTGTCACTGAATGGCACATCCCTGGATACTATGGTTTAGTCTTTTCCATTGATACTAACTTTGTCATTCAATCTACGTGTTCTCCTGATGTCCCTTCTTTTTCATACAACGTATCTGTTGAAGAACTTGGACCGTTTGGCCTGTTGAAATTTCCCAGAGTATAGATTTTGTTAACTGTGTACTCATGATGCAGTTTAACATGTTCCTCTGAACTTCCTGAGTATTGGCAGCCAGATACAGGGGCTTCATCAGACCCAATCCCAATCTTTTTGCTAAGACTAAAGGTGGAGTGTGTTTTTTCATCAGGAAGTACGTGGTGTCTAGTTTTTAGTGTTTTTTTGGTGTTAGCAGCCATAGGTTCTCAGTACCTAGATCTATTGGGAGGTGCACAATGGTGATATTCCATCATTTTATTTTCATTTATTGGCTGGAAAAACTTATGTGGAATAAATTAAATTACTATATGGCTACCCTGTGATAGATTTCCTACATGAAAAGCAGGTCAAATATTCATTTTTCCTTTTATTTACCTAGTTTTCAAGATACTGAATTGCTTTCCTGCCATGTTCAGAAGGTGACCAATTAAAAAAATATATTGTGAACTATTAGGTTCAAACCATGGCAAATCTTATCCTTACTGAAGCTCAAACTGTCCCATTTTTGGCCAGCAGGAACTTCTTCAACTTGGATTCTGGTTCCTTTTGATATAACCCCAGCACTCTTTGATTCCTTCCTTTTTTTCTGGGCTCATCTTGGACATTTCTTGCCCCAGACCAAAAGTCAGCCATTTGTCCAAGAACCCCCTGTTTCTTTTAATGTGAAAATATGTCAAAATCACAAACTAGGTACCCATGACTACTAGTTTGGTTCTTTTTTCTGAGTCTTTTCCATGAACAAGGCTGGGAAATATCTACATCTGTATATCTTTTTCCGTACCTGTATATAGATGTAATATATCTATATATTTTATATATTTAAAATTAAAATGCCTCATAAATTCATACTGATATTTCCAATTCAGAGCTATAGGGTTTTAACCTCTTCCATATAATATCTCCATGTTCTTTTCTCCACCCCAAGAATCTTGGTTCTCAAGGGCATAGAGCACATTAGGTTAGAATATTTCATAATTACTCCTTTGCGCTGTTTAGCAGTACACATACAATGTTATCGCTACTGCCACCAATAATAATTACTAAAAAGAGTGAAAACATTTTTGTGCATATGCTATTCCCATTTTCCCCTAATATTTTATAGTTATACCTAATCTATATTATCAGATAATAGGTATTACGTGCTGTAGCCTCACCCATTTAACCCCCATTTAATGTTAGTTCTTCGTTTTATATATTTAATGCTCACCACCATCTATATGTCAGTGATTCTCCCATCTTTTGGCTGTCTGAAGCTCACCGTCTAGTAGTTGCCTTAGGAAGGGGTTATAGGAACAACACGCCCTGAGTGCTTGCATGTTGAGAACAGTCTGTGCTCCCTACTCAAGGTTCGGTTTTGCTTGAATATAAAGTCCTTGGCTTATGCTTTTTTCCTTGAGTATCCTAAGTATGTTAGATTATTTCCTTCTGGCATAAAACCTGTCAAATTCTGATGATAATCAGTTTTCTTTTCCTTACAAGTCATATTTTTGTTTTGCCTAGAAGCCCATGGGAATTGTATTTTTCTTCAAAGTCTGGTCACTTTACTAGCGTGTGTCTTGGTGTTGGTAGTTCTGTGTTGTTATTCTCACATATGTAGTTTCTTTTTTTGTATTTCAGGAAAATTTTCTTGAATCATAGTTTTTTTTTATTTATTATGTTTTCTTGTTTTACTTTTTCCCCCCTTCTTCAGAGGCTCCGATTATCCATATGCTGGATATTACTTGCCTGTCTTCAAAACGTGTCCTTTTCTTGACATTCTTTAACCTTTCTTCATTTCTTTTGATTTTTAGAACTTTCCATTTCCCCCATCTATTTCTGAAGGGTTATTGTTCTGATTTACTTTATGTTTATTCTAGTTAAGCCTTTAGTTCTAAAATTTTTAATTCTCTCCTAAGTTCTGTCACTTTACTTCTGAATTTTTTCTACTTCTGATTTATGTTGTTCCTCCATATCCAGTATATTTTCTTAGTGTCTTTTGAAAATTTGGAAAGTGTACGTTACAATTGGGATCTGCTTTTGGAGCCAGTCTTTCTGGTGTGCTTTCATTGTCTATAGAGATGTTATTTTGTTCCTTTTTCTCTTCTTTTCCTTAGAGTAATATTCTGTGCAATTTGACCTCCATACTTTTCTGTTGCTCATTTTCCTAAAGTTTTAGAAAGAGAACTTGGTTCCGATAGCTTTTTCTAACTTCACAGAGTTCCCTCTTCTATTGTTTTAAAAAAATAACTTGCTGTTGAAATTCCCTCTTTTTTTCCTTCCCTGCTATTATCTGAAACTTCTCTCTTTTTTTTAAATCTTTGTTATTCCTATTAAGCTCAATTTTTATTTTCCTCCCAGTGGTTTCTCTCCAGTGTGGGGCTTTGTCCTGGGAATAGGGGTTGGCCAGTCATGTAGCTGTTGGTGGTTTATCCTTACTGCTTGTATTCTGATATTCATGGGGGCACCTTGTCACCTATTTCTGTTGTAAATGTTCATGAATTTTTTGTTTTTATTTTTCTATTCCGTTGCTCTGTCTCTACATGTATAGGGATTCTGGGAGATCATTAAAAAAAAAAAACCAAAAAAATTGTGTTGCTATTACCGCTGCCATCTCCTCAGAATGCCTCTGTTTTTAAAATGATGATTATGGAACTTTAGACTCTATAACTTGAGAGATATAGCATTTTTGGAGCTGGGACAAAAAATTTATAAATGTAATTGTGAGAAGTAATGAAAAGAATTGGCTTCTAAAATGTAATGGATTCTAATGCAGAGGTGGGTAAACTTTTTTCTTTGTCTTGCCCAATTACAGAGCAAAATAGGGACAATGATGACAACACAGAAGTAAATGTGACCTGGAATAGAAGAAGGTTAATCAACATGGTTTAGGCTCCTTTTCAGGATATACACCCTATTTATTTCTTCATGAAATGAAGAAATGTATACAGTGCCTTACGGTGGACAAACAGTGTCTTAAGTGCTTTAAAAACATGTTGGCCCTTGCCTGTCAGCACCTCATGATGCTGTTGTTCACCAGAATCACACACAGAGGACCTGAGATGGGGCAGAGTAACGCGAGAGGGCAGTGACTTCCCCAATGCCACGCAGGTACTTCGAGAATTAGGCCACAAGTGTGGGTATCTGTGACTCCCCATCCAAGATTCCTCCTATCCCAATATTCTTATCTTATCACTAAGTATCAAGAAGATGGATTTATTAGCCAAAAAAGAAAATTTCCTGACATGGAGTATATGCTGTTTTTTGAAGAATATTACGAATTCTCCTTTCTTAAAAAGTCGGTAGTGCAGCTTTCACTGTGGAGTCTTTTGTAGCTGTCACCATTCACCAAGTGACTTGGTGTGTGCCACACACCATTGGCTGCTCTGCATACATGTCCTTATTCAGTCCTCACCACCTGGCAAAGCATTATCATCATCCCCAGTTTACACATAAGGAGACTTAATGCAACTTAGAGTATGTTGCCCAAAATTACCCTGCTAATAGACCGTGGAGCTCTGGAAATAGACACTTTCTTCAAAGCGTTCTGGGCAGCGGGTAACAGACTCACTTCTCATCACTGTGGGCACCACAGTCTGTGTACCCCATGACTCTCTCTACCCAACACACACACACACACACACACACACACACACACACACACAGAGGACAGGAAAGCTGTATCCCGAATGACTGTCTTAGGGCTGAACCTCCCCTGTCTAATGGGCCTTACAGGAGGCCGCAGCCACTTTTGTTTTCCTGCCTTCTCCCTTCCATTTCCCTCCTTACTGGCAACTAGCTCATCGAGCATCAAAGTGTAAATCTAATTTCTCTCCCTTACTCATGCCCTCGTGTGTACATTCTTGTGCCATTTTCTGTATAAAGTTTCTACTTGAAGTCTGTACAACCTGTTGCTTTGGTATATAGGGCTGTAAAATAAACAGTAAGTAAAACCAGAAATGCTTAGGGAAATAGAACTTTTTGTCTGATCCTTTATATCCATTGGCTCAGATAATTGTCACAAAGATCATGTAAGGCTGGATTTATTAGCCAAAAAAGAAAATGTTGAATGTGGGGGACAGGGGACATTGCCCATGCTTTGCCGATGAAGAATCTGAACCTTCATCTTTTCAAGGACCTAGTCACATCCAGCCCAACCCAGATCTTTCTCGAATTTGTCACACACACTAACCAACCCAGGCCGCAACACTCCTTTTGCTAGGTTACTTTCCTGCCCAGAACCCATTGGCATTTTCTCATTGTTCCCCAAATCACATCTGCCTGACTTCCAAGACTCTCTGAAATCTCTCCTTGTGCTCTTTTCCTGACCACCTTGGCTGACTGAGCTCTTTGGGAAGAGAGCTGGGATTGATAATGGTCAGATTCTTCTCTTCCTCCCACCCTGCCTAGCTCCTCCCCCTTTTGCTTTTGTGGAATAACATTTTCCTTTCCACAGTTACTGTAAAAAGAAATCAATTCTTTTTAGCGAAAGTAAATGACATCCAACTCTCCTTACATGGAGAAAGGGCACTAAAGTGCTGACAGATACCATCTCAGGAGTGAGTGTTCTTGCTATTTCCCTTCTAAGACTATCAGGAACAAATTTAACTGGTGAATGGCCATTCCACACAGAAGGGAAGCGGTAACTAGCACCAACCTAGTACACCTCTCAGTAGGATTCCCAGCATTTCTGTGTAATTTCCACTTATAGCTCTCACAGAACCTCAAATGGGAAGACAGGGTGAGTCATATACTCAAGCCACATTTATGCCTTTAAAATGCAATTTGAACAACAAATCCACATATACATATTAAAAGGCCTAGTAAATTTCTAGAATGTAGGAGAACCTCAAAAATCCTCATTGCCATTATATATTAGCCACACCACCCTCAACGTTGTTAGATAAAATGCTTTGTCCCATCAGAGGTTACCCCAGCCACAGATGGAGAAGACCTGGGGAGGAACACATTTGTGTGAGTGTGGCCAGCCCCATCCACAGAGTATGTAGCTCAAGGAAGCTTCAAGTGGCCATTCAACGTGGCCTCAAAAAGGTGTCATCAGAGGAGCATTTGGACCATTTGCTTAAATCATTTTATGTCCATAAAAATGGACAGAACTGCAGCCAGCTTCAACCAGTGAGCTGCTAGTTAATCCAGGTCCAGATGTTCCTTAACTGAACACATTAAAAGAGTTGGATAGGTTGCTCGCTAGTGCAGTTTCTCAGTCTCGCTTTCCTCCTTGGCTACAGTGCTGTTTGACTGTTTGGTATAATCCCTCCCCGAGAGAACAGAATCCACTAGCAGAGCTCTGGGTCTTAGAGAAATATGGCTATAAAATGTACGAGGTTTATTCTGATGGTCCTTGTCATGCTGTGCAGATGGCGGCATTTACCATGTTGATCGGTGAGGAGCCTTCGTGCTCTCAGCCACAGATGGGCCGGGAGGCCTCCCAGGCGCAGTGCCCCCACCCTCTCCAGCACGCATCAGGGTGGTTACTTGTTCCCTCTCTTTGCTCCTGTAGCACCTGTGTTTGTGTGTTTTTCATGCTACTCGCTGGTGGTTGCTATAATGATCTGTTTTGATGCATGCTTCCCACCAGGCTGCCATGTTTTTAAGGGCAGGGACCTGGCTTCTCTACGGCAGGGCTTAAGGGGTTCAAAACTGTGCTCAAGGTCACAAAGCTGCTAAGTGGCAGCAATGTAGGATTCTAAGCCTCATTTATCAGCCTCCAAAGTTCAACTTCTTAATTAGAAGGCCTGTCACGTTGTAGAAATCATAATGATCCTCTTAGGGCGAAATAATGGGCATGAAATAGTGGATCGTCCAATGATAATTACAATAGGAATTGTTTATTAGCTCCTTAGAAACTGCACTCATCATTTTATAAACGTTATTTCAGTTAATTCTTCCAATCATCCTGTGCATGGGTAATGTCATGACCATTTTCAGATAAGGAAATTAAGAGTCACAAAAGTTAAATGATTTGTCAACCAGGTCACACAACTAGCAAGTAGCTCCAGCTCTAACCCCATTTGGTCTGATTCCAAAACCCTGGGTCTTGTCTGCTGTACGTTAGTGCCTTTTGGCACAAACAGGCCTTGGACATCTGAGGAGACTTCCAGACTGGGACCCGCCCCCATCTGTGGGTGTCACTCTTGCTAAAACCCTGTGAATCATTTGTGGTTACCTTGAGCATAACAAACACACAAAGGGATAAGCAGACTCTTTAAAAACATAATATATTGTTTCCCTAAATCAAATTGCAGAAAGGAATTCTTTTACCTGTTGTCCACTTTTCATTTGAACTTGGTGAGGAGCACAGGAGGGACTCTTTCATCTGTTAGGCTTCTTACACACACACACACACACACACACACACACACACACACACACACACTTCATGCTGGGATGATGGCAGAGGACTGGCTCTGGCAAGTCCTTCCAACATGTGGGTGATTATGGTGGTAGCAACATAGGAATGGTACCTCATAACCATGTATGGTTACACAGATCGTTATTTGATCTACCTCAGAGGTGGGCGACCAAGTATTATTATTTTCTTTTTCCTCATCCAGGAAGGAGCTGAGTTTCAGAGTGGTTAAGTGAGATGGAGTGGATTCAAATTCAGGACTTCTGTTTCCTGATCTAATGCACTTTCTGCTAGCGTAATAGCTGTCAAGCTGTGGTGTGTGGAGGTGCCCCAGAAACTATCGTAATGAGTAGGGACAAGGGGGACTCAAGGACCTAATCCTGCTTCAATTAGAGCAGCTCTGCTTTCATCTGATTGATTTATCAGGTGGCATTCTAACAGTTCTATTGCTGTGTAACAAGCCACTACCAAAATTTAGACAATTATCATTGCTCATGCCTATGTTGGTTGGCAGATGTGTGTGTGGCAGGGGGGAAGGTGCAGCTGGGCTCTGCTAGGCTGCTGTGCTGCAGGTGGCAGCGGTGGGGCAGCTGGGATGGCTCCAAGCTCCTGCTCGGACCAGTGGACCAGGCATGGCACGCTCTCATGTCTGCTTCCAGGCCGAGGCTTGGAACAGGTATATTATCACTTCCAAAGCAAGTCATATGGCCATGCCCAAATTTAAGGGGCGGGGGATTACACTGCTCATCATGAGGCCATGGCAAGGGTATGGTTGCAGAGAGTAGTGAAGAATTGGGGCCAATAATGCAATCTACTGCAACGCCTTGAAAAAATTGTAATATCATTGCTCCGTCTAAACTGGAAAGCTACTGAAGTTTTTCAAGCCATATGTACCCATAGGATCTATAGGAGGTGGCTGTCGTATTGTAAAGGACAAGAAACCTGTACCCAGAAAATCAGGCCTGAGGAATGTTGCTTGCGAGTGGCTGCCACTTTGGGTTGTGGTCAGTGTTCTTATCTTTTTATCCCTTACTCAGGTAGGGTGGGTGTCTGAGTGTGTGTGTTTGTGTGTGTGTGAAACACACAGAGAGGTGCACGATACAGACATGTCTCCATCCACCAGCTTGTCGACTTCCATCCTTGTTTCATTCTGTGTCTTCCCTCTCCCTCTCATCACTACTGTCCCGCGACATGTGCATCAGGTTGGTCTGTAGTCCAGGTTCTCCCCTTCCACCATCTCTGCAGTCGTCGCCCCTCTGAGCTCTACGTCTGTACCTGCTGAAAGCCATTCCTAGAAAAGTCACCAGAACCTGGGGTAGTTTGTACCTTCTGCCCCTTGCCTGCTCATTTGCCTTCATAAACTGTCAGATGCTGCTCAGGTCATTTAATTCTGTCATCTTTGTAATGTGGTTCAAGAAAAATAGATGAGAGGCCAAACAGAGAACTTTTTGTTCTAGAACCCTAGAGGATTCCAGCATTTTTTTTTATCTCGACAATTGGAAAATGGTACAGGAGTTACCCAGCAGAATATTTATGGAAATGGGCTCTCTGAGGAGTTCATAAATACAAACGCAGAGTATTTAAAAATGCAGAGTTACATTCGCAAAATAAGAATTCTGGAGGATTGGGGAGACAGAACTTACTGAAGGATGATTTTCCCAGTAAGTTTAATTATTTGGCAACAATCATTAAACATTACAAGTCACACATCCCAAGTGATCCAAGGGCTTTTCACCAAATGTCTGAGTGGGAAGGTGATTACCTTGTGGGACAAGTAATTATGATAAAGAGAAACAAGAAAACAAGTAATTATGATAAAGAGAAACAGGAAAAACCACACGTCCAGTCCGTTTAGTGGAAAGAATCACAATCACAGACACTATATAAGTACGGCCACTTTATCTGATTTGACAGATCATTTGCTAATTATCTAGAGTTCATGTTGAGTGTATCTACATGCTGAAATTTGTTTCCTTCTAATGTGATTCCGTCCACCTGGACCTCAGCTGTATGGCAATCTTGCTGACGTGGAACATGCCGCTGACTATGCAGGATGTGGGAAGGCCACCAAATCATTAACCCTAGTGTCTCAGTCAGGGTTTGATCAGAGAAGCAGAACCACCAGGATTATTTCACAGGATTTATTATCTGGATTTGACTTACACAATTGTGGGCTCTGATTAAACAGTCAATAGAAGGTTGTTGCATCTTTGTCCGATGCTGGGGCCTGAGGCCAGCAGGCCAGAAGTTGGGAAGGAAAGATGGACATGAAGCAGGGAAAGCAAAGATGAACTAGAACCAGTGAGGATAAGCTGGAATCATGAGGATGGGCTGGAACACATACTGGTCTCTCACTTCCTTTAGCAACTTCCATTTTGGAGGAGACCTGCAGGAGAAGCTGACTGTCTTTCCTCATGGAGCTGAGCCTGCACCTCGCCAGGGGTCAAAGGAGGTGAAGAAGGAGAGCTGGGAAGGGCTGGACAGGCCTGCCTGCTACCTCCTGACAACCTGCTGGTGACCTAGCCGATAAATGATGACACATGAGAGCTGCAACAGCCCCTGGTGCCCCGCATCAACTTTCAAATGCACAAATGCAAAAGACTACAGCTGCCGCTTCGGTTCCTTCCTCCAAATCTCACACGGAATGCCTGCTGGGGTCCGTGCTGACCCAGAACCGTGCAGGAAGAGGGAAGGCTGGAAAACACTGCCCCAGCCTAGCTAGGTTGATGTGATATAAACCTACCACACCTGCTCTCACTAAGCTCATTTGTCATGCATGGCCTGCTCAGACTGGAGTAATCTCTGTTAGTTCACCATTTTATAAGGGCCAATCTTTACCTAGTTTGCCCACCTAGGGCATTAGCTTCTTAAATGCAAAGGTCAGTTCTGTATTCCCTGCTAAGAATCTGCTTACCTGATGGGAATCTTTAAACTCCTGAATTTGTAATGAATCAAAAGGTTTATTTGAGACAGATCAGTAACAGAGTATGACAAGCCGCACTTATAGTTATATATTATGTAGAGATACATAAACATAATGGATATGAATGCTATACATACATATGTGCTGCAAATAATATACAGATATTGATATAGGATGGCCCAGTGATGACACCAGACTCTCACTGGTGTGCTAGTGAAACCCTGGAACAAGAGTATGTTAGCCAGTCAGTAAATGCGTATTGAAGAGCACCCACTATGTGTCAGGTAGTGCCAGAGGTAGGCCCCAAGGATCTTACATTCTATTCCAGGGTGTTTCAACCATGGCACCATTGGCATTTTCAGCTGACTAGTTTTCTGTTGTACAGGACTGTCCTGTGCATTGTAGGGTGTTTAACAGCGTTGCTGGTCTCTGCCTACTCGATGCCAGCATTCCTTCCTCACCTCATCCCCATCCCTCCTACATTGAGACAATAAAAATGCCATTAGTTGTTGCCAAATGTCAGTTTGGGGCAAAATCACCCCCAATTGAGAACCACTGTTTCAGGGCAAGAGAAAGATAAATAGCACTGAGATACCTTCAGGGACTATTAGGTGCTCTTAAGAGTATAAAGTAGGATGACGTGGTTATATGACTGCTAGGGTGGTTAAGAAAGGCCTTGCTGAGGAATGGTTTTTGATTTGGGTTACAGGCAATCCTTCAGACATATGGGGGCAAAATACTTGAAGCAGAAGAAGGAGCCAGTGCCCAAGCCCTGGAGAGGAACAAGCTTGACATGTAGAAATGGCAGAAATGCCAGGGACTTTAGACTGTGGGTGAGGAAGGGGAGAGAGGGAGGCATGAAGTGGGGAGGGACAGCCATGACATTTGGGGTTTTGGGTGTGGGTCGTGGTGCAGGATCTGCATTTAGCTCTGGTCGCTTTGGCAGTCGTGGGAGATATGCGACCAGGGGAGCGATGTCACCTGATTCATGGTGGGGCCATGCAGGCTGCTGTGTGGTGGGTGGGCAGATGCCTCTGTCTCCCCCCTCTTCCCTCATTGTTTTGCTCCTTGCTTCCTCTGTCCTGTGACGTACAGGGATCCCTGACACCCACCTGCAGCTGGCTGTTTCCATCTCTCAGGACCTATCAACTAACAGTAAAGGTCTTTGAGTCTCTTTGTCTATAAATGGTCAAAATGGGCTTGAAAATTGTGGCTCCTTCATCACTGGCATTTCTTGAGCACTGGCTACTTCTGATTCTGGTCCTTGTGTGCACATATGCTGCAAGTGCTGGGCCCCATCCTCACCTAACTCCCATTTACAAAACAGGTCGTTTGCAGCCTCTGGTGAGCGTCAACATCTCCCTAAGACCGTAACGGGAGGGATCCCCATAGATTGTGAGTTTGGGTGAAATACAGAAGCCTCCTGGCCCACTTACTGCCTGTAATATTCTTTTCCCTTTGATCAAAAAGCCTTTCCTCAGTGGGCTATTTCCTTCCATTTATTCCCCACCCCAGTACTCCATGCCTTTATGAGGTTTTACTCTTTGCTGGTTTCATGCCCATTTATGTTTGAATTATACAAGCATAGACATTCATGCTCTTTACTTATAAAAGAAACACCTTGTTCTTCCTGTAAAAGTGATTTACTTTCATTTTGGATACCATTTGAATATGCCCAGTTGTCTGAGTAGAAACAGGGGTGCGGATGGAAAGCAGGAGCCTGCTGTTGGCAGTGGCCGTGGTGAGACACAGCTCTGACAGCCCGAGAACAGGACAATAGACCCAGGATTCCAAAATATCTTTCTGAGGTCAGCACATGGTCATAGTCTTGGACACTGCGGTCCCTGAGTCATCCTTTGTGTGACAGGCCAGCTTGGCAATGGACTTCCTAATGAAGATCATGAGACGCTGAGATAAAGTTAATTTCTTCTTAGAATGGTCTATTTAACAATGCAGGATAATGTTACACTCTTTAGTTGTACTTACCTAAAATGCTGAAAAGTAGGAGTGGTTTTGCCGCTTAAAGAGTTATCTGGGGAAACAATTGATTATCCAGAATGCTTGTCTAAAAGTTACTCCTTCCCCAAATTTTATTATTTGGTACAGTTCCAGTGGAATCTTCCAAAAGACATTAGTCCATTCTTTTGCTTCAATGCATGTTTGCTTGATAGATATTATCTATTTTTATATTATGTGGTGAGGTTTCTAGGACACATAAAAGTTGGAGGATATATGGTTGGTGCAAAATAATTCTATAGAAAACTAAGATTGATTTTGGGGGAGAGGCAGTTTAAAGAATATAGAAGCTTTTCTTTCAGCTTTCCTAAGTAGCTGTACAAGGAAGGGAAGGAACAGTAAGTATCTAAAGCTAAAGAAGGAAACATTCGAGCTGGAGAATAACTAGGTAAGAGAGAAATAGAGCCCTTCAACACCGTTCGAGATAACTGTTGACTTAAACCATTGGCAAAAACTGGCAATGCAAGGATTCAGGAAGCATTTTTGTTAGTTATTATTGGGCTTTTACAGAAACCATACCCCAAAGTTCATAAAAGAAAATCAGAAATAGTTTTCCATGGGCATTTTGTGCTAGTGGTAGTTTTCTTGGGGGCAAGATTTATAAAAATGACCATGTATTTGAGAGAGCATTGATGAAGGTAAGCTTGTGAATGAATTTTCCGTGGATGTCCTATAAGTTTTGCTCTTTCTGCAAACAGCTTGAATTTTTCACTTGGTTCGACAATTTAGGAAAATAACAGTGATATATACTTACAAATTAAATTTAGCCAGTATTGATTTTATTCTTCTATAAGCAAAGGCTATTCTTGGTATTAGACATGAAACAAAGAACAGAGAAAAAGAGAGGAACTGAGGAAGGGGAGAGAGAGAGAGAGACAGACAGACAGAGACAGAGAGACAGAGAGACAGAGAGACAGAGAGACAGAGAGACAGAGAGAGAGACTGCGCTGGCTCTTTTAGAACTGAAGATGTAGGTACATGCACAAGAAGCTCTGATGTGAAACATGGATGTTACATGTGTCCATTAGAATACACAAAAATATTCTAATGGGTTTAGGAACATTTCTAGAAGGGTGTAGATATCAATCTGGTTTAAAAGAAAAGCCAGGAACCTTAGCAGATATAAGTCAGCAAGGACATTCTGGCAGCAGAAAGAGCTTGGGCAAAGGTGCTGAGCAGGGTATTGTCTGTTTTGTTTTGCGAGGTCAGTGGGGGGAGTGGAAGTGTTGGAGATGGTCCTTGAGAGCATCCAGACTGACTCCAGAACAATCGCGAGGGCCTTGCCGACCGATGTGTACTATGTTTTCCATGCAGTGCTGGATCCATCAGCGGGGTTTGTGGAGGAGATTATCGTGGAAAATTTAGAGGACATAATTTAGATCTAAACTATGGGATATGTTCCTTGAAACTATTAAGGGATCATGGATTCTTTGAGCTAAAAGGAACATTAGAGATTATCTGTTCGGGTGGTTTCCAAATACTGTTTTAACACGGTGGAAACCTTCTTTCAAATGCCGTCTTACACAAATGCCTCAGCTATGAAACAGAAGAGCAGTTCTGGTAGAAACATGATGGGAAGAGGCTTGCATTTGCTGTTTTATTTTCTTCGCTCCTGTAGCAATCCCCAAGGTACTTGTACAGAAAGCTCAAAATCATAGGACAACCTGCCATTTAAAGATGATGTAACCCAAAAGAAATGAAAGCATGTGCTTACAAAAAGACATGTACAATAACATTACTAGCCACCCTATTCATAGTACCTGAAAACCAGACACCACCCAAATGTCTATCAATAAGAGAATAGATAAACAAATTGTATTTATACAAAGGAATAGTACCCAGCAATAAAAGGAGAAACCTACTGACACATGCAACAGCATATATGAGTCTCAGAAACATAAGTGAAAGAAGTACGACACAAAAGAGGACACACTCTTGGATTCCATTTACATGATATGCAAGAACATGTAAAACTGGTTTATGGGGAAAGAAATTAGGAAGTGGTTGCCTGGGTGGCAGGGTGGAGAACTGATTGAAAATGAGCACAAGAGAGCTTTCTGGGGTGTTGGAAATCTTCTCTTGTTTTGTAAGGTGGTCACATTTGTGTATTCAATTGTCAAAACTCATCAAATAGAACACCTAAGATGTGTGCATTTTATTGAATATTAATGATATCTTAATAAGAGCTGAGTTCAAAGGTTCTTAGAGAGAGAGTTGCTCAGTTCCTGTAGCCAGTTATGAGAAAGACTAGGGGCTGGGGCTTAGGTTTCCAGGATTCCTGGTCCAGCGAATTTCACCATATTCCCCTCCCTCAGAGTCATCCTCCTCTTCACCAACAACACCAAGACTGACCCCTCCCCACCTGACCCCCAACATCACTAGCTTGAAAAGTCACTGTGGCTGAGAAGTATGCACTGCATGGTTTCTGACTCAGATTTTTTTTTTTTTTTTTGAGACAGAGTCTCACTCTCTTGCCTGGGCTGGAGTGCCATGGCATCAGCCTAGCTCACAGCAACCTCAAACTCCTGGGCTCAAGCGATCCTCCTGCCTCAGCCTCCCAGGTAGCTGGGACTACAGACACGTGCCACCATGCCCGGCTAATTTTTTCTATTTTTAGTTGTTTGGCCAATTTCTTTCTATTTTTAGTAGAGATGGGGTCTTGCTCTTACTCAGGCTGGTCTTGAACTCCTGAGCTCAAGCGATCTGCCCGCCTCGGCCTCCCAGAATGCTAGCATTATGGGCGTGAGCCACGTGCCGGGCCCTGACTCAGCTTTTTCATTTTCCTACCATGAAACCAAAACTGCCAAACACAGCCACACTTTTCTTACATTGTGCTTCACCTGTATTGCCAACCCACTGATAATGCTCTATTCCATAGCCTTGGGGAACTCGTGCAACTTAACTATTTTATTGCTTGATGGGAATGGGGCAGGGGAGAAGGCTCTGGTGGCTTCCACTGTAGGCCTGTCTATGCAGAAAGAGTGCCAACTCTCCAGCACACCTGTTGTTAGATAGCCTAGAGGCTCACCTCCACTGACATGCAGTTTAACTCTATTAGGAATCACACTCTTAGTGCCTCATCGGCCAGCAGGGCAACCCAGCCCCGGTGGATCTCCGACTGCTCTTTAAGAATATCTGACTCTTTAACCTCCTGAGTCTTTGTATTCAGTCTGTTTTCCTGGAGAGTCCTGGACTACATTGCCCAGCCATAGTGTCACGTGTATTCATGCCAGACTCTCAGTCTACTGAGGACTCTTCAAGCACTGGGACTGCGTCTTCATCATCTTTGCATTCCCAGTATCCACGTCAGTGCTTCGGTCTAGAACTGTGAATTTTAACGGGGAGCTCTTTTGCCAGCATCATCTCAAGGAACATTTTGCCATGTCTGGAGGTATTTTCGGTTGTTAAAACTGGGAGGAGAGTGCCCTGGCATCTAGTGGGTAGAGGCCAGGGATGTTGCTAATCATCCTACAGAGCATAAGATTGCTTCCCACAAGAAAAAACTACCCAGCCCCAAATGCCAATAGTACCAAGGTTGAGAAACCCTCATCTGGAATATACTTTATTGTACAAAAGATAATAGATCAACAACATCATGTAACCATTGCTTACTCAAGGCTAGGACCAATGCTTTCCATCATGATGGGTCTCTCGGCTTCTGCCGTTACCACTCTCGATTCTCTAAGCATCATATTCATGTTCTGATATGAGGGATGTCAGACTGAGTTAGGTGGTCACTAACTATCCAAAGTGTAATAAACCTTTTTGCAGGGTTTGAACCATTCTATCTCTTAAGTCAATGTTGGCTTGACTCAGGTTCATCATCTGGCTACAGTTCTGTAGCCATCTGTTGCCATAGTAAAAGGGGCTTAGCACAAACCACCGAGATCTGCTCTGGGGTGGAAAGTGAGGTCAGATTAAATTTACTTTTGCAAAGCCACACAGCTGCTATGTTTTGGAGCCAAATTCAAACTCAGGTTGTCTGAAGGCTCCTAAAGTCATCATTTATCATTATAAGTTTTCTTTTTAGCTTTCTTGGATTTCCTTAAATATTCCCTCCTCTCCCCAGTAAAACTGATTTCCCTCATAATAAGTTATCTAAGCATCTTGGTCCAGGGCTTAGGCTCTTAAATAAGTGCAGGGACTTCGTCATGTTTGTTATAAACTGTAGTTTCCCCATCTCTGTTCTCAATCTCAGTGAGGCCAGCACTCAGGGTTCTAGTTTATCTTTTTGTTCACTCTGTATACTTCCTAAGAATCTTTCTTTCATTTAAGGTAAAAGTTTAAATGTGGGAAAAAACTGAAGTGAAATGAAAAGCCAAACATTCTCTAGTTATATCACTAATTAACTGTGTGACTAAGGAAAAGCTGCTTCTAAATCTCTCATCTTTAAGATGGTAAAAAAGATTTCATTTGAGATCTTAAAATTTATGATCATAGGGATAGGTTTTTTTTTTTTATTGTAACATATCCATTTTTCTTGGTTTAAACCTCCAGTATTTGACAACTTAGGATGTAGAAATTAAGAAAGAACTGTCCTAAAGCAGGAAAGGCAAGGTCTGATGAAATTGGTAGAAATCAAGAAATACAGTTTTATAAGCTTAGATTGGATATGGATTGGGAAGCTATTTCTTATTTCTCCAAGAGTGCTTAGCTTCTCAGACAGTCTCCTCTTTTTCAGTTTCCCCATGTTTTAATGAGACAACCAAACGTGTAGAATATAATCATGCGTGACATGATCGTAATGAAAGTATGACGGGCACTTTGGAAACCGGGTGTGGCAAAAATCAAACCTAGAATCAGGTAAATTGGGAGCCACCTTTTGGCTTTTTTTGGTGAAAATTCTTGCTAAAATATTAGTAATAAGTTTTCTTAAAATAACAGACTCAATTTTGAATTTTAAGTGATGGAATTTTTCAAAAATTTGACCTGCACCAAATCTTTTACAAGTACATTATGTAAAGCAAAGGTATATCTTTACTGACAAACACATATTCCTCCAAACTTTGAAACACATTCAGAAGCTTCAGATGTCAAACACGTCAATGGAAATGGAAATGCCCTCTGTCTGACTCCATCACAGATGTTTCCTGTCCCTGGTGTGCTCAAGGACCAAGTTCATCCCAAGCTGGCCAGAGCATGATTACTTTGGGCAATGACCCAAATGACCTTAAAATATCAATAAGTGACAGACTATTCAAAGTCATAGTTTATAACATTCACTTAAAATTTCCCCTTAAACTGCTGACTGAAGCACTAATTAAGATCTGAAACGGAAGCTAGATGACAAGATGCTTTTGTGTCTTTTTCTTTTACTTGCTGTACAATAATACTAACAACAGCCATTTAATCTGTTTGCTGATACGGTCTCCTTTGCTTTATTATGTTGTTTATTCCATGTGAGCTTTCAATATTAGTTATAAAAACGTCACTGTGTCTGCTGCTGCATTTTTCATCTTATAAACTCCCGGGGATCTCATCAATTTAACCTGCCTTGTACAGTTTGCAGCAAACCACTACAGGCAGATAGGCTTAATCAAAGTTTTTTGTTAATAACTAACACAATACATAGAAAAGCATGGCAATGAATAAGCCTGTAATTCTAGGTAAAGACTTATTATATGAAAATCTATATTTAAATTAGGGGCTTTGCAATAGGATTCTTAACTATACGACACAAATCACCACAGGATGCCTCTAAACAGCAAGTGTGTCCTAGGCATTTGAAATATAATTTAATCTAGAAACTGTTTACCCTGAGTTTTCAGCAATTCATTGCTGATGAAAAAAATCTAGATTCTTTAAAATAAAAATAGAACAGCATTTGCAGTACCTGGCCATTATTGTAGCTACAGAAATACAAAGGTAATTTTCTTTTGTATAAATTTTGAATTATAAACTGTTTATCTCTCCTTAATAACTTTCACTGTAGAAAGAGCTCTTTTTCTTGCTCAATTTACATAAAAGTGTCTGGAAGAGTTCAGTGACAACACAGATGCTGGGAATTAAGGACTGACTTGAGACTGAAGCTTTTCAGCCCCCACCCTCCACCCCACCCCCGTGCCCTACCCTGAGCAGTGTAAAGGCCAAAAGTCAGGTAAAACCACGTGAGAGGAGAAGGTGTCAGCCCTAGGGACAAGAATGAGGCTGCGGCATCATGTAATGGAAAGACCATAGTTGACGTTTTCCAAAGATTTTTAGTAATAATCTTTTTTCAAAGGTTCTCTTTTGCTAGTTAACAAATATAAAACATGCCAACTCCCTCCAGACTCCAAATGCTTGAAATAGAACTAGAAGGCGCTCCAACTTTTCCTTCCAGATGTCCTAAGAGGGAAGTCCTTGTTGGCAACCCAAGGCTGAGTCATTACAGCACCTTGGGAACTCCACTGGCTTCAGAGGAAGGCATCAAAGGAGATTTTACCACCTATCCAGGTGCTGAGTAGAGCTTTTCCCGACTGCGGTCACCCTGGGGAGGGCGAGACTGTGCACCTCCTGCTTCCTTAGTGGTGCTATAAAAATGCTCAATCACCACTCTGATGGATCAGGTTTGGGTTTTGAGAACTGCAAGTGCGCTGCACACGTGCAGTCTGCTTGAACCCCTCGCCTTTCCCGGCACCCCCAGGCCTCCACCTCCAGCCCCCCTTCCAGTACAACAGGGGACCATCTGCCCAGGTGCAGTGAGCAGATAAAGCAGCTCCTTCTTGGATCCTTTTCTGAGAAGTTTGGGGTGGGGCTCTTCCTTCCTCTTAGCTTTCCCCTCCTCAGATGGAAGTCCTCAGTTTCCTACATGCTAATTTTTTGCAGTTAGTAGAGCTCAGTGGCATTGGACCACCTGCTAGCTGGGACCACCGTGCCCTGAGTGGCCCCTGCTCTCCGGGAAGCTCTGTTAGGTGGGGAGGAAAGCCCCTGCGTGGCTGGTGTAGACTGCAGCTCCACGGAGACCCCTGTCTGCAGCCACCCACTCCGGAGCACAGTAAATTGTAGAATCAGATTTGCTGCCTGCAGTCACAGCTGTCTTGTTCCTTCTGGAGGGTTCCCTCTGCTCACACAGTGCCTCTGGTTAAGTGGTGGTGCTCGTTTTTCCACAGTGGAGGCCCATGGATGGCTTCATCCCCTGCTGGCTAGTCCTGGGCCACCTTGAATGTTTTGTCTGATTATATATTTGGTCAGCTGATACCTTTGAATTCCTTTAGCCCCTTTGGGTGGGTGCTATTTAGGCACTTCTTACTAAGAAGCTAGAAAACACTTGAGTTCGCTGTTTGCCATGTTGCTGTCTTTAAATCAGGTATTGGAAGTGGCTGACTGTATGTAGCCAGTTTCATGAGGCTCTTTTAACCGGGAGGACGTTTTGTCCTGGCTGGGCTTGTGCAGCTGAGTCAATAAGGAAAACACAGCTTTTGTCCACTTGCTTGTCTTCTGAGTGGCTAAATAATGAACAAAATGTGTCCCTGCAGTCCCAACACCACTCCAGTTAAGCCCCGTTCCTGCCCCACACCCTGCAGTCTCCCATCTCGTCTGGCAGCTTCAGCCCATCCCGTGGTGGGGAACTGGGGAGGCACAAGGCTGGGGCATACGTGTATATGTCACATATTACCTGGGAGAGAAAAAGCTGAATGCTTCATCGTTTTGTTTTTTATTAAAAAGCCCCTAAATCAAAAGAGCAACGTTAAAATTGTCTCATCAAAATGTCCTGTCCCATTGCATTTTTCTGTTTAAAGAGACTGCTGTAAATTCTAGGGGCTGCCCAGGTGAGAATCTAGAGATTGCGATTTAAGATTAAAGTGATAGGGTAGTAAAAAAATTACTTTGGCTGTAAAGTCACCTATTAAACCACCCCTCGAATGGTGGGCAAAAATAGCAGTAATTACTAAAAAATGTACAAATTGTTACCTTTACTTTGAAATTAGTATGTAAAGGAGGATTTCATTTACTACACTAAGTCTTTATCTTCAATTTTTAAATTATAAGATTTATATCACCTAAGTCTAGCCTAAATACCTTTTAATATTGTTTAATTTTTTTTCTCTAAACTGTGATTTGAAAACAAGAGATAATTCTTATTTTGTTTCATTACTTGGGGAAGTAACAGTGCTTTCTGGTAGAACACATTATTGATTTGCAAATGTAAAGTGATGAAAAAATAGTTTTCACTTAAAGTTTCAGCAGAGTTCTAGCACAGGACACAATTAACCAGGACTTTAAAAAAAAATTAAACTTTTAATTTGGAGATAATTGTAGATTCACATGCAGTTGCAAGAAATAATACACAGAGTTCTGGTGTTACCATTTACTCTGTTTTCCCCAAAGGTACCGTCCTATAAAGCTGTGGTACAATATCACAACCAGAATATTGGTACTGATATATTGTTAGTAAGATGCAGAACAGTTCCTTTGAGTTACCCTTGGACAGCTGCAGCCTTCTTTTCCATCCCTGACTCCTGGCAGCTAATCTGTTTCTACAATTTATTATTTCAAGAATGCTACATAAATGGGATCATATAGGATGTAACCTTTTGGGATAGTCTTTTTTTTCCCCCCTCAGCATAATTGCCTCGAGATTCATCCAAGTTGTCACATATATCAATAGTTGTTTCCTTTTTATTGCTGAGAAGTATTCTGTGATATGGATGGACCGCAGTTTAACCATTTGAGTGACATCTGGGCTGTTTCCAAGTTTCTGTCTATTACAAAAATGCAAACGGGACTTTTAAAAATCACAGTTATAGAAATGCGCATGGCTATGTGTTCTTACAGAGTACTTATGGGGAGAGGGAATAAGATTAAAGGCTTAGTCATTTAGGATGAAAACAAATGTTATGAACTCTGACAGTCTACCTCAAAGTAGCCTGATTTCATAAATGTATTCTATTTATGGTATTTAATCAAACTTAAGTAAATTATTGGCCCATGTCCACAATAGAATTTGCAAATAGGTATATCATGCCCATGTTTTCATTTCTGTTTTCAACCTGAATGATTGCTCAATACAGTGTGCTATAAATATTCTCTCTTATTAAGCACTGCTCACACATCTCATTGTGTTTGTTGAACCTGGCAATGGGATAGCATTTGATTGTGTTGATTTTTTTGCTGCCAAGCCCAATCGTTGGGTGTTTTAAAAACATTAAATACCCTCATGCACTTGGACTCTCTGATTAAGAGAATTCATTAACTGAACATTTGATTATGAACAGAAGAGTCAGCGCAGGCACAGTCGGCGAAGTGTGCAGCTTATTGATGGATGGTAGGAAATCAGCTGAGGACGCTCAGAAACATGTGGTTATGATGGTAGGAAGTAGAGAGAAGCCTGTCTGCTGACCACAAAGTGTATGTGTGCACCTGCTCCTGCTCCAGGTGAGCCCTGGCAGGCGCAGAGATGCAGAATGACTGGCCTCTTGTTTGCCCAGCAGATACTCCCAGGAACGGTCATTTGTTCATGCTTTTAATGTGATGCACAGAATTTCTCTAGACAAACACGTTTTAGAACTGACAGTACAATGTCACCTGCTTAGTAAAGTTTTTCTAAAAGGTATAAATGCTATGTTGTCCAACTGGCATGACAATCTTTTGGAAATATTATTAGCCCTCTTTGAGCTATATTTTAGAGTTAGAGAAATCGGAATACAGAGATCAGGCTGGTCTGAGAAAACCATGGAGAACAGAAACTTGAGTTGAATATTGTTTGCCCCAGAAAGTGGGGAAGCTACAGAAGGAAATATTACTGGAGGATGCAAGCCAACAGCCTTATGGAAGGAAACAAACAAATGAGATGATTTGGCTGGGAGCTTCCTGAAAGCAAGAATTCCCTTTCATCTGTGCCCTCTCCTCAGTACCTAGTTAGAGTCCAGCCCAAAGTAAGGATTCAATAAATATTGTTTAATGATTAAAGAAACAAATGGATGAACAGACTGGAATGATTTTTGATGTCGTTATTAAAGATGCCTTTCTCAGACTGCTCCACACACCTTGCCCTGGGCGTGTTGTTGCTGCTGAGCGTCTATGGCCACATGACCAACTTCTCCAAAACTAGTGGCTTGTGACAACAGCTGTGGAGGTCCACTGGCTTCCACGGGGCAGGTCTTCTCCTGGTTGTCCTTGACATCTCTCCTGCAGTCAGGAGGTGGGGCCGGGGTTTCTGGAGGCTCTACTTGGCTGCAGGGATGCTGGGCTCGCTGCCTCTCAGGGTCTCTCCTCTTTGTGTGGCCTTTGCAGCACAGTAGCTGGACACCTCATGTGGTGTGGTTTGGGACTCTCAAAAAGCACAAAGGTGGAAGCTTCCAGGCCTTCCAAAGGCTGAGGCCTGAAACTGTCACTGTGTTACCCGCCTCTTTTAGTTAAGCAGTCATGGGGGCCAGACCAGATTCAAAGGGAGAGAAAATAAACTCCACCTCCTGATGGGGCTCAACTATTTTCCCAACAAAAACTGTCCAATACCAGCTGAGTGTCCTACAACTCAGTTCAATTCTGACACTAATTACCCCGAGTTAGTGCAGACCCCACAGGTTAAGGGCTCAGTCCCCGAAGACCGCCCCACTGCTCACGCCAGCCTCAGGTGGAATGTTTCCAAGTTACCCACACTTCTGTGTGGCTGACTGCAAATTTGGAGGTTCCCCTGACCACACCTCGGGTTTGGCAGTTCACTAGAAAGACTCAAGAGCTAAGGAGAGTGTTGTACTTATGGTTACAGTGTATTTTAAAGGATGCAAATGAACTACCATTTGAAAAGGTACATAGGGTGAAGGCTGGATGGGTCTCTAGTGCAGGAGCTTCTGTCCCCGTGGAATGGGGATGAGTGACCCTCCTGGCACATCGGTCTGTTCGCCAACCAGAAAGTTCCTGAACCATGTTGGTCAAGAGCATTTCTACAGGATTCATTGCATAGGCCCGATTGATTAACTCATTGACCAATAGCGATCAACTCAATCTCCAGAGTTTGGGGATGGGGTTGAAAGTTCCCACCCTCTACTTATGTACATGTGTGGCTAGCAACTGCTTTGAAACTATCTGAGGGCCAACTTGAGTCACCTTTATAGCATAAATTCAGGTATAGACCAGAGGGGTTCATTGTGAATAACAAAAGACAATCCTGTCACTCCGGAATTTCCAATGATTTTTGAAGCTCTGTGCCTGGTGAACCAGGGACAAAGACAAAATAGATTTTTTTTTTATTATGCCACAGGAGTGATGACAAAGAATGTGTAGCCATCTTTAATCTCATGCTGGTCTTCTGCAGACTCAAGCTGGCCTGTTACCTTATACAAAATAGATAAAATTTTAAAAGTGACTGTTTTCCTATTATTTGCTTGGAAAATGACCCCACATATACATCTGGATTGCCCCAGAGCAGGTTTCTGGAGAGCTAATGCTACACCTTATGTGCTCCTGCCAGATACATAAAGGGATGAATAAGGAAAAGTCTGTTGCATTGATGTGTGTGTAGGGCAGACAGGAGGGTGAGGGGAGAGCTCCTGGGACAGCCTCAACCTAGGGCCCTGTTTCCCAGTCACGGCTCCTTTGGCAGCTCCTCCCTGATCCCCTCGGCTCTCACGCCTGCTGCGCTGCATTGGGGAGAACTCAAACTCCTATTTCCCTAAACTTGACTGTCTCCATCATGCTTTGCCTACTTTTGTTCACCCAGCCCTGACTCAGACCTTCCAGTTTTTACCTGTCTTCTTTTGCGCTCAGATAATTCTTTTGGGCCAGATTCCTAGCCCTCCAACTCAATCATCTTATTTTTGGCTTCTTAAGTGTTCTTTCAATCCAATCTTGCTAAAAAGCTATTTTAGTGTCTGACTGTGGATTTTTGGCATCATTATCTCACCAGGCATAGCTTGGAGGTTCCTCTGGGATCTCTTACTGGAGTATTTTCTTTTTAGGATTTCCCAGTCCACGTTGGAACCAGAAGAAAAATGATCACTTTGTGTTGGGAAGGACCTTATTGTCTCTTTTCAAATATTTAAAAATCCTGAATGTTCCCCTACCTGGAGTTTTATTTCATAAGGAATATTTTCTGATAAGCTGTCAGTGCCAACCTATACTATGAAATTCTACATGCCCCCTTCGGTTCAACAGTCATCTATCTGTGTGAGATAATTTCATCTCCTCCTCTCTCGCCCAAGGTTACTGTGTAACTGAAATCCTCAGTGCAAAGACACTTTTGTATCCCTCCCACATCCCACAGCTAGCTGGGAGTTTGCCCTCAGGCAACAACCAACTAACTGTACCTTGAAGATAATTCTCTGGGGAATTAATTAGGCTAGACTGAATAATTTAAGGGGAAGTTTTGGTGAATTCAATAGAGAAGAGATTTTTGAGTGTCAAAGATTGAAGCATCCTCTCCCTCATTCAGCTCTTACCTCCGCTTTCTTAATACACATGAAAGAAAAGTAAAATTGTCTTATAGATTTGATATCGTCAATTAATTTTGAGTGCTTACCATGAGCCCACCATTGGGCTGGGCTCCACGAAGTTTGAATCATGATTATAAAGTAAGCTTTTGTTTTGTTTTGTTTTAAAATGTGAAGTAAAATCTTAGGCAATCTTCGAGACCACCCTGGAAGCCACCACTATAGGAGTCTGAACTGAACTCTTCTTCAGGATTAGTCGTTCTCTTGCTCATACCCTGTAGAACTTTTACACAGCTATATTACAACTCTTAAGACCTTGTCTTATAATTACTTGTTTCCCAATCTGTCTGACCCACTGGACCTGCGCAACTCAGAGGTGGGGACTGTTGGCTTCGTTTGCTTATTTACCATTTTAATTAAGCATCTGATATGGACGTGGCACTGTATTTGGTCCTAGTCTTCCACAGAATAAAGACGATCCTCATCTTGTATATATCCTGGATGTTTGATTCGTGTGTCAGTCATTTTGCAGGTGCATTTCCTCTTTTTCCTATGGACGGTGAAGAAATTCAGGCATTTTGGAAAAACTACTGGACCACAGTTGGGCTCTGTTGTTACGGCAGAGATGACCAGGAATAGACCGACACGCACACACAAATATTGGCAAAAGCAGGTTTATACGCCAGCGGACTCAGATGGGGATTTTTCCCTCCAAATTCTGAGCACCAGACAAAGAGCATTGCAGTCTTTTACACACTCTGCTTAAGGGGGAGGGGAACGGTTACAACAGGGTTAACTTTAGTGAGGCAGAGTCCTAAGTTACTTTACAGCCTCGTATACTGATTGCTACAGGTGATTTATGAGGGGAAAGGTCGCAGGGGAGGAGAGGCCTCAGGTAAGGAATGCAAAGGACAAAGCCCAGTAGTGGAATTTTCCATTTAGTGGAATTTTCCAATTT
>NW_012150840.1:12306087-12314563 GCF_000956105.1 Propithecus coquereli
TGATTTGCAAATGTAAAGTGATGAAAAAATAGTTTTCACTTAAAGTTTCAGCAGAGTTCTAGCACAGGACACAATTAACCAGGACTTTAAAAAAAAATTAAACTTTTAATTTGGAGATAATTGTAGATTCACATGCAGTTGCAAGAAATAATACACAGAGTTCTGGTGTTACCATTTACTCTGTTTTCCCCAAAGGTACCGTCCTATAAAGCTGTGGTACAATATCACAACCAGAATATTGGTACTGATATATTGTTAGTAAGATGCAGAACAGTTCCTTTGAGTTACCCTTGGACAGCTGCAGCCTTCTTTTCCATCCCTGACTCCTGGCAGCTAATCTGTTTCTACAGTTTATTATTTCAAGAATGCTACATAAATGGGATCATATAGGATGTAACCTTTTGGGATAGTCTTTTTTTTCCCCCCTCAGCATAATTGCCTCGAGATTCATCCAAGTTGTCACATATATCAATAGTTGTTTCCTTTTTATTGCTGAGAAGTATTCTGTGATATGGATGGACCGCAGTTTAACCATTTGAGTGACATCTGGGCTGTTTCCAAGTTTCTGTCTATTACAAAAATGCAAACGGGACTTTTAAAAATCACAGTTATAGAAATGCGCATGGCTATGTGTTCTTACAGAGTACTTATGGGGAGAGGGAATAAGATTAAAGGCTTAGTCATTTAGGATGAAAACAAATGTTATGAACTCTGACAGTCTACCTCAAAGTAGCCTGATTTCATAAATGTATTCTATTTATGGTATTTAATCAAACTTAAGTAAATTATTGGCCCATGTCCACAATAGAATTTGCAAATAGGTATATCGTGCCCATGTTTTCATTTCTGTTTTCAACCTGAATGATTGCTCAATACAGTGTGCTATAAATATTCTCTCTTATTAAGCACTGCTCACACATCTCATTGTGTTTGTTGAACCTGGCAATGGGATAGCATTTGATTGTGTTGATTTTTTTGCTGCCAAGCCCAATCGTTGGGTGTTTTAAAAACATTAAATACCCTCATGCACTTGGACTCTCTGATTAAGAGAATTCATTAACTGAACATTTGATTATGAACAGAAGAGTCAGCGCAGGCACAGTCGGCGAAGTGTGCAGCTTATTGATGGATGGTAGGAAATCAGCTGAGGACGCTCAGAAACATGTGGTTATGATGGTAGGAAGTAGAGAGAAGCCTGTCTGCTGACCACAAAGTGTATGTGTGCACCTGCTCCTGCTCCAGGTGAGCCCTGGCAGGCGCAGAGATGCAGAATGACTGGCCTCTTGTTTGCCCAGCAGATACTCCCAGGAACGGTCATTTGTTCATGCTTTTAATATGATGCACAGAATTTCTCTAGACAAACACGTTTTAGAACTGACAGTACAATGCCACCTGCTTAGTAAAGTTTTTCTAAAAGGTATAAATGCTATGTTGTCCAACTGGCATGACAATCTTTTGGAAATATTATTAGCCCTCTTTGAGCTATATTTTAGAGTTAGAGAAATCGGAATACAGAGATCAGGCTGGTCTGAGAAAACCATGGAGAACAGAAACTTGAGTTGAATATTGTTTGCCCCAGAAAGTGGGGAAGCTACAGAAGGAAATATTACTGGAGGATGCAAGCCAACAGCCTTATGGAAGGAAACAAACAAATGAGATGATTTGGCTGGGAGCTTCCTGAAAGCAAGAATTTCCTTTCATCTGTGCCCTCTCCTCAGTACCTAGTTAGAGTCCAGCCCAAAGTAAGGATTCAATAAATATTGTTTAATGATTAAAGAAACAAATGGATGAACAGACTGGAATGATTTTTGATGTCGTTATTAAAGATGCCTTTCTCAGACTGCTCCACACACCTTGCCCTGGGCGTGTTGTTGCTGCTGAGCATCTATGGCCACATGACCAACTTCTCCAAAACTAGTGGCTTGTGACAACAGCTGTGGAGGTCCACTGGCTTCCACGGGGCAGGTCTTCTCCTGGTTGTCCTTGACATCTCTCCTGCAGTCAGGAGGTGGGGCCGGGGTTTCTGGAGGCTCTACTTGGCTGCAGGGATGCTGGGCTCGCTGCCTCTCAGGGTCTCTCCTCTTTGTGTGGCCTTTGCAGCACAGTAGCTGGACGCCTCATGTGGTGTGGTTTGGGACTCTCAAAAAGCACAAAGGTGGAAGCTTCCAGGCCTTCCAAAGGCTGAGGCCTGAAACTGTCACTGTGTTACCCGCCTCTTTTAGTTAAGCAGTCATGGGGGCCAGACCAGATTCAAAGGGAGAGAAAATAAACTCCACCTCCTGATGGGGCTCGACTATTTTCTCAACAAAAACTGTCCAATACCAGCTGAGTGTCCTACAACTCAGTTCAATTCTGACACTAATTACCCCGAGTTAGTGCAGACCCCACAGGTTAAGGGCTCAGTCCCCGAAGACCGCCCCACTGCTCACGCCAGCCTCAGGTGGAATGTTTCCAAGTTACCCACACTTCTGTGTGGCTGACTGCAAATTTGGAGGTTCCCCTGACCACACCTCGGGTTTGGCAGTTCACTAGAAAGACTCAAGAGCTAAGGAGAGTGTTGTACTTATGGTTACAGTGTATTTTAAAGGATGCAAATGAACTACCATTTGAAAAGGTACATAGGGTGAAGGCTGGATGGGTCTCTAGTGCAGGAGCTTCTGTCCCCGTGGAATGGGGATGAGTGACCCTCCTGGCACATCGGTCTGTTCGCCAACCAGAAAGTTCCTGAACCATGTTGGTCAAGAGCATTTCTACAGGATTCATTGCATAGGCCCGATTGATTAACTCATTGGCCAATAGCGATCAACTCAATCTCCAGAGTTTGGGGATGGGGTTGAAAGTTCCCACCCTCTACTTATGTACATGTGTGGCTAGCAACTGCTTTGAAACTATCTGAGGGCCAACTTGAGTCACCTTTATAGCATAAATTCAGGTATAGACCAGAGGGGTTCATTGTGAATAACAAAAGACAATCCTGTCACTCCGGAATTTCCAATGATTTTTGAAGCTCTGTGCCTGGTGAACCAGGGACAAAGACAAAATAGATTTTTTTTTTTATTATGCCACAGGAGTGATGACAAAGAATGTGTAGCCATCTTTAATCTCATGCTGGTCTTCTGCAGACTCAAGCTGGCCTGTTACCTTATACAAAATAGATAAAATTTTAAAAGTGACTGTTTTCCTATTATTTGCTTGGAAAATGACCCCACATATACATCTGGATTGCCCCAGAGCAGGTTTCTGGAGAGCTAATGCTACACCTTATGTGCTCCTGCCAGATACATAAAGGGATGAATAAGGAAAAGTCTGTTGCATTGATGTGTGTGTAGGGCAGACAGGAGGGTGAGGGGAGAGCTCCTGGGACAGCCTCAACCTAGGGCCCTGTTTCCCAGTCACGGCTCCTTTGGCAGCTCCTCCCTGATCCCCTCGGCTCTCACGCCTGCTGCGCTGCATTGGGGAGAACTCAAACTCCTATTTCCCTAAACTTGACTGTCTCCATCATGCTTTGCCTACTTTTGTTCACCCAGCCCTGACTCAGACCTTCCAGTTTTTACCTGTCTTCTTTTGCGCTCAGATAATTCTTTTGGGCCAGATTCCTAGCCCTCCAACTCAATCATCTTATTTTTGGCTTCTTAAGTGTTCTTTCAATCCAATCTTGCTAAAAAGCTATTTTAGTGTCTGACTGTGGATTTTTGGCATCATTATCTCACCAGGCATAGCTTGGAGGTTCCTCTGGGATCTCTTACTGGAGTATTTTCTTTTTAGGATTTCCCAGTCCACGTTGGAACCAGAAGAAAAATGATCACTTTGTGTTGGGAAGGACCTTATTGTCTCTTTTCAAATATTTAAAAATCCTGAATGTTCCCCTACCTGGAGTTTTATTTCATAAGGAATATTTTCTGATAAGCTGTCAGTGCCAACCTATACTATGAAATTCTACATGCCCCCTTCGGTTCAACAGTCATCTATCTGTGTGAGATAATTTCATCTCCTCCTCTCTCGCCCAAGGTTACTGTGTAACTGAAATCCTCAGTGCAAAGACACTTTTGTATCCCTCCCACATCCCACAGCTAGCTGGGAGTTTGCCCTCAGGCAACAACCAACTAACTGTACCTTGAAGATAATTCTCTGGGGAATTAATTAGGCTAGACTGAATAATTTAAGGGGAAGTTTTGGTGAATTCAATAGAGAAGAGATTTTTGAGTGTCAAAGATTGAAGCATCCTCTCCCTCATTCAGCTCTTACCTCCGCTTTCTTAATACACATGAAAGAAAAGTAAAATTGTCTTATAGATTTGATATCGTCAATTAATTTTGAGTGCTTACCATGAGCCCACCATTGGGCTGGGCTCCACGAAGTTTGAATCATGATTATAAAGTAAGCTTTTGTTTTGTTTTGTTTTAAAATGTGAAGTAAAATCTTAGGCAATCTTCGAGACCACCCTGGAAGCCACCACTATAGGAGTCTGAACTGAACTCTTCTTCAGGATTAGTCGTTCTCTTGCTCATACCCTGTAGAACTTTTACACAGCTATATTACAACTCTTAAGACCTTGTCTTATAATTACTTGTTTCCCAATCTGTCTGACCCACTGGACCTGCGCAACTCAGAGGTGGGGACTGTTGGCTTCGTTTGCTTATTTACCATTTTAATTAAGCATCTGATATGGACGTGGCACTGTATTTGGTCCTAGTCTTCCACAGAATAAAGACGATCCTCATCTTGTATATATCCTGGATGTTTGATTCGTGTGTCAGTCATTTTGCAGGTGCATTTCCTCTTTTTCCTATGGACGGTGAAGAAATTCAGGCATTTTGGAAAAACTACTGGACCACAGTTGGGCTCTGTTGTTACGGCAGAGATGACCGGGAATAGACCGACACGCACACACAAATATTGGCAAAAGCAGGTTTATATGCCAGCGGACTCAGATGGGGATTTTTCCCTCCAAATTCTGAGCACCAGACAAAGAGCATTGCAGTCTTTTACACACTCTGCTTAAGGGGGAGGGGAACGGTTACAACAGGGTTAACTTTAGTGAGGCAGAGTCCTAAGTTACTTTACAGCCTCGTATACTGATTGCTACAGGTGATTTATGAGGGGAAAGGTCGCAGGGGAGGAGAGGCCTCAGGTAAGGAATGCAAAGGACAAAGCCCAGTAGTGGAATTTTCCATTTAGTGGAATTTTCCAATTTCCCACTTCACTGTCGACACATCTCTGGTCAAAGATTTGGAAGCCAGACATGTCTTGTTTTAGCCTTTTCTCTGTCGGGCGTGGCCTGCACCATCAGCTTGGGACAGTCTCTTCAGGCCAGAGACTTGGCTTCATTGATCTGAGTATCTTTGGCAATGTTTTGCTTTAAGGACAGATTCAGTAAAATGGTATTTGGCATCAGACTAAAGGAAATGTCCTCCACTCCGCATTTGTATCCTTGTGGTTTGTTTTCAAAGCCATAGTTTTGTGGTGTTTCTTTAAAATGCGATTGACTTGCAATGCCCGGGAATGTCTTCCCCTTAGAAGAAAGAACCTGGAGGACCAAGGAGGTGTGGCAGAGGCAGGAACGTGTTCATCTCCCCTTGGACAGGGATGGTGTCCGTGTATCTGTTCCCGCATCACCTTGCAGATTCCTTTTCAGCCCTTACACTGGCTGTATGTCTTTCCATCTCAGAGTTTCAAGATCTCTGGTGGTATTTGTTTTCCATACCCTCTACCTACCCTGCCTTGTTCCTCCACATTTCCAATACTTTGCATTTTTGTCCTCCCTATTCTGCTATTTTATGTGTTGTGGATTTTGAGGTGTACTCTAGTTACTCAAGTCTTATCTTAGAGTTGAGGAACTGAAAGAGTCCAGAGTTTCTCATTAGGTGTCCTTTGCTATACATGAGAAAGGGGATGTTAAGAGGAGCAATTTGAGGCTTTAAGCAAGAAAATTAGTAAATGCAGCCCCTGCTGAGCAATTAAGTATTAATATATTAATACTTATTGGTTCTCTCCTTCAGAGTATTAACTAGGCTTCCCCTTTCCCAGACTTGGCTACTGTCTCCTGGCTTGCGGTAATCTCATTGTTACTAAACTGAGAAGGGATCCAGCGTAGGTCCAGTTACTCACCACACAGAGAGCCAATCATTGAGACGACGAAGATTGTCAAGGAAGAAAGGAATTTTTTAATGTGAAAGATGTCTGTCTGAGAACAAGAGAAGCAGGCTCAAATCTATCTCCCTGACAAACGGAGAGTGTGGGGTTTTTAATGAGGGGCTATGTGCATTGGGGCAGGTTGTGTTGAAATTAACAGGTTTATGTGTATTGGGGCAGGTTGTGTTAAATTAACAAGGGTCTACATGCACTGGGGCAGGTTGTGCGGGATGGTGAGTCTTGGCATCAGAAACTCTGCCCAGGGGCCTTCAGAATCTCAACCCCTTTGTCTTGCAGAAATTTCACCATTTCTGGAAAACAATTCAAAAAGGTCAAGTAGTTGTTAAGGGGGAGGATAATAAAAAACCATATAGGAGTCACTGAAATTTGTTCATAGAGCTGGTTACGCCATGCCTTACACATAGGCCTTGTTCACATGCTCATGCCATTCCGAGCATGGGAAGATACTGAATGTTAGAGAACCACAGGGTCTGATTGGATGGACATGACTGATGTAGCCCATTCCTCCACCATCAGGTAAGTCCCTGAGTTTGTGTGGCTCCTCTACTTTCTCTGACTACCTTCTGCCATGAGCCAAGCTTCCCTAGTAGGTAGGCAGTCCGCTCATCTCGTAAATCAAGGGACACACACTCACATGATTGGTGGCCAAATCGAATAGTTGCTTTCTGGAAGACATCTTCATATTTAATCTTTTACCTTTACCAGTAGTGTTATGGTCTACACTTCATGAAAGTGGTTTCTCCATGGCAGATCTTTCCCAACATGGACTTAACATCCTTCTCAACACGGAATTCGAGGCAACTACTTTGGATTGATTGGAGTTGTCATTCCAAATGGAGCCTGTTTGGATCCCTGGCAGCTAGTCTTCTCTTGCCTAGATATTAATAGTTTCTCTTTGCTTATTTCCACTTGCTTTAAGCCCCTTAAGTTTAAGCACTGTCAGCTTTAACTGGAGAACCTATTCATTGAAGATATGTGGTGATTTCCTGCCACAGCAAGTTGCCTCTGAATGTTTTGGCCATCTCTGAACGAATAGGCATTCCTGCACACACACCACACATTCACTGAGGCTTTTCTCTCTAACTGGACTCCCTTCCATATGTCGTGGCCAGTGCCTCATCCATTAGAAATGATGTTTGAACATTCTTTTCTCTAAAGACGACATGTAGTTGTCCTGGAGTTGCCTGGCATGATATTCTCACACTTCAACAATGTAGAGGCTCCTGGGAAAATCCTACAGAGGCATTTTCATTTTCCCTGGTTCTATGTGCACTAACATAGTCATTAATTAGATCTGTGGGCACATAAATTGAGGCAGGAATGTACCATTTAATGTGTGTGTTACTGAGGGTTCTCCAGAGAAACAGAACCAGTAGGATATATAGAGATATATAAGAGGAGACTTATTATGGAGATTGGCTTGTGCAATTATGAAGGCTGGGACGTCCCCTGACTGGCAGTCTGCAAGCTGGAGAGCCAGGGGGGCTGGTGGTATAATTCAATCTGAAGACCTGAGAACCAGGCAGCTTATGGTGTAACACCCAAGAACCAAGAGCTCTGATGTCCCAGGGCGGGAGAAGATGGATGTCCCTGCTCAAGAAGAGAAGAGCGTAAATCCACCCTTCCTCCACCTTTCTGCTGTATGCACCTTTCTGTTGTATGTGGGTGGGCCGTCAACAGACTGGATGATGCCCACCCACACTGATGAGCACAGATCTTTACTCAGTCTACAAATTCAGTGCTAATCTCTTCCAAAAACACCCTCACAGGCTCATCTAGAAATAATGTTTTAACAGCTATTTGGGTGTCTCTTAACCCAGTCCAGTTGACACATAAAATTAACCATCAAAATATGTTTTGCATGTGTTTTTAAAATAATTTTTGTCTTTATTTCTTGTGTACATGTGTTGAGTGGTTGAGTTATTATCACTTGACTATGCCTACCACTAGGGTAGAGTTAATATCTTAGAGTTCTTTCTGTGGTATTTAACATACTGTCACAAAAGCCTTGGCCTTCTATGTTTTTCATGACAAACTTCAAGGTGTTTTGGTGTTTTTAAGAACTTTCTGGATTGTGGGCAGAGACTCACTTGGTTCTACTCCTGGTGCACGCTTTAACTGGCTACCACTGTGGGGCTCCCTAAAGACATAGAAACTCAATTTTCTCATCTGTGAAAGGGGAGAATGGAATTAAATAATCAACAAGCTCCCTTCCAGCTCTAAACTTCTGAGTCTTCTTTTTCCCTGCTCTGTATCATACTTACTGACATGTATTTTGTATTTAGTATTATAAACTTGTCCCCACTTCCAAAGCTGTTATAGC
>NW_012150840.1:12316618-12323588 GCF_000956105.1 Propithecus coquereli
GCCACGGACAAAGATGAAATGTATTTTTATTATAAATTACAATATCCCACCTGTTATTAAGCACTGCACGTAAAGTTTATATACTCCAGGGATAAAAGACACAAATATGGAATCCTCAAATGCCAAGGGCCTGCTAGATACTGTGAATGGAGTATAAGCTACAGCACCTGTTATTGAAAACCAGGATGCTAGTGTAAAATTGGGACCCCTGCAGAGTTGGAGAACTTTGATACCTTCTAGCAGCACCATAAAATGAACACCATGAATACATTAACAGAAAGGGTTAATGTCTTCATCCCTAGAATGAAGAATTTTATTTACATTCTCTCCAGTGGAAACTTGACACTTCACTACAGTGGGCCTTTACTTGTTTTTTTTCTTTCTTTAAAAGAGAGTCCTTCTGTCTCTGAAGCCGAAATGACTGGAGACTCCATCTCCCTGTCCCCTAGCAGCGAGAGCAAGGGTACTTTACTTAGGCTTGAACAATTGAATGCTCTCATTCTAGATTTTGGATCTGGGAGAAGTCTTGCAGAGACCAAGCAACACTTGAGAAAGGTTTTAGGGCAAGAGTGCTGATGGTGGAGTAGTTTGAGCCTACGGTGCTGGTGCTGGTTGCCCTGTCTTAGGCAGATACTTCCTGTGATAAGACCCGCTTCCTAGCTACTCTTGGTTTCTGCCTCATTTTCTAACCCTTATGTCAATTCTCTATTCTTGAATATTCTTCCAAAACAGTCCTTTTCTGCTCAATGTAGCCAGATAGAACTTCTGTTGCTTGCAACCAGTGACCTTGTCTAATTTGGTTACTTAATATTGTGTAGCTTTGCTCAGTTATTTAACATAAACCACCTTCTGCTCAGGCAGCTTAGAGACAACCATGGGCCATATGAATCACTATTTATTTAATTTTCATAGTAAAAACTTTCTCCATGTGGGAAAGCATGAATATTTTGGTTTCTGAGTTGAATACGCAGAAAGCAAAGGAGAAAGAAATACTGTTTGCACTGAGCATTAAAATATAAGAAAGTAAAGTTGTTTATAGATGGAGTTTGAGCTAAGCACTAAAGGTTTATTTATATTTTCTGCATAGTTCTGCCTAGGAACTAGGAAAATCCATGGCAAGGAGAAAATAAAGCATCAAAGAGGACAAAAATGTTGAATAAAGTATAAGGACCCAGAACACTTAAATCTTTAACATTCATTATGACAGTACTTCACATTTCTCAGGCAGATTTTTTTTTTCACCACTTGGTATTCTGTGCCTATACTTACATATTTAAATAGCAATTTAAAAATCACATAAGAAATGATCAGCATTTTTTTCCCACTTGACTCTTAGTTATTTCAATTGCATGAGACTTAATGTTGTAAATGCGACCAAGTCATTCCAGAGTAAAGATTAGAAATTCTGTTGCTGATTCCAAGTTAAAAAGGTCCTGATGTTTCTTGATGAAATTGGCCTGTGTGACCACTTACCAGTGGCCATCTCACCTCCATGCTAAGATGCCCCCGTCGAAATGTGTATGGTCTTTGCAAAACATGGAGAGAAGCTTCTGGGGCACCAGCAGCCATAACCAGCCTTGTGAAAAACAAATCAGATGCACAGTTAGCTTGATCACTGGGTAAGATCTCCCGTAGGAGGAAAAGGAACCACAACCACACCTCTATCACTATTCAGCTTTTATACAGAGTCTTTATAGTTTAAAAATGCTTTACGATCATTTTAATGAATGGTTTCTCACCAAAGCCCTGCATTACTGGCACCATTTTCCAAGAAAACCATGTGTCCTTGAGATGGAATTAAAGCAGGATGTTAGTTGGTGGAGAGTGATGGCTTAGGGCTTGGAGAGCCAGATGAGCCCTGCTGTTCACTCCATTCTCAAAGGCCCAGGGAGGGTGGCAGAAAGGAGTTGATGATTGTTTTTAGTTAAAAAGGCATAAAAGATGTTTAAAAACACCATTATAGATGTTAACAGAGGTCTGCTACAGAGTTAAAGTGAAGTTTCTCAAAACACACACCTGAGTAAAAGCACCCTTGATGCATTAGTCAGCATGAGCCAGCGTCTGAGGTTACGCTGGGTTTGCCCCTTTCCAGAATGGCTATTTGTGCTGGTTTTTTTGTCTTGGCCCGAGGGTTTTCAGCTGGGCTTTTGAGCAGGCTAGATCTTAAATCTGGGCATAGGGTAAGCCAGCACAGAATTTTGAGGATCTTTGCAGTGGACTGCTGGCACTCCCATCTCCCTTTTCCGTTCATAAGCATGGACTTGATCCCCACTGCTTTTGATTTGGGAAGGTTGTTCTACCTTTCAACTCTTCCCCCATACAATGTGCACCAGTCCTTGTCAAGACACAACAAACTGTATTTGAACACTGGTGTGTGCACGAGGCCATATTTTCCTAGTCAGATGGTAAGTTCTGTGAGGGCAAAGACTGAGTCATTCTCTGTTTACATCCAGGGACTTGGTGATATTCTGAGTCTGTGTTATTGACCAAAGCCTTCACCTGGAGTTTCTGGGGCCATTCTCCCACCCAGTAGCTGGTGACATTGACACGGAGGAAACACCACCTGCTAAAGGGGGTTAAGGCAGGCCTGCAGGGCTTCAACCCCCATTTTGCTGACTCATCTATAGCTCAAGAATGCCAGTCTTCATGCACATTCTACCACCTTGAGCACTTGCTTCTGGGAATGTTGGTCCTCAGCTCCCAAGTTCTCTCTCCCCTCCGCACACAGCACCGGAGACTCTGGATCTGCTGGGCTCTCCTATCACTGAAGCCCTCAATCCTCTCTCTGATGAGTGGCAGACACAGTTCCCCTGCAGGGACAATGCTGAGTCTCCACCCCTCTTGTCAAGAATTGATTCTCTGGGCAATGTTTGAAGCTCTCTAAAGTTGCGGAGAGAAATAAATCCCTGATAAGCCTCACCGTTGTCATTCTCACAACTCTCCTTGAGCCTGTCCTCTGCGAGACTGTGAGGCAGTCACGATTTTGTGACTCTCAGTGATTTCTCATCCTTACCAAAGGTGCCCTCCCTTGGTGTGCCCTTTAGGAGCCCATCACTTCTTGTTCGCTGTGTCCCCCCTTGGGTTCCTCCAGGATGTGGCACCCTGAACATATCTTTGCATACTTCCTCATAGGACCTTGGGGTTCATGTTGAATTTAGTGCCAGGAACAACCTCAGGTACTCACGTTCCATGTGGCTCCTTAGATTACATTCCTGGATTACACATTTTACATGGAAAAAAAAATCCCCCAAAGTATCTAGGGCCGGGGTGGATCGTTGGTAAATGCTTGCATCCATTAAATACATATTGAAATGACTTTCTCTACTTCAATGACCCTCTCTTGATCCCTACTGTTTACTTCCCTACTTTGGGAAGCTACTCAGCCAGGACTTTCTGAGAGAGAAGAATTGGTATATTTAGTAGTCATCAGATAGTTACTGTTACGGTGCTGAGTTCTTTAAAAACCTGTTAATTGTACTAGCTTGAGGCTAAATTATATGTTCCTCTCTTCATAAGGTGATGATGATGATTTTATAAATACTAGTTGGATAGCACTGTAATTAATGGGCACCAGCTTCTATTTTGGTAACAATTTATTCTTATACTGCATTTAAGAGGTTTCTCTTTCCTGTGGTCAGAAAGAGGTAAAAAAAAAAATGACATTCTTTTTAATAAGGCATCCCAAGCAGTCTAAGTACCTATGAATTATAAATGAATACTTTTCAGTGATTAAAATAAAGATACTGATGCAGTCCCCTTCTCTGCGTCATTGCTTCACTAGGCCTGCATGAAAATCATTCAGGGGCAGTTCCAAGGGTCCCTGAGATCATTTCCATCTGTTTTGTGTGTTTCTCTGATGTAAATAAGAAGGAATCAAGGGCAGTAGCATCCCAGCTGATCTGGGAAGAGGGACTCTTTCTTCCAGAGGAGTCCCCAGCAGATTGCTGATGGTCAGTTAGGGCCCTGGACTGCAGCTCTTTGTAGACTAGTCTTTGCAATAATGTTCTCATAATACAACCTGGTCCATGTTTTCTTCCCTCAAGAACCAATTTACAACATTTAATGTTCAACAATGGCTCCATTCCTTTCTTTATTTCCACAGGTGATGCTTTATTTAGTTGTGGCAGGTGATTGGGCAGATGGCTGAAGAGGTTGTTTATGCTGCAAGAGAGAGACCCATAAATTGAGGAATCTTAAAGTCCATCCCTTTAAATAAGAGCCAAACACAATCTCAGGCAGATATTAATTAATATTATTCTTAGGAATCCTTCTTTCCCACTTCTCACTCATAGCAAAGCTCTTACTGATGTCGGGGGCCATTGTGCAAGAAGTGGGTAGCAGGGCAGTCGCTCTCAAAGACCACGTGGAGGTGCACGAGGAAAAGGAAGGAGAATCCCCGATAAAGAAGACACATGTCTTGCACTAGCTCTATTTCTTCCTTTCTACCCTCCATATCTTTTATTTGAGTGGTTGTTGGTTAAATACCATTAATTTCTATTGTAGGATCATACATAAGAGACTACCGACCTTTTACTGTTTGAGCTGGAAATGAAAAGTTGTGGGCATTCTGGGTCATCAGTTCTAAAATGGCCCATTTTGCCAACATGATTAATAGCTTTTGGGGAACCTTAAAGTCAAAGCAAAAGCAGTGAATGCTTTAGCAAACTGGGATGTGGTTTCTGAGTGAAGGGAATATTTGCTTAGCCTTTCCTAGACCTTTCTCCTATCAGAACATGTCTTTAAAGTGCAATGTCTAACATTTTCCAACATCTTAGTCCAAATTTCTACCTTATTTAGAGTTCAGTTGATGGTCTGTTTAGATTATGAAATCTTAATTTTCTCTCAACAACGTATATAACAAAAAGTAATGCAGGAAAGATAGTGTTTAGTAAAATCTTTAATGTTAATAGTGTTCATCACAATCAGATTAGAACCAAGTCAACTTCAGCTTAGTAAGGGGCATCTTAGTCACAGAACTTTTAGGGATATGAGGTAAAGACAACCAAAAAAACAAACAAAAAAACCAAAGAAACAACTGGATTCATCTTTCAAGAATTTCAAACTTACATTGGGACTTTGGCAACACAGAGAAAATTATTTCTGACTCTTGAGCAAGTTATACCTCATGACCAGACCATTTGATCATAATGTGTTTAGAGAGCTGTAATGCTTCCTGCTATATTTAGTCCACAAAACCTTTGCTCTCAAAAATTAGAGAAAAATTACAACTATAATAAATTGGTCTGAATTGCATGGATTGGTAAGACTACTCTCTTTCCATTTCTATTTCATGTTGTTTTCAAATAATATTCACTTAATAAAGTTTGAGAAGCATAACTGGCAAAAGAACTAAAATTATTAGGCCCTAAAGGAAAAGTTTGTAAACTTTTATCTAATGTTTTTAAACCCCTTTCTCCCAATGGACCTTAACGCAGCCTAGGATAACCTTCTCTTTCATGAGTTCATGGATCAACAGTTGAAAGATGATTGCATTTTTTAAACTTGGAGGTTCAACTTTTTCTCTTCTAAGTCTTATATTCTGGAAGAACCCTTCGGAATGATTTGAAGTAGCATTCTCCGTTTATTCATAATTTATTGGAAATCTATTTTGAGCAAGGTATTATGCTAAATTTAAAGATAGAGGAGAAATGACTCACTCACTCAGTGAATATTTATTGTGCACACACTGTGTGGCTAAGAACTTGGAACAGAGTGGAGAGCACAAGACGACACCATTCTTGCCCTCCCGAAGTTCAGTCTAGGAGAGGAGACATTCATGAATCTTTTGATCACTCAAGTAAATGCAAAATTATAAATATAACGAGTGATACGTGACGTATAATAGAGGAATCTCATCTGTCTGGGGGCAAAGGGCTTTCCCAAAGAAGCGATATTTAAGGGAAAATTGAAGGATAAGGAGCAATTAATTTGGCAAGCGATGGTGTCTTATTCCATTTTCTGCTGCTGTAACAGAATGCCTGAGACTGGATAATTTATAAAAGACAGACATTTATTTCTTACAGTTCTAGAAGCTGGGAAGTCCAAGGTCAAGGCGCTGGCCGGCGTTTGGTGAGCACCTTCTTGCTGCATCATCCCCCAGTGGAAGGTGGAAAAGCAAGAGGGCACACATGCCAGAGAGAGAACAAGAGAGCAAAAGAGGGCTGATTTCACTTTTGTAACAAGCCCACCCTCGCGATACAAACCCCCTCCTGGGATAATGACATTAATCCATTCATGAGGACAGAACTCTCATGACCTTATCACCCCTTTAAGGTCCCACCTCCCAACATCATTGCATTGGGGATTAAGTTTCTAACATATGAACTCTGGGGGACACATTCAAACCATAGCATTCTGCCCCTGGCCCCTCAAATTCATGTCCTTCTCATATGCAAAATACATTCTTTCCAGCCTAATTTCCCTAAAAGTCTTAACTCATTCCAGCATTAACTCGAAAGTTCAAAGTTTCAGCTAAATCAGACATGGGTGAGATTCAAGGCATAATTCATCCTGAGGCCAATTCCCCTCCAGCTGTGAAGCTGTGAAATTAAAGTTTATATGCTTTCAAAATACAATATTGGCACAGGCATGGGATAGCCATTCCCATTCCAAAAGAGAGAAATAAGCGAGAGGAAAGGGGTAACTAGTCCCAAGTAAGTCCAAGTAAGGAAGAATGACATAAAGTCTTAAAGTTGTAGAATAAATCTCCTTTGATTCTGTGTCCCTGGGCACACTGGGCTGGGGGTTGGGCCTCCAAGGACTGGGGCAGCCCTACCCCTATGGCTTTGCTGGGCTCAGTCTACCCAGCAGATCTCAGGGGTTGGAGTCTCATACCTGCAGCTTTCCCAGGCTGGAGTTGCATGCTGCTGTAGCTAGTGCTAAAATTCTGGATCTGTCTCTTGGCTCTACTAGGCATTGCCTTAGTGGGGACTCTGCCTGTGGTACCTTTGCCCCTGTGTCAAGTCTCTGC
>NW_012150840.1:12324363-12339067 GCF_000956105.1 Propithecus coquereli
TCTCATTGTGGTTTTGATTTGCATTTCCCTGATGATTAGAGATGTTGAGCATTTTTTCATATGTTTTTTGGCCATTATTCTGTCTTGTTTTGAAAAGTTTCTATTCATGTCCTTTGCCCACTTTTTGATAGGGTTGTTTGATTTTTTTCTTGTTGATTTTCCTGTGTACTAACTAGATTCTAGTTATAAGCCCTTTCACAACATCCTTTGAAACCTAGGTTGAGGCCACCTTGGGCCCACAGCTCTTAACATTCTGTACACTTGCAGAATTAGCACTACATGGACACCAAAGTTTGTGGCTCATACTTTCTGGAGCGACCAGTTGAGCCTCACTGAGCCCCTTTGAGCTGTGGCTGGGGCAGCTGAGGAGCACTGCACCAGAATCTAGGGGGCAGTGTCCTGAGGTGGCACAGGGGAGTGAGTGCTGAGGTCCCATGGGCATCTTTCTGGAAACTTTGTCCTCAAAGTCCTAACTTGCCTGGAATATCTCTGCAATGCCTTTGGGAGTCATCCTCCCATTGTCTTGGCTTCTTTCTAGCCATATTAATCTCTTTAACAAATGGTCACTTGGCCATGCTCTTGGTGTTCTCTCCAAGCACGCTTTTTCCTTCTTTACGTGGCCGGGCTAAAAATTTTCAAAATTTTTACTTCCTGCTTCCCTTTTACTTATAAACTCTGTCTTTCCATCTTTTCTCTCTTCTCTAATTTTACTGTAAATGACCAAAAGAAGCCCTCCAGCACCTTGAATGCATTGCTGCTTAGATAGTTCTACTGCCAGATGTCCTAGTTCTTTGCTCTTAAGTTTTGCCTTCCACAAAGTCCTAGGACATGGACACAATTATGCCAAATTCTTTGCAACTGTATAATAAGGGTGACCTTCACTGCAGTTTCAAATACATTCCTCAGTTTCATCTGAGCCCTCATCAGAATGGCCTTTACTGTCCATGTTTCTACCAGCATTCTGATCATGACCACTTAAATCATCTCTAAGAGGCTCAGGACTTTCTCTACAGCTCTTCTCTTCTTCAGAGCCATTACCAGAATCACCCTCAATGATCCATTCATGGAAATCTAGGCTTTTCCCAAATTCTTCCAGCCTCTATCCATTACTCAATTCCAAAACCGCTTCCACATTTTAGATATTTGTTATAGCAACAGACTCACTTCTTGGTACCAGTTTTCTGTCTTGGTCCATTTCGTGCCACTTGTAACAATACCTGAGACTAGGTAATTTATAAAGAATAAACATTTATTTCATATAGTTCTTGAGGCTGGAAAGCCCGAGGTTGAGGGGCCACATCTTGCGAGAACCTTCTTGCTACAACATACCATGGCAGAAGGTGGTAAGGGCAAGAGAGCATGTGCACAAGAAAGAGCAAGAAAGGGCCAAACTCACTTTTACAACAAACCCACTCTTTAAGTAACAACACGAATCCATTCACGAGAGCAGAGACCTGTGACCTCATCACCTTTAAAGGTCCTTCCTGTCAACACTGTTGCACTGGGGATTAAGTTCCCAGCACATGAACTTTGGGGAACACATTCAAACCATGGAAGATGGGGTGCAGACTGTATTGCAGGCAGAGGCAGCAGCTCATGCCAGTGCTCTTGTGTTGCAAGGGAGCACAAAGCAAATGAAAGAATAGACATGGGTGATGGCCCTGGAGCCCAGAGAACAAGGGAGAGTACCAATTAGATAAATCTGAAGTAGGAGGTGGAAGCCAGGCCATGTAGGACCTTATAACCACTTTAAAAATTTGAAGTTTTATCCTAAGAACGGGGAAAACCATTAATGGCTTTTGGGCAGTAAAGGTGAAGGGAACACATTGGTGGTTTGCAAAGACTGCTGTAGCACCACTGGAGAGGAGTGATAGCAAGGTCACTCAGGGCACTGCAAGGTCACTCAGGTGGACATCATGAAGAAAATGGATTCTAGAGATGTGGAAGAGGCAGAAGCAATAGAACTTGGTATTAATGGAATATGGTGTGGGGAGGGTGTTGGCATGACCCCTAGATTTCCAGCTTGCTGAGTAGGATGCATGGTAGTACCATTCTCTGAGATAGAAAGCTGGGATAAAATAAGATTTGGGAGGAAAGCTGAGTTTTGCTTTGGACATGTTGAATTTGAAGCGTAGTATGGTGTCATAAAGTAGGCTCTAGCCTAAAAAAAAATGAATGGATTTTAGAAAGGTCAAGATAGCTAGAGGTAGAGCACTCCAGTTATCTGATATTGCAAAACAAGCTCAACAGTTTGGTTCAAAACAACATTTATTTTGCTCATTAGTCTGCAATTTTGACAAGGCTTGGTGTGCATAGCTGGTGTCTGTACCACTTGGTGTCAGCTGGGGTAGCTCAAAGGCCAGGGTCTGGAATCATCAGAAAGCTTGCTCCCTCACATGTATGGCAGTTGATGCTGGCTGTTGGCTGAAACTTGAGCTAGGGCTGTGACCAGAACACCTACATGTGTCCTCACCATGTGGCTGCCAGGCAGAGATTGAATCATGACCTTTCATAACCTAGCCTCAGAAGTCATCCAACATCACTTCTGCTGCATTCTTTGCATTCAAAGTGAGTCATTAGGCCTGGCTGTATTCAGGGGGAGAGGAATTAGAGTTCACCTTTTGATGGTAGGAGTATTGAAAGGCTTGGGAACATGTTTTAAAACCACCACATGGGGTAAAAAGTGGGGAGAAGAAATCAATGAGCATTCCAGCTGGAAGAAACAGGTTGAAACAAGAAAGTTTGTATTCAGTAGAAGTTAAGTTGTTGATGTTCACTGGACAGGAGGATGTGTGAAGGGTCATCAAAAGTAGGAAATATTGGTTAAAAGAAAATTTTGGACCAAATTTCTTGAAATCTGTTGTTTTGAATCCTGAAACAAATTTTCAGGGAAGAATACAAGATCAGATTTATCAAATCAAGATTAAAAAGTAGAGGTAACAGGCCAGGTGTGGTGGCTCACACCTGTAATCCCAGTACTTTGAAAAGCCAAGGAGGGAGGATTGCTTGAGCCAGGAGTTCGAGACCAGCCTGGGCAATGTGGCAAGCCCCGTTTCTACAAAAAATAAAAAAATTAGCTGAGCATAGTGGTATGTAGCTATAGTCCCAGCTCCTCAGCAGGCTGAGGCAGAAGGATTGATTGAACCCAGGAGTTTGAGGCTACAGTGAACTGGATCATGCCACTGCACTCCAACCTGGGTGACAGAGCAAGACCCTATCTAAAAAAAAAAAAAAGAATTAGAGGTAACAGTTTGGTGATTGGCATGGGGGTTAGGAATAATTTTACTTGTTAATAAAATGATTCATACCAATTTTATGGTTCTGTTCTACAGATTTTGGATCATATGTCTCCAAATTTAAATTGTAGACATGTTCAAATCTCTTTAGTTGTGCTTTGTGGTTTACCTTATGCCAGTTGAAAATGTGAGTAAAGAGAAAAATCATGCCTGGATGGTTTCATTAGGAGGTATTTTTCCTTTATTCCTTAATAGATTAACTGCAAGAATCTTGGCCTTTCTGTGGCTTCAAATTCTTCCCATCTCACTATTGGGCCACCCAAGGGACTGCATCAGGAGGAGTGTGATTGGTTGGATAGCGTTTCTCCAAAATTCATGTCCACCTGGAACCTCAGATTATCACCTTATATGGAAATAGGATCTTTGTAGCTATAGTTAGTTAAGGAACTCAAGATGAAATCATCCTGCACTTAAGGAGAGCCCTAAATCCAATGACTGGTGTTGTTATAAGAAAAGGAGAGGACATAGAAGCAAAGGGAAGGAAGACATCTGAAGATGCAGAGGCAGAAATTGGAGTTACACATCTATAAACCAAAGACAGCCAGGAGCCACTGGAAGCCTCCCTATAGCCTTCACAGGTAGTGTGACCCTGTTGACAGCTCCATTCCAGACTTCTGGTCTCTAGAACCATGAGAGAATAAATTCCTGTTGTTTTAAGCCACCCAGTTTGTGGTGATTTTTTTATGGCAGCCATAGGAAATTAACACAAGAAGTTAGAGCCAGGTATGGAAAATATGGGTGCTAGTTTGCCCAATGCCAAACAGAAATAATTTTTGGTCTGTTGGTAATTGCATACCATGTTTATCAAGTCCACCTTCAGGAAATCAGAGAGTTTAGCATATTTCTTTTCTTCACCTCATGGCTAAGTATGTTAGACTGGGACGGGAGGCAAGGAGAGTGGATGGTGGACTCTGCCCCAGTGCCCTCTAGTAACTCCGGGCTGGCCCTTGCGTCTGCACCAGTAGATAATCAAAACAAAGGGAAACGGTAGAATGTGTAACCTGAATGCCTAACCAAGTTCATTCATTGCACAGCATAGTGCTGCTGTGTATCTAAGAGGGAAACCTGGTTCTTTGTCTATTGTGGTAAATAGAGAGGAAAGCAAGGCTTCCTATGGCAGCAGGGGATTTGTAATGAAGTAAAGGAGACAGTAGAAGTGTCCCACTGGAGAATGAAGTGTGTCAAAAACAGATTGTGCACGTAATTACTTTCTCCAGCCTTCCTGACATTATCAGCAGGACTGGTGTTTTGATGAAAAAACTTAATTAAAACTTAATTTTTTTAAGTGGAAAATATTCAGCATGGTTACAGGAGGATTGAAATCAGGGCACTGTGCAATTTTAATTGCCTTCAAGAGATGCACTTCACGGAGACTAGTAGGGGGGAGGGGAAGACTCCAAAGGGATAAAATTAGAGTGAGTGGCCATGTTGAATCCCTAGCCCTGGCAAGAGAGGTGGTAGTTGTGTGCACGGGTGGGGCTTTTCCCACTTGTATGGGTGACTGATGGCATCTCAGATTCCACGTGTAAGGGAGGCAGTGGATCTACTCTGAAGTGTCCTGCTCAGGCCACCTTTGGAGCACATGTTGCAGGAAGAGTCTTGATTTTTATTCCTACCTAAAAGAGAAGCAAGAAACTGAGAAGGTTAAATATCACAAGGCAGCAGTTTTTAAATATTGATCTCTGGATCCATTCTCTCAGAATGAACCGGTTCCGATTCATGTAATCTGTTTTAGGACCCCTGTGCAGTATTCCTATTTTAAAACCAACCTACTCAGCTGATTCTGGGAGTTAGGTATGGGAACCACTGGTACGTAATGAATGAAACACAAACTTGGAAACAGGTTAAGTATAGGCTATGCCCTTTACTTCTGGGGTAGATTTGTGTTGACTGCTTAGCTTCCTCCATCAAATGGGGATAATATGCTGACCTGGTGGGGTTTTGTGAAAATTAAAGATAACACAGGTAAAGTGACTGAGACACAGTAAAGTGATCTAAAAATGTTAAAACTTTAAGAAGATTTGGATCAGGCTACTCACTAAACTGGGGAGGGATAGGGCAGCTTTCTTCAAACATTTAAAGGCAGCTCTGTGGAAGAGGAAGCAACTTATTTTTTGTGGCCCTTAGAGGTCAGACTCAAGTCCAGCAGGTGGAAGTCATGGGGAGATAAATTTCAAGGCAACATAAAGTGGAACTTTCCAACAAATGGCCCGGGGATGACATGGGCTTGCTTCAGAGGGTAGTACGTTCCAAATCACTGGAGCAATGATAGCAGCTGCCATATTTTGAAGCCGTACGGGGCTCTGGCGCAGCTGCTGAATGGGAACACTTGGATAAGCTCCGTAGTGGGGTTTATGGCTTCCTGTGGGGCCATGGCTGACCTACAGTCATTTTATAAACTGACAACACTTATTTGAAGGAAGTTTAGCAGAATGCATTTACAAATAAGACATATAAGGGAAAGGGTGCTTCTCCAGGTGTTCCCTACCAGGGACATTGTTGTCATCCTCATCCCAGGTCATTCAGAAAGGGATGAGGGCATATTTAGACTTTTTAATGACTGCACAGCTCCACTGGCATTTCAAGGGTGGGGGCTACAGTTGCAAAATGTCCTGTAATGAGTGGGGCCATCCCAAGTAGTGAGAAATTATCTCACACCGAAGGCCAGCTCTCCATTGAGCAACTCTGCACCTTATTGAAGCCCAGAGGGTCTCCCTGAATTGGCCTTTGAGGGTCCTTTTTGGAGCACAGTTTGGAAATATCTGGTATAGGGTGAGTTGGGTTTTAGGGCTGCCCAGCCTTCGAGCCTTGCTTTCCCTGGGGACCACAGATGTAGAGCAGAGCGTCAGGAAGAAGGTCAATGGCCAACCGCACAAAGCAGAATGTGAGGAGCGTGGTGGGAAATGAAGGCAGTTCACCTCCTTTTCACAGGGGTCCATATTTGGATGAATGCTGACCCACTTCTGAGCAGCACAGTTAACCAATTTCCTCGTCTGTTCCTCTTATTAATGAGATATTCGGGGGCCATTTGATCAGGGTATAGGGAGCAGTTTGTGTTCACGGAGTTTGATCTCCCCGCATGGCGCTGGCCAGGCTGCATGGGGATCCGATGTCTGACTTTGGCCTTGGCATCAGGCTCCTGCCAACCTACATGAAAGCGATTTTTAATTAATTTGCTATTAGTCCCGGCTAAATCAGGTTTCCAGATCTTCCCTAAGTAGATAAATGATACTAGGTGTTCCTTCTGCCTTTCTTTTAAAAAAAATTTTTTTTTTGCCTGTCCCCAGCTATTACATCATTTGCTCTGATTGCAGAGTGAGTGGGAAAACCCCTCATCCCTTCCCCGTTGGTGTTCCCCAGTGAGGCTGGTTCTCACGAGGGGACCTTGTGATGAGTAACAATGACATGAACACGTTCCCAAGCTGCGTGCTAAGAAAAACAATTTTCAGAGGTGCCCTGCAAGCCTGAGAGAGGGACTACACCATTGGGCAGTGGGTAGTGACAAAATCCCTGAGAGAATCTGGCCTTCTGGATGAAGGGGATCCAGAGTGAAGCAAACAGTTCCACCGTCACCCTGCAGGCTTCATTACTGGCTTTCTTGGGAGCCAGTAAATAGGCAGAGAAACCTCTCATTCCCTGCAGGGTGCAGGGGCCCCTCTCACCCACACAGTCCTCCTGGCTGTCGCTTTGAGTCATACACCCCCGGCTTTCTGGAACCAGCAAGATTGTCTCTAGTTAGCTCAGGTCTTGCAGCCACGCCAAATCCAACCTGTGACATTGTCCAAACAGCAGGCGCTCTGTTCCCCTGGCTTGGTTTAGCTCCGTGGAGCAGAACAGTGGCCCAGACAAACAGCAGATCATTTCCTCTACCTTTCTTTAGAACCCTGAGGGCTTGTCACCGGCAATCAAAGACTTGTCAGAACTAAAGAAGACCTTAAAGGCCAGCTCATTCAACCTCCCACCTAGGATATGCCTTCCAGAACTGAACACCCTCATTGCAGATTAGTAACATTATATGTAGTTACTCAATGCACTTGTGTCATTTCAGGAGAAATGACCTGTCCCCGGGTGTCATGAAACCCACGCTGGCAATCTGGGCTGTAGGGGAGGTTTACTCTGATTTCCAACATTAATTATTAGTGGTTTGGATTCCTTAAGTTTATGATGAGTTTTGTGATTACCGATTATGATTCACTCATAAGCCATTTTTTGAATATAACAAAGCTCTGACCCACTTTCAACAACACAGTGGTAAATGCCCAACAACTGGCAATTTCCCTTCTGATATCAGCCCTTTGAATCATCGCACCTCCTAAAGCAGCTGGGGACCACTTTATCTTCATTCTCTCACCTCTGGGTTGTTTTCTGGTGGTGTTGTTACCTACCCAGATGCAGCCTTGGGCCAGGCTGGGGCCTCAGTGCTGTGCCAGCAAGAAAATGAGATTCAGCAGGGGAAGGTGCCTGGCACAGCTCTCAGACTTGACTGCACATTAGGTCACCTGGGGACTTTTAATAAATACCGAGGCTTGGGCCCCACTCCTGGAAATTCTGATATAATTGGTCTGGGGTGCAGCCTGGGCAGCGGGAGCTTTGCAGTCTCCCTGAGTAGTTCCACTGTGCAGGCAGGCTGGCAAACCAGTGTCTGGAGGGTGGTCCAAACAGTAGTGCCCAAGGTGGGTTAAAGACAGAGTTGTATGTTAGCACTTTCACCCTCGAGGTCTAATTTGGCGGTAGCAGGAGTTTGCGGGGAGTGTTTACTGATTAGATCGATGAGTGTACAGAGATAAGATGTGGCCGCTCAGGGTTAGATGGATGGCAAAGACAGGGCAGATTGATAGTCCTCTAGCAATTAAGATGGCATCTACAGTTCCAGCAGGAAAAGGTCAAGTAAGGAACTCACACGAAAAGCCAGTGACATGGGCCATGTCCACAAGCTGTGGTTAAAGGAGAAAGCCACGGCCGGATTGGCAAGCTCACACAGGGGCTTGCCCATCTCAGGACTGCGGCTGACTCCAGCAGCTGCCTTCTGGTTGGCTTCTCCAGACTTTAGGCAAGAAAACCAACTGAGTTGTTATGCCCACCAAGACTGAGACACTCAGACAGTGGCAGGCTTGGAAACAGGAGGTCTGGATGAGAAGGCTCTTAATTTGCTATAATGATTTCATCAGTACTGGCTGGAAAGGTGAAGATATTCTTTGCCTTCTCTTCTTGTGAAAGTGATTTGAACTCCCAAACCCTGGCTGATAACACCCTTCGGCTCTTATAAAGGAAGCGTTAAGGTAGGTAATGCCTCTAAGGCGGGGTCCCCAAGCTATGGTGAGTTGTATAATTATTTCACCATATATTATAATGTAATAATAGAAATAAAGTACACAATAAATGTAATACGGTTGAATCATCCCAAAACCATCCTCTGCCTCCCCTGTCCGCGGAAAAATTATCTTCCATGAGAACGGTCCCTGGTGCCAAAAAGGTTGGGGACTGCTGCTCTAAGGAACTCTCTGGATTCCTTAGAGAGAAATACCATTTGAACACTATGCACCAGCAGGAAAGGAAATGCAATTTAACTAATTACTGCACGATGGCATTCAGTATTCACCCTGCAGTGGACTCCTGGCAGCGAGAAGCAGGTGCCTCAGTGGAGAAGGGGGGCTCTCTGGCCAGTGGAAACAGGGATGGGGCTCAGGTTTTATAGCTCCAGAAGTTCGGAATCTTTGGGTTCCTGGGTGCATACGTCTGTTATTCACTTGAGAGTCGAGAAAGTCTCTTGTGTAGAAAAATGTTGCTTCTCGTCCTTTGCTACCGGTAGCAGCACAGGTGGTATGTGTAGGTGAAGAATTTCCTCCTTGTCCTGGGAGATGAGTCCTGGGTTTTCTTTACCACAATTATGTGGACGTGTGTTGCTGTGATAGGATGTTTGTTTTCTGGCTTGAAAATGACAAGATGTCTTCAGGACCAGTTGGGAGAAATTTGAACTTTTCCCTCGAGACAGTAGGGGAGCTGCCGGAGGCATTTGGGCAGGTGGGCAACAGGCTGAAAGAAGTATTTTAGGAAAATGTATTTGGCAGTCATGTGTGGGTGGGGTAATATTCTAATACTTAACCGCTGGCTCGTTGGGAAGAGTGAATGGAATGATGTAAGTGAAGGTGAAGATGAAGGACCACCCTTCCTTCATCCTTTCTTTTGCTCTTTCTCTGACGCCTGCTGCCCCAAGGACACCATATTCTCCTGGCGGGTGTATTAGTCTGCTAGGGCTGTGGTAACAAAATATCACAGTCTGGGTCGCTTCCACAACAGAAATGTATCTTCTCACAGTTCTGGAGGCTGCAAGTCAGAGATCAAGGTGTTGGCAGAGCCGGTTTCCTCTCAGGGCTGCGAGGAAAGGATCTGCCCCAGGCCTCCCACCGTGGCTTGTGGGTGTCCGTCTGCTCCCCGTGTCCTCACATCTGCTTCCCTCCGTGTGTTTGTCTGTGTCCAGAGTTCTTCTTATAAGGACCTCGGTCGTATTGGATTAGGGCCACCCTGCTGACCTCATTTTAACTTAATTACCTCTGAAAAGGCCCTATCTCCAAATATGGTCATACATGAGATACCGGGTTAGGACTTCAGCATATAGTTCTTTGAGGGGATACAATTCAGTCCATGACAACCCGTCTTTTTGAAGATTCCCTCCTTTGGGGGCCTTACACTTAGTCAATTATAGGCTATTTTAAGGGGTATTTCAAGACCCGACAACCCCCTCCTCCACCCACCATCTGCCCAAAATTATGTTCATCATCTCTTAGTACCTGTTACATCATCACTAGAATTACTTGGTTGAATTAAAGGAGTGTTTTAAGATAATTTCTGTAAATATACATTCCTTTTACATAAGAGGAGTAATGAACTACTGGATGAATTTGTCTACCAAATTGCATAAAAACACTGATATGTGACAACTAGTCAGGGAACCTAAGATGTGGGACACCATGCAGCCTGTTTAGAACACCCCATATAACATTGTGAGAAATAGCAAGGGCTCTAGAACCAGTCTGCCTGGGGTTCAAATCTCTACTCTGCCTATTTCTGTCAGTGTGGCCTTAGGCAAGTTACTTAATCCATCAGTGATTTTCTTCATCTGAACGAGGAGCTTAATAAAAGCACCTACCTCCTTGTTCTTTAGAATGATTCTTTAAAGAACCATGAGTTCTTTAGAGCTAATACATATAAAGTGCTTAGAATAATGCCTTGCCTGTAGTCAGCTTTCAATGAATGTTACCTGCTGCTGCTGCTGCTGCTGTTATAATGTTTTACAGATTACAAAGCATACCCCTGTTTTCCTCTTTGCCCCTATAACAACCCTGTGGAATAGAAGGAATTAGTCCTGTTTTACAGAGGAAGAGACTGAGGCTTTAAGACATTAAGTGAACCATCCAGGGCATATGGCAGCGTCCCTAAATTCTGTTTCACCATTCGAGACATCCATGGGGAAATAAAAAGAACTCCAAAAATATAGGCTTTTCCCCAGGGAGGAGGGTCAGAGGGTGGGTTACTGTGGGATGGCCTTGGGGCAGAGGAGGGTATGAGCCCCTAGGACTGAGGCAAGCTGAGAAGAGAAAGGATGAAAGAGGCAAAAGCTGGGTGAGAAGATCTCAAAGCAGAACTTTGCCTCTTGATCATACGTCACGGATTGTGTTACTGTGCAGGTGGCTGAACTTGGAACCTTTCTTGACTACTTGATGCTAAAGGCAATCTTTGAATGTGATGGTACCCTCAATTGGATTTGTGGAATTCAGTTGCCTCACGTGCCGCCTCTGCCAAGTGGTCCTCCATGTGTGGGCTCTGTGTGTTTTCAATGCTCAACGGGCAGCCTGTGATTTTTTTCCTCCTAATGATTCACTCAGAGTAGTGCGTGGAAAAAAAGTTTCTCCCTAGTCTCCAGAGTGTGGTATTCACCAGGATCCTTACTGCATCCTCAAGCATGGACACCAAAAGCAAACGAGGAGAAATCACTATTCTCTTAGTGATGAAACAGGTTTGGAGGAAGATACCATTAACGTGACCATGTATGGCCAGCCTGGAACTTTGCAAATGTCTGTAAGGTTGGCCAATCCTGTTAATTTCAAGACTTTAAATTCAATTTAAGGTACTTTAGAGAATTGTTTTTGTCATATTGGATTATAGTTCTTTATGCATATGTCTTTACTGATTAGATTATGAGCCAATTTTTTCAGTGAGCACTAAGACCTACTTAACTTTGTGCCAGAGGGCTCAATGATGCCTGGGAAATAATAGGTGTTCAATAAATAGTAAAAGTTGTTCAATTGATTTACAACCGTAGATAGAATCTAAACCTCTTCCCTGGGCAACTAGGAATGCTCATGTTATGCCTTAAAACACGTTGAATTCAGATGGAAGAATAGAATTTATTTTAACAAATCTAGCATGCTTTGAATTAGAGCAACTTCCTTTTCCTCTTAAATCAACTTATGAAATTGGAAGCTAATAAATATATAAAAGAGTCATCATATGCCATAGGAGAAGACTCCTATTTGGTTCATGTGTGATTCCTATTAAGTGCATGAGGCAGGGATGAATGGAAGTGGTGTCAGGTGAAGAAAGGCTCAGTCCCATCAGTGTATTATTTACATTGACCATGTTTATAGGCTGAATCATGTCCTCTGAAATTCATGTGTTGAAGCCCTAACCCCCAGTACCTTAGAATGTGCCCATATTTGGAGATAGGATCTTTAAAGAGGTGATTAAGTTAAAGTTAAAATGAGGACCTCAGGGTGGGCTCTAATCCAGAACGACTGGTACTTTTATAAGAATAAATTTGGACACACGTGGAGACACAGGAATGCATGTACATGGGGAAGAGGCCATGAGCAGGCACAGTGAGAAGACGACCATCTGCAAGCCCAGGAGAAAGGCCTCAGAAGAAACAAACCCTGCGAAACCTTGATCTTGAACTTCCAGCCTCCAAAACTGTGAGAAAATAAATTTCTGTTGTTTAAGCCACACAGCGAGTGGTATTTTGTTATGACAACCCTAGCAAACTAACATAACTTCCTATTTTTCAGAACTTGCGGGATCCAAGGATTCAAGAATGTAAAAAATAAAGGAAGGAGATGGTGGTAGGCATAGGCCGCTTCTTACATAGAGAAGTATTCTAAGGATCACAGCAGGCTATGAAAGAATCTGTGTGAATCTCTGTCGTATTTCTTGTGGTACCAGTTCCTGATTCCTCCGTTCTGACCCCCAGCCAGTCTTAGATAAGGCGGGATGGAATTTTTCACACAGGTGCCATGAGCTAGTGGGCTCAAAACAGACACTGTGGTGAAATCATTATTGAAATAAAAAGCTTCTGCACAGCAAAGGAAATAATCAACAGAGTTAACGGACAACCTACAGAAAGGGAGAAAATATTCAGAAACTATGTATACGATCAAGTGCTAATATCCAGAATCTATGAAGAACTCAAACAAATCAACAAGAAAAAAATGAACAACCCCATTAAAAAGTCAGCAAAAGACATGAAGTTTTCAAAAGAAGATAGGCAATGGCCAATAAACATATGAAAAAATGTTCAATATCACTAATCATCAGGGAAATGCAAATTAAAAACACCATAAATACCATCCTAAGGTGGTATTACCCTGTCAGATTGGCTATTATTAAAAAGTCAAAAAACAATATATGCTGGCGTGGATGCAGAGAGAAAGGAATGCTTATACATTAGTTAGTACAACCTTTATGAAAAAAAGTATGGAGAGCCCTCAAAGAAATAAACGTAGCCTTACCATTTGATCCAACAATCCTACCACTGTGTATCTACCCGAAGAAAAAGAAGTCGTTTTATCAAAAAGACACCTGCACTTGAATGTTTATCACAGCACAATTCACAATTGCAAAGATGTGAAATCAGCCTAAGTGCCCATCAATTCATGAGTGGATAAGGAAAATGTGGTATATATACCATGGAGTACTACTCAGCCATAAAAAGGAATGGAATAATCTCTTTTGCAGCAATTTGGGTGGAACTGGAGACCTAAATGAAGTATTTCAGGAATAGAAAAAACAAACACCATGTGTACTTGCTAATCATTGGGAGCTAATTGATGGGCACACGTGGGCACAGAGAGATGTAAAGGTTGTTGAAATGCAAGAAGGGGGAGGGTGGCAGGGGATGAGGGGTAAAAACTTACCTGTCAGGTACAATGAACATTAGTTTGGTGACGGGCACACTAAAATCCCCTACTTTCAGCATTATACAAGGTATCCATCTAACAAAAACATTTGTGCCCCCATAATATTTTGAAATGAAACAAAATAAAGAAAGAAATAATCTGTTTCCATGAAGTTTCTGCATGTCATTCTAGGCCCTCTTCCTATAACCTTAGCAATTTGCCAATCTACAAAGGTGCTGAGTAATGATGCCTTTCACAAAGAATTTTGTTCATGGCCAGTCTTGCTTGAATTAAACTATTTGACCATTTCTAGCAACTAGAGTGCTGGATAATGGATAAGAAAAACTAAATTCAAGTTCTTTTTATAATGTATAGTGGTGTCTCTGTTTTGTTTTCCTCTTGTTCTTAAGTTCTGTGGGAAACCCATGGAAAGCGAGAGTGTCTATCCAGGATATTTGACTTCAAATCATTTCATTTCTTCTGTTCTCCCTCTCATCTATTCCTCTGTGTTTTTGTAATATACTCAAGGGCAAGATTAATAGGAGAGCAGAATTCTGCTATGAAATTTGAGTGACGTGAATTCTTTGTCCAAATTTCAAGAATTAAAAGTGACGATGATGTAGCCCATAATTTGCACTTGTATGCATTTGACATTGTTAATTTACATTACTAGCATACAATGTCTAATTAGTGCAGCAGGAAAAAAAAAAAAAAACCTTGCTATATGGAAAAAAAAGAAATGATTGCTTTTTTTTTTTCTCATTCAGGAGAAGGGTTGGATTTGTTTTAACTCTTTATTTGGGAAAATATCTTTGCTGGGCTTTTCTGGAGTGTAAAGTGTGTAGACCCTGGCCTGCCTCTGTTCCCTGCTGGGTTGTCTGGAAGGATGCTTCAGAACAGAGATAAGCTTGAACTACTCTGCAAAATGAAATCAGAGGAATTTTGTGAGTTCTGGGGAATAGAAGAGGGGTGAGATATGAGGAGAATGCTGGGCTTGGGCGACATGATGTCTAGAGTGGAGGACTGAGGCCAGCCAAGGAGATGTTCCCTGAGGTGGGACCTGGTGGCAGACAAGACAGCGATGCCTGATGTCATCGAGCTTTGCTGTTGGTAACCTCTGTCTGCCACACTCCCTGAAACCCTCGTAAAAGACTGCTGCCTGCATTAGAGCCTTCTCTCGGAAATGGCAACTCTAATGGTTTCCACGTTAGAGTCAGGTTTTTTTTTTTTTTTTTTTTA